>NC_134579.1:41549166-41856000 GCF_037038515.1 Microtus pennsylvanicus
AGGCCCTGCGGCACAGCAGTGAGAAGAGGTGGAGGGAGGGAGAGGAAGAGAGCATGCTCTTGACATCTCTCAAGCTGGATTGCGGAATGGCAGAGGAACAGCTGCTGGTAGACTGTTTTCCCGGCTCCACAAAAGAGAAAATGGCAGTTCCCACATGCTGAGGCAAGGGAGTGGACGCCACTATCCCTGTTTGCTTTGTCGAGGTGTCTCTGAACAGATAATTGTTTTCCCAGATCCTTTCAAAGCAGTATGAGTCCATCGGGACAGAGCTGAACAGCCTGGAAACCTGTAGCTGGTGTTGAGCTGTAGGGACAGAAGGCATGGAGAACTACTGGGTCCCAGAGGAGCACAGGGCTTATTTCTTGGTTTTGACTTGTCTTGACTAATGAGTTTAAATACAGAATGGCTATGCTCCTCAGGGGTATTCAAAATATGATCAAATCAAGATGTCTGAAGAGACAAGTGCCTTCCCTGCTCCTTTCTAAGGTCCTCTGATATCCTCCTGAAGTCATGCCAGGAAAAGTGGATTTGCTTATTATATCTAGTTTCATTTAAATCTTTATTAGTATTTCTATATTAGCTTTATCTCTATCTCTAATGCTGTCATCAATAACACTGTCTCTAATCTGAGGACTTTGTCCATTCCCAAAGGAGAATGGTTAAGAGCCACCCACCCCATACCAAAAAAGAAATGCAGGTAGAGTACTCAGACATTTGGGTTATTTTTGCTATTCTAAAATTTTCATCAAGATTTCAAACAATATACAGGAAGGTTGAGATGAGATAGTCATACGCATTCATCCAGTGCTCTGTGTGTCGGATGGAAAAGCAATGCTTCAGTATAACTAAGAGTCGTTCTAGTAGTTAGACCGCATTGATTGAAATCACAGTTTCAACACCCTACTGTGTGGCTATGAACTTGTTTTCTAACCTCTGTGTCTCATTTGTATCACCTGAAAGTAGAGCTAATGATTGTAGCTTATATGTTGTGTGATTTAAATCATTCATACAAATGAAAGTCTAGAATGCGACCTCAAATACAGTGAGCTGTGTGTGTGAACTAGTGTTGGGATGATCATTAAACAAATGGCAGGAAATCCTTCTTGGTTGTCAGCATCAGGCAAAAGGGGGCATGGACGAGATGAGAGGCGCACTGGTGGGGCAAAGACTCTTTTCCACCTTGTTTTCCTCACCTATGAAATGGCGAGTAAAAATGGAGTTCAGGTAACAAGTAGAGATAAGGTTTCAGTGGGGATGGCACGTGGAGGGACGGCACCTAGCTGGGAACAAAGGATTGATAGTTTCATGTATTGCTTTTAGGATGACTGTGGAAGCAGGTGCCTGTTGTTGCTACCATCACGGCAGTCCAGTGGCTTCAGAGAACACTGACGGGTCCTCCCAGTTCCAAATAACAAAGCCTGGCTGTTTCTTAACTTCCCATAATGGAGTCTTTCAGTCTTCCTCTTTCATCCTTTGTGCTGGTCTTGGCTTATAGCATTTGGGAATCTTGTTTTATTTCTTTTTAGTAAGGAAAATATCTCAATAGGTCTAAACAATTCAGTCATGCCAAAAGGTATACCAGACTCTAAATAGCCATAGCTCCTGAACACTTACTGTAGATATAGTTTCTTTTAGACAACATCTTTATTGATATAAATTATATAACATAACCTTATTATTTATTTTTGTAGTGTTGGGTGGTCAGGCAAACCCTTTACTACAGAGTTACATTTCTAGCCAAAAGCCATGCTTTTAATGCATATTATATTGATAGAATTGTATGACCACTCCTGTATCTTCAAATTTTAAAACATTACTCCAAAGTACACTCTGTACCCTTTGATGTTTAGTGTTCCTGTCCCTGCTTCCAAGCCCTTGATAATACTTAATCTATTTCCTGTTTGTGTGGACTCATCCATTCTGAACACTTTATGCCCCTGATTAGCTAATCGGTTTCCTGTTTGTTGACTAGTTTGTTCTGAACACTTTGTGTAAATGAACTTATATAATCTGCATCCTTTTGTGACTGGCCTTTTTTCACTTAGCACAATATCGTCAGGGCTCACCCGTGTTATAGAATGACTCAGAAGAGCACAGTTAATTGACCTCTTCAGTTGACAGGCATTTGAATTCTTCCCCCTTTTTAGCTCATATCAACAGTGCTGCTGTGGCTGTGTCTGCATAAGCATTGCAGGGACTGTTTTAATCCCTCCTGGGATATTTCTAGCTACAGAGTCACCAATCACAATATAACTCCATGTTGTTGAGCTTTTTGAAGGACTTGCAGAATGCGATGTCCCAGCTACATTCATTCTGATGCTCTTATGAGGTGGCTATGGGCATTTTCATTTTATAAACAAGAAAACTGAGGTATTGTTTGAGTAACTAGTCCTCACTCGTAGAGTCATGTAGGGTTTTCAAGCATCATTAAGGAACTTTAGTGCCTCTAGAAAACATTTCAGGATTCTGAAAAATTTGTTCCCTGTAGAATTTTTTTTCCACTCTGTCAGTCCTATAGAAAACTTGAGCATAGAGCTTTTCAAAGACAAAGGGTAGTAGCCAGGACCCATGATGATTCATAACCCCTCATTCAAGTCCTGGCACACCCTACTTCTGCTTGTCAAATTTTCAGCAAGCTAGTTAGTGTACAAATGCTTTGTTCTCTTCTGTAAAATGGGGATGATAATAATGCCTAGCCCAATGGCTTATCAGGAGAATGAAGTGAGATAACATATATAAAATGCTGAGCAGGTGCCTGCCATACAAAAGAAACTATGGGCAATGTTTAATTGCCATGTTCTTTATGGCTTATATTTTAGTGTCTTGTTTAAGGAACCCTTCCTTACCCTGAAGGCACAATTATTCTCTCTCTGACAGCTTCTAATTTGCTAGTTCACTTGTTCTACATAGTAGAGTTTTAAAAGTCTTTTTGGTTGGTTTTTTAAACTCCATTTTCCTATTTACGTTTTTCAAGTTCCTCTTCTGTTTTAAATATTCAATACATGTAAATGAAGTATGCTCCATATTTAAATTGTATCTCAAGTGCTTGTTGGTATGTTTGGAGGCAGAACTTTGCTTGATTTTGTTGCTCTTCAGAAAGGAGTCTCTTTATCTTTCTGTATTGGTTTTAAATTTTAAGATTTTTTCCTTGCCACTTTCTGGGAGATAAATTCTTTTTAGGCTTGGGTAGAAATCACATGGCTCCAGACAGACTAGGTGTCAGTCGAGCGGGCTCTTTCTTGCCAAAGCACCGTTTATGGAGAGTTCTGTAGGGAACATTTGTCATGAGATGGATGTGTCTTCTCCAGGGGTTTCTATGCCTGGCCCTCCAGGTGGCGGTGTAGAGAGATGGTGGACCTCCCAGAGGTGGGGCCTGGAGGAAGGAGATTAGATGTCAGGTATGTACCACAGCAGTGTTTAGTGACTTCTCTGGGGAATGTGTCAGGTCTCTTATCTATTGACTTGGGACAGTTATCTTCGCTCTCTTTCATCTTCTTTTCTTTCCCACCCATGATCCTTTTTACATGTGGCTGGCTCCCCTTCCAATTTCCTGTCATGCTGTAATCCCCACCCCCTCCCGGGGATGGAACCTAGGTCATAAGTGCCATGTTTTATGGACTGTTCAGCCAGCAGAGTCTTGAGTCAGATAAATGTGTGTATACATTACTTGGTGTCGGGTGTTATTAGAGGAGAACCAACTGTACGAAGTCAACATTAATATTTACCCCCGGCCCTTGAGCGATGTCTTATTCATCCTCAGGTCTTAGGTCTTTGTTTAGAGCCAGAGCCCAGCTGGTGGTGAACCTCACTACCTCACGTGCCTGGGTGGCAGGGTGATTTCTTATTTGCCCCCTTTCTCTTATAAGGGGAATTCTGATAGGTGGAGGCAGAGATTTATCTAGTCTCCCACACTCAGAACTCATGCAGCCTTGGGTTTTAGGGTCTGAGGAAAAGCTGTGGGGGAGGACCCAGCCACGGTGTGTCCTCTTTTCCTGCAATTCTTCATTTCAGTTCAGCTTTGGACTCATAGCTCCCTTTCAGTCCAGTTCAGCCTTGGATTTGAAATGCATGTCTATGTATTTTCAGTCAGTTCTTAGTCTCTTCTATCAGACAGAAGTATTATTCATGTTATCTAGGTTGTGCTATTGACCAAAATGATTATCTTCCATCCTTTCTCATATCCTCACACCCAGTTCCTCTATTCTTCTCACTTCCTTTCTTCCCTTCCCTGCTCCCCCACTGTCCTTCTTCCCTTAGCTTACTTGCAGTGCTTCAGCAAAACCAGCATCATCCTAGACAAAGGAGGTATAAAGAATAAAGGTCTTCTATGTAGGTGATGGGATTTACTTATCCTAAGACCAGTTTGGCTTTTTGTGTCTTTTTATTTATTGGATCATGTAAATAATACTGTGGCTCCTCATAGTAAACTGCGGTGCTGTATTCATTATTACATCTTCTGTGAACTGGGGAATTATCATAAGCTAAAATATACAAACTTCCCTTCTGGGTATTTATAAAATAAATCACATTTATAGGAATGCAAACTAAGTGAAGCCCGTCTTATCCGTAAGCTTTTTGATTGTATTCAGTTTCACTCCTGTGGGCCTGCCTTTCATCTATCTAATCTGTGGGTGTTCCAAAGTTTCTTAGGCAATTCTGAAGTCTGTTTTCTTGGGATTATTATAAACCTACTGTTTAAAAATCGTGTTTTATTCTCAAATCTCTAAATTGACTCCTCTCTGAGGAACTGTCTCCCTTTTGAGGATCAGGGATGATCGTAAGAGTTAGTCTAGTCTGGACTGTGCAGTTACTGAATTATAATTTCCCAAAGCTGTGTGGTTATAGGTTTCTCTTAGAAACAGTATCTTGGTAGAGTTGAGACATTCTCGTCCAGACATAAAGGGCTGATCAACCTTTTAAAAACATTCATATGAATTTAACCCAGAGCTGGCTAGCCTGTGATGGTCACAAGCCATTCACTTACCAAACATGATATCCTCTGAGTGCCGGAGCTTGTGACTCCCTGATAGAGACTCAAGATGTAATTATAAACTACACATTCCCTGACCTCCAGAAGGAACTGGTTTAATAGGAGTGGCATGCAGGCCTCCCTAATACTCAGTGCTCCGTGTGAGATAACATGCCATCATCTCCCTCCCCCTCGTTCTCCACGCACCCTGGAGGCATGGCGGGTTTAATGAGTTTGCAATATTTATAAAGTTGTGATCTTTCCTAGTGCAGAGTATTTTTGCCTTTTGAAAATCAAGACCCGGAGGTGCACTGTGATATTTATTCAATATCTCTTTTAACCGTAAAGCACAGTTCTTGGCAATTTCCCTTAGTATCTCTTGTTCTGTCTTGTTCCCTAACTCTTCAATTTAGGCGCCTCTTATTGTTTTGCATCCACATCCTCTCTCCACCCTTACCTCTTACCTAGTCACCTTGTTTATTCAATCCTGCCTCTCCTCCTTTTGTGCTTACAACTCTCCTGGAAATTACAATTATTCTCCTGGTTGCTCTTCTGTGAAAATCCTGTCCTGAGCAGTTTTGATTCTTTTCATAGACTGGGGACAGGAGAGAAAGCTAAGTAGCAAGGGGGTAGCTGTGAGTAGTGTCATGTTAATTTTGATATTATCACATCTCATTATGTAAGTCCCTGTGTTTTGACACCCCCCCCCGTTTCTCTCTCTCTCTCTCTCTCTCTCTCTCTCTCTCTCTCTCTCTCTCTCTCTCTCTCTAATTTGAGGAGCAATTGTATTTTGAGGTACATATATGGGCAATCAAAAATGTCATTTCACCATCGCCCAGCACTCGGGAGGCAGAGGCAGGCGGATCTCTGCGAGTTCGAGACCAGCCTGGTCTACAGAGCTAGTTCCAGGACAGGCTCCAAAGCCACAGAGAAACCCTGTCTCGAAAAACCAAAAAAAAAAAAAAAATGTCATTTCACAGATCCAGAGAGAGAACCATTACCTCTTGAGATTTAAAGTTGGTCAATGAAGTGTTTATGTTGAAAACGGGAGTAGGGAAAACAAAAGGCACAACTGGGAAGGAGCTGGGAGAGGAAAAGAAGGGGTAGGGGAGCACATAAACAAAGAGTGGGGATGCAGAACCCAGACACAAGATAGGACCTATGTGTCTGTGGGAATCACAGAATTAGGGATGCTAAGTTTCTTTTTATTACCAAAGCATATCATCTACTGGTTTACAAAGCCTGGCTTATGCCATCTAAAATGCATCTTCCATCCTGTTCCTGGTAGTCTGTATTATCCAGCATGAAGTAGGCTAAGTTTTGTTCTGTTCACATGGTATAGGCCTGATGATGCGGACATCAAATCGCTTTACATTTTGCCACACAACATGCATGTTGCTCAAAAGGGATGGTACCTAACGTAGCTCCAAATAGTTCTTGATAGGAATGGGATATAAGCTTAAAGCCACCCTTTTTCTGTATTTAACCACAGAATTCTTCTATGTCTTAATATCTCCTATCTTTTCTAGAACTATGTTAGATCTGAAAAGATTAAAGGAAGGGTCAAGGGTTTGTTCCCCAGTGTCCCCAGGAAGGACCTTGTAGGTCTCTCAGAGATTCATGTCATCATTCCTGTAGTCCTTTCTAACACTACCTCCATATGCACCAGAGTTAGACTGTTTCTCTGTTTCATTGTCACTGGTCAAATGATGCTAAGCATTCCTGTGATCTCCTGGATTTGGCTCCATTGCACTTCCTACTGCACCTTTTCAAACTTTACACTTTGTGTTTTCCCTTGCTCATTTTTCTCTTTTTCATTATAGATTTGCTAAGTTTGGCCACCAATAACCATACAACACAGTTAATACTAGGCTGTTTTGAAATCTCCTTTGCCAGTGCCATTAATCCAAAACTCTTCAAGTTACCCTCAGGCAGTCTGTTCCAGACAAGGGCAAAAAGCAGCTACATTCTTGGCCAGAATATCACAATAATGGTCTTAGGCCACTTACTAATATTCTTCTCTTCTGAAAGGTTTTGAGCTAGGTCCCTACAGTTTCAATCACCCTTAGCCCATCTGTCTTCCTTCCATGCTCCTACTTGGATGGCCCATTAAGCCTCACTTAAAGCATTCAACTGCTTTCCTAGTCCAAAATCCCAAAGTCTATATTCTGCCGATAAGAAACAAGGTCAACCTGTCACAACAATCCCCCAGTCCCTGATACCAACTTCTCTCTTAGTCAGTGTTCTATGCTGCAAAGAGATGCCATGACCAAGGCAATTCTTATAAAGGAAAGCATTTAACTGGTGCTTGCTTCCATTCAGAGATTTAGTCAATTATCATCATAGCAGGAAGCATGGCAGGCTCAGGCAGACATGGTGCTGGAGAAGGAGCTGAGAGTTCTACACTAGACTGGTAGGGAACAGGACTGGATCTGGTTTGAAACTTCACAGCCCATCCCCAGTGACACACTTGCTCCAACAAGGCCATACTTTCTAATCCCTGTCAAGTAGTGACACGCCCCAATGACTAAGCCTTCACTTTTATGAGTCTATGGGTGAAATTCCTATTTAAACAACCACAATCGACAAACATCTAAAAACATAAAAAGTGAAAAAGAGGAAGATATAAATACACGAGCAACATCAAGAATAACACATTACTATGGGTGCCAGAGATATCAAAAGGAGTAAGGACAGCTTACAAAGACTTGAGTTTGACAACTCAGATCCAGTCAACCAATTCTTTGACAAATGCAGGCTACAATTCACTCAATACAAAATATAGAAGGTGAATGATCCCAAAGCTATCAATAAAGTTGTAAACACAATTTAAAAATTCTGAAAAGACTATGTGGTTTTACTAGGCTTAACAACTCCAGTTCTGAACGACCCACCCAATCTCAACTAGAAAGCAGAATGGGAAGAAACAGCCCTCAACTTATTTCATGAGTATGTATTACCCTGGTACCCAAACTATTAAAAAAAAACACTTAACAAAATACCCCAAACCATCAACAGATAAATATAGATGGAAAGACATTTAGACAAAATTAGCAAGCAGAATTCACCTGTAGATAAAAGGGGCCACCATAGTTGGATTCATTCTAGAGATGTGAGTCTTAATAATAAAAGTTCAGTCAATATAATCTCTCACAGGTAAAAAAAGAAATAGATGACTTTATCAACCATGGACGAAAAACATGGACAAATTTCAAGACTTAATAATATTTCAAAATCCATGAAATAGCAACCCAAAGATAACTAATCAGAGAAGAAAAAGACAAGGCATTGATTTAAAGAAAATACTCACAAATATCATATCAAATAAAGGAATATTATCTGTGAATATAATGTATATGAAGACTCCCAGATCTCAGCATCCACAGGCCTGACCTGCGCCATCAGGAAGAGCAAGCACATGGTGGAGAAATGGGAGAGGGCTGATGTTGGTCGCCTGCTTGCCAGCCAGGACCAGAACCAAGGTGACATCTGGGCCTGGGCTGCTGCCAGGTTCATGTCTGGGTCTGTGGCCCAACTGCAGCCAGAGTCTATGTTTATAGATCCTGATATCATCAAAGGCCATGCTGATGCCAGGGTTCTGGGCCATCGCCTGGGGCTATGCTGGTGTCTGAGGACCATGCTGCTGTGGGGGCCTTGCCAATCGGAGTGGCCTATGCTGCTACCCGAGGCTTTGGTGACTTCTGAGCCCAAGTTGTTACTGAAAACCATGCTGGGTTCTGTGATCCTATCATAGCTGGGTCCTGTGTTGATGTCCGTGGCCCATGGTACTACTAAAGGGCACATGGACGCTTGTGTCTAGCCATGGATGCTGTGGCCGTGTTGGTGTGGGAGGGCTGTGCCATCACTGGGTACATGCAGATCTTTGTGGCCTGCACTGCCACCCAGGGCCATGGTGTTGTCTGGGTGCTGCCATGGGCTTGTTCAATTGTTTTGCTTTGGCTTTAATTATTTTAGGGCATCCTTTTAGGGTCATACTGCATGAGTGAGTGGTGGATATGAAAAGACTGGGAGGTGAGAGAGATTGGGGAGTATGATATGAAATTTCTAAAATATCAATAAAGAATTATGTTTTAAAAAGTAATAAAATAAAAGGAAATGTAAAACATGGGCAAAAATCCCCAAACATATATATTCTACTGAAGATGAGACACAGTTAACCAATAAGTGAATAAGAAAAGATATTCAACTTTATTGGTGACCATGGAAATTAAAATTAAACTACAATTGAAGCACAAAAAATAAAAACTCAGAGTCAGATACTGGGGTTCAACCTGAAGATCCAAAAAGCAAAACAGTCTGAAATGACGATCCTGCCTCCTAGAATCTCAGAATGGGACTGTGTGTCGAGAGCTGTTTCCTACTATTTTATAATTCTCTCTAAGGCTGGGATTAAAGGCGTGCACCACTGTCATTAAAGGCATCCACTGCCCAGGTCTATGGCAACTAGTGTGGCTACTGGGATTAAAGGTGCATGTCATTGTAGCGACTGGGATTAAAGGTGTGTGTTACCATAACCTGGTCAGTAAGGTTGACCAGTGGGACTGTTTTACTCTCAAATCTTCAAGAGGTCTTTACTTATTAAAATACAATTGAAATGCTACTACACACAATGATTTATTTGAACAAATATTATTTATATGTACATGTATACACACTCACATTTGCTCTAAAAGGAAAGCGGCAGCACAGAATGCTGGAAAGGATGTAAAGAAACCAAAAAATTAAAAAGTTGTTACAAAGTAAAATAACCAGCCATTCTGAAACAACAGCAACAATACCACAAGAGACTACCATATAACCTGTCCACTGGAGTCCAAAACATTTGCCTGATATTAACGAGAATTATGTTCATAAGAATCTGTACATGCATGCTCAGGGTAACTGTATTTAGTAGTAGCCTCAAACTGGGAAAAAAATCTAGATACATATCTATGATAATGTTGATTTAATTTGCGCTATATTGCTGTGATAAACACTATGAACAAATATAGCTTGGGAAGGAAAGGGTTGATTTCATCTTACAGGTCTTGGGTTCGAATCAATCCCTGAGGAAAGTCAGGGCTGAAGTAGAGCCATGGAGGAGTGCTGCTTACTGGCTTTGCACCCCATTGTGTGCTCAGTTTGCTTTCTTATGCAACCAAGAACCACCTACCCAGGGCTGGCACAGCCCACAGTGGTCATTAATAAACAATGTGTCTCACCAATTTGTTTATGGAGACCTCTCAACTGATGTTACCTTTCCAATATGACCCTAGCTTATTTCAAATAGACAAAAAAATGTTCAAAACCATAAAAACCACCACCGAACTAGTACATGTGTGTATAAATTATACTTCACCAGCGTCATGCAGTATTACTGCGCAACAAACAAAAAATAACTAATACATTCAATACTTCGATGCATCTTCAAGAATATGAAAAGCCTGTCTCAAAATACTCTGTGCTGAATGATTCCTGTATTTATGTAGTGACAGCACAAAGGGGATGGAGAACAAAGCAGTGGCTTTTCGGTTTTAAGGAGCGTGTACATGGGGACAGTAACGGAAGGGGAGTGGATGAGGCTGTTGATACCCAGAAGGATTCTTGTGGAAACAGAGATGTTCAATATTTCAACTCCTACTATCAAAATCCTGGTGCAATACTGCATCACAATTCTGCAAACTATTATGACTGGGGACACTGAGCAAAATACCCAGGGTCTTTGTGTCATTTCTTACTTCTTCATGTGAATCTATAATTATCACTTAATAAAAAACTTAATAAAAAAGCAAGTATTCTCCTTTCATTAGTGTGCTACTTATGAAAGAGAAATCTGAAGCAATCTAAATGTCCAGAAATGAGAGATGCTCAAATAAATTAAATTATATTCATAACAGAGCATTGTGAAACTTCTAAAATGATTTTAACTAAATGTTTTAAGTGATGTTACAGAATATTCCTACAATAGATTGAAGAAAACAGTTTACAAAGTTCCTTATACATTATGATCTCAATTATGTTTAAAAATTACAGTAACAAAATTAGAAGCTATAATACTGTATGAACAGAAAGATAGAGCAGTGTAATAAAGCAGAAAGCACAGAGGCAGGCCCACATACATAAGGATGTCTGGGAGGTACTTCAAGGATGCACGTTTAAGTACACAATCCTAGCATTGTGGATAGGTACTCTGAAAACAGATACATTATACTTAGAGCTCTTAACATGCTATGCGCACACACAAAGACCTGTACAAGTTGGGCACAGACAAAACCCCAGCAGGGAGAAGTGGGGTCGGCACAAAGTCCTATCCTTGGCTGAAGAGTTGTTGGCAACTAAAAGATGTTGGGAGAGGGGGAACCAGTTTTCTTTAGGACTGTGACCCTGGTAGGTTAGCCGTGCTCCAATGAAAGGGCACACATCCAAGAGTACACAAATAGAAGTTCATGTCTTTTTCAAAAAATGCTCATTTTTTGTTGTTTATTTCTGAGAGTTGTATTTTAATTATAGCATTTCTCCCATTCATTTCCTCCCTCCAATCCCTTCCATATGACCCTCTCCTCCCCCTTCAATTTATAGCCTCTTTCTCATCAACTGTTATTGCATGTATGTATGTACACACACACACACATACATACACACCACATATATATCCCTAAATATAACCTATTGAGTCCATATTATGTAACATGTTAAATAAGGCTTTCAGGCTTAAAGGTTTTTGATTATTGTTTTTTAAAGGCAGACACAAGTGTGGGTGAGAAGAGGTGGATCAGGAAAGCATTGGGAGGGTACAACCAAAATACATTGTAGGAAATTCTCAGCGAACAAATAAAACAAATGTAATAAAAGAATAAATGTATCCTTTAATATATATTCTATTGTAATATATTTATACTATTAGCATACACACCGATATAGTTTTAGTATACTTTCTTTTATTTTTTTTCCTTTTTTTTATTGAGAAAAAAATTTCCGCCTCCTCCCAGCCTCCCACTCCTCCCCCCCATCCTCTCCCCGTCCTCCCACTCCTCTCCCTCTCCCCCCACTCCTCTCCCCCTCCCTCTCAAGTCTGAAGAGCAGTCAGGGTTCTTTATATTAAGGATAGGCTTCAGATGCATTAAGGATGAATACGGCTAATTTGGGTGATTAGTCCCAGTAGTCATGTGATGCTGAACCCACTCCTCTCTTCTACTGAAAAGGAAATCCAGGAGGATTTGATTGAAGGACAGATTGCCTGGAATGTCTGCCAGGGAATCTCTAGGAGGACCTACCACTCCAGTTCATGGATTGAATGGACAAGATCTCTCCTCAGTGACATTGGGCCCTGTTCAAACTGCTTGACACCTGTATGGAATAACAGAGGAAGAAGAGAGGAAAGATGAATTCTTCTCTATTCTGCAGCAACTACAGCATCCTTTTCTCTCTCTCTCCAATGTTAGGACCCAACTTTCTCTAGATTCTGGAGGCTGAGACTTTTACTAGAGGCCCTTGCAATGGCTAAGGCATGTTAGCAGGTTCCTTGATGCTCCGGTTGCCTGTAATCCAAGTGACTAATTCTGATAGTAAATATCTTCTCATAGGCCGCCCTTCCTCTCTCTGTCCCTCCCTCTGTTCCTCCCTCCTTCTCTCTCCCTTGCTCTTTCTATCAATCCGTTCTGTATAACTTAAACATGTACATTTTTAGTAACTGAAAATACAAAGCTATTAGGATAAAATATGGTCAAATTTCTTTTTAATCTTGGTAAAACAAAACTTTTCAACTGTCTCAAAATGTAGAGGCAAGAAAACAAGAGATGAATATATTTCATTATATGGAGATTTTTGTGTAAGACTATGTCAAAAACACTGCAGAGGAAGCAGAAGGACCGCTCACACACTGGGGGTAGACCTTCAGAATACATGCTGTGGATAAAAGCTGATGTTTCCAATATAGAAAAATCTCTTGAAACCTGAGAAACGGAGGAAAGTGACAGGAAAAAGGGGGAAATGACATGAACTGACAAGCCACAAAAAAATGTCTGCGTGCCTCTCAATCACGTACAAATGTTCAGACTCGCTGATGGAGAGAAACAGAACAGCAGCGGCGAGTGGCGTCTCTTACACAAGCAGCTACTGCAAGTCGGGAAGTATGAAATGACACCTTGTTTGGGTAAGACTGTACAACAGGCACCTTCAGACACTGACTGATGGGATGCATGCCATCTAGTTCAGCTCTGTGTCCCCTAAGCTCTTCACCTTGCACGAGATAATAAAAACCTTTGTGTACAAGACACCGCCGGGCCTCTACCCATCACCTCTTCCATCTGGGGTGGAGGATGTAGGCAGGAAGCTATGCTGTGAGTGCTGAAGCCTTCTTTCTCTGATCTACGAGTCTTGGTCCTATACACCGTGGCACCTACAGGCCTATTATGTTTCACGAGTAAATAAACTATGGTGCATCTGTCAAGAATGGTCAGGTGTGCGAGAGTTTTCCTACTTACGAAGTTTACAAGTTAGCTTGTCACAGTTCCATGCAACCCAACAGAGGATCGGAGACTTGAGAAGGAATAGCGGCAGTTTATTACTTATTGCAGTTGTATGAAGTTTGTTCTACATCTTTTTGAATTTTCATTCCCAGAAGGCAAATCAAAGGATGATGAGTGGCTCCATCAAAGCAGGACCGCCTGAGAGTGTGGAATTTGGATGTTTGATGTCAGATAATAAATATGCCTGATTTAGATGTGAGGAAAATGACATTGCTGTTTCCGAGGCTATACTCTAGAAAATCATACTTACAAAGACAGTCAGGAGCAAAGGGCACTGGGTTCATCTCTGAAAAGCAATGAAGCATTCTGGGAATATTCACACAGTGGAATATTATGCAGTTGTTTAAAAAGGACACCTTTTATTAATCGATCTGCAGAGATTTCCAAAATACACTACTAAGGGAACACATAGCAAAGTGCAAAAAACAAAACGTGGGGATGAGACAACAGAGCAGACGCACAGAGGAACAGAAACAAATAAGTCAGTTTACCATGCTTCCCTTTGCTTCTCTTTGGCTTTCCTGGGGCTGGGATTAAAGGCATGTGTCATCATGCATGGTCTGTTTATTATTCTTTGCACAAGGAAGAAGAAGACAGGCAAACACACAGATGCATGCACTTTTGCGTAAAAATTTGAACATCTTCACAAACAAGAAGGAGGTAGAAACTGATAGCCTAAAGGGGCCCAGTGGTAAAAGCGTCCAAAAGAACCAGCTGAGAAGAACGAGAGAGCAGGGATGTGGATGGTGCGACACTTTCCCCGAGTGTACTTTTTGCATTGCTTTGGTGCATTGTATTGCTATCTTCCAGTTCCTCTTCTTCTCCTAGTAAGGATAAATCAACTGGAATGTGGCTGAGATTTAAAAAAACAGGCATTGATAAGACTAGTGGTGTTACAGCTATCTAAACCACGATGAATTAGATGGGGAGGGGGAAGTAAACAACTTGGGAAAGAATTGATTTGATTGGATACCACCAGACTAAAATGAACAAAAAAACAAATATAGCAACAATTAAGTGTTTCTTGTGGTTAGGTATAAATGGAGATAAAAGTTGCATATTCTCTTATGTGTACATGTAGGTATTATACACACATGTATTTCAAAAAGTGTACTGAGAGAGTCTCAGAAACGCCAGCCTCACAAGCCCTCACAAGCCTGAGTAAGCTCTTTAATGCTGCCCTAGGCTTTCTATTTAAGAGAATGGAGGTCAGTAGAGACCCTGACTCCAGGTGGGGGAGGGGGCAGGGAAAACTCCAGAAGAGCCTAGTGGAACCAGAAGTATAGTGTGATGTACATGTCTGAAAGAAGCAGGTACTGACCTGAAGGAACTCTGGAGAAGGCTGGTGTAATGTAACCTCCAACATGATGATAGCAATGAATTGTAACTCACAGGGTAAAATAAACGCATGGAATGGCAATTATTATTTTGGCAATTGATTACACAAGAAAGGTGAGAGAGGTGGCTCCCCTTTCCTTAAAAGAAGAATCCCGTTACAAAATGTGAGAGGAATGAGGGGCATTGGAATGTCATAGGAATCTACGGAGGGAGGGATGCTGCCATCAGAGGGTGGTCTTGGGAGGAACAGGGGCATTAGGGCAAGTCTGAAGTAACTCACCAAGATGTTTCTAGTTACGAAGGCTGTGATAATAAACTTAGAAAAGGAATTCAGCAGGTAAGCCAGAAAGCCATCCAGACTGACCCCAGCAGTCACCTCTTAGATGGTTCCAGCCCATGCTACCGTGTTACTTCTATGACATTTTGGGTAACAATGCCACATGAGAAGGCACCTTTGGTACTTTTCTCTCTGAACCAGGGGGTTGGGATGTGGTGGTTTAAACGAGAATGGAGGCGTGGACTCATACGTTTGAATGCTTGGTCCTCAATTGAGGAGTGGATTGATGAGTAAACTCTATAGTACTTTGACCCCCTTCTCTAAATCCAAGGTATTTCAAGATAAAATATAAGAAACATCAGATTAAAAATAAATCATTTCTTGAGTAAAGCTATTAAATATTAATTTTACTACAGTGTTTAGGTTTTCCAAATTTTATTTTGAGCATTATAATTTATTGTTTGAAAACATAAATATTTAAAAATATATTGAAAGGTAGAAACCATAACAGCCAACTGCATGCCATCCTAATTCAATTCTCTCCACATTCTGTCATCTTTCTTCAGTGTTTTCTTTTTAATATAAACTGTTATGTAGACACCAGGCTTTCTTTCTCACCTTGATCTTGTCAAGTTCCTGTCTCCTTTCTAGAGACAACAGATAAACTTTCTACTCATATTTTTGACACTTTCAGAATGCATATCTGTCATATACACATTATACATATGCATACATAAACATATATGCTTCACCATAATAAACACCTTAAGTTGCTTACTGTCTTCAAAAAGTTCAAAATAATGGTAGAAATATTCTTCAACACTTTCCAAAATTAAACATCCTGCTTCCAGGTTGCATCCGTGCTCCAGGTTGTATCCGTGCTCCAGGTTGCATCCGTGCATGCTCCAGGTTGCATTAATGTACCCTTCATGTTAAATTCTGTACATTGTTATAACACATGCATTTAACTCTTTCTCTATTGAAAGAGATGAACTTGTTTTCTTTCTTCTTTCCACCTTTGTTGCTACTATAAACAATCTTCTGATGATGTCACGGGGAAGCTTCTTGTGAGCATGTGTGCGCTCCTTTACTAAACTGGGTGGAAGTAGCATCTGTGTAGCAGGGCGTGTAGAGCTTCAACATTATTCTTCATTGCCAAATTTCTCTCCAAAACGGTTAAACCAATTTGTACTCCCACTGGCAGAGTTTGAGTTCCCATTCCCCCATATCCTTTTGCTAACAGTTCTATCATCAGACATTTTTAAAATTTGCCAATCTGACGAGTGTGAAGTGATATTTCATTTTTGTTTTAATTTGCATTTTTCTGCTTAGTAATGAGGCTGAACATCTTTCTATCTAATTCTTGGTCATTTGAAATTTCTTATTTTTGAAAATTTCTTCATTATAATCCGCTAACTCCCTGTGATAACTTTACATGGACCAGTCCCCAAAAGTTCCAGTGCCTGGTCATACCGATGGTTCAGTGTTGGACTGCCGTCATTGGCTTCAGATATCCATCAGAGAATGCTAATTCAGATGTTAAAATGTCTGGAACTCACTCCGTATAAACGGTAATTGTAGCAATACAGAACATTTCTCCAGAAGTGTTTGAAGAGGGACGGGACAGCTGTTTAAAAACAAATTGACAAGCTCACAGCAGGCAGAGGGTCTGTGTGTATGACTATTATTCCAGGAAAGCCACGGCCAGTAGTAGAAGTTTCTATGAAGAATACTTGAACCTGAAACCAGGGAGATTTAATTTCTAACAATTATACTCACTCTGGGATGAAATTGGTTGCTGATTCTTGATACACTCAAGCTGACCTCTGCCGGCTCATTTGTTAAGAAGGTAGGAAGGAAGGACCCAGTTTCTAATACAGCTCACAGTTCTGTGTGTGTGTGTGTGTGTGTGTGTGTATGTGTGTGTGTGTGTGTATGTGTGTGTGTGAGGCAACTCTCAGAATGAAGTGCCAGGAAATCCACAAGTAAGTCATTTTAGTGCTCATCTTCATGATTGCCCGGTTACACCGTTGCTTGGGGTAACAGGGAGGCAGCCTCTAATGTTCTAAAAGTCTTCAGCCAAAAAAATAACGCTAAATTGGTTAAAGCAAAGTGCAGCACCAACCCCAAACTCAGACTAGATTTGCATAAGGGTGTTTGAACCTCATTCCACCCCACTTCAGTTCCAAGTGGCACTCTGCTGGGGTCCTAGGATTCCTGGAGCTGAATAATATATGTACCCACTGATAGCATTTTATCTTCTCTACCAAGGGCTATGAAGCCCAGGAGATAAATGGTAGATAGAAAACCCTTTAGGGAATCTTATATCATTAAGCAAATTGGAATGAAGTTGCTTTTGAGGAACTAATGGCACTTCATAAATGGATTTGGGGTACAGTGTGAATAATTTTAGTTAGCAGGAGAATTTTCTGATAGATTCCAAAAGCCTTTCATGAATGTTAATGGAAATTGGGGGATATTTTCAGATCTTGAGAGACTGACTGTATTTGCAGGTGATCACTTTTCTGCCATTCTCTGAAACCCACTTTTTGCTTGGGGTGACCACTGAAGGCTCCACCAAGGCCCCAAGAGTCTACATAGTCTTTAATACTTGGCATTCTTGTATGTTTTAACACTTGAAGGTACTTTGTCTTTGGGGGTCTATATTTTATGTCTGTCTGTGGTATATGTGCTATGTGTGTATCCACATACATGCGGGCCCACATGTGTGTGCTGGTATGTAGTACATACATGTTGAGGCCCAAGAAAGACAGTGAAACTCTTCTTCCATCATTGTCTGTGTTATTCATTGAGAAGTAGCCCACCATTTGAACCAGAGCTCACCTATACAGGTAGACTCTACAGGCAGCTTGCTCCAGTGTATCTGTTTCTCCATTCTGAGCTGGATTTACATGTGGAGCACTGTGCTCAGCTGGCATTTGCCTGGGTTCTGGAGAATCTAAACTTCAGTCTTCACACTCTTATGGTAAGCTCTTAGCTATTATTAAGCCATATCCTCAGAACCATAGTTAGTATTTTAATTAAAGGGCCAAGTCCAAGAAAAATGGCTACTCTTACCATTATTGTTATTGTGATTAATTTTTAGTTTTGGGTTTTTTTTTTTTTTGAGACAGGGTCTCACTCTGTAGCCCAAACTGTACTTAAACTCTTAGCAATCTTCCTGTTTCAGTTTCTCATGTACTGGGATTATGGATGTGTGCCTTCACTCCCATCACTGAACATTCTTGTGGTATTGTTTGTGGAGTTGCTGGCACAATCCCTTATGTTCTGTTGCACTAATGGAGCATATCTTACATCATTTTATTTTCTGAACTAGGTTAAATTGTCTTTTATCTGATAGTTTCTCTTATGTCCTGGGCCCTGGATGTCTTATGAACCCAGGCCAAGTGTATTGGGATTCTTATGTCAGATTTTTTTGGAAGCAATTATTATCACTTACTTTTTCCAATATTTATTTTTATTTACATATATCGGTGTTTCGTTGATATGTATATCTGTACACCACGTTTATACTGGGTGCCCTCAGAGGCCAGAAGACGGTACCAGTGCTCCTGGAACTGGAGTTACAGATGGTTGTTAAGCTACCATGTAGGTGCTGGGGATGCAAGCCAGATCTTCTGTAAGAGCAGCAGGTACTCTCAATTACTGGGCCATCTCTCCAGCTCAGAGATTTTATAGCTGTGGCTTATTTATTCTATTTTTTTTTGAAAGAAGAAAAACAACATCATACAAGCTGGTTGCATCCTCTCTGCAATTGTGATGATCCTTGCTCTCTCTTCCATTAGGAAAACCTTTCCCATATTTTCCTATAGCCTCCTGAAGGGAGCAACCCCTTCCCAGCCTTCCAGGCAGAGCCATATAAATCAGATGTTGGTGTGAACATAGTTTCATCTCCTGAAGCAAACTCCTACTTCTCAGAGCCTCTTTAAAATGGGCAGACAGAAAGGGTTTCGCAGACATCTTATTCTGGGCTCAGGACACACAACAGTTGAAGGGAGACACTCAGGGAAGAGAGAAGTCAGAACCAGCTGGTTAGAAATGTAGATGATCAGGAATGCCAACACCAGGAGGTTTGAGAAATTAAAGGATTGAGTGGGGGTGGGGGAAAGCTGGAAATTTATGTAAATACAGAGAATAAAAGACGGCTTTGAGAAAAAGATTAACATAATTATGATTCCAAGAGTGTAAGATTTTGGCTAGATCATTAATTTGGATTCTCTGGCGGCAGTAAGTGAAGAAGCTGGGAGGGGGAAGTTGATGAATAAATGTTCGTGGGGTTGACTGAAATGTATGGATTTGCGCTGCATTATTCTACAATAGCATTCTGTCTCCTTCCTGTAGGATGCACTTAGTGTGGGAGTCACTGTGAGCTCCAAAAGAATCTAATGTGTGCAGGGCACCAAGATGTAAGCATTTGGCTGTTTCTCACTGAAAACCCCAGAAGATCATCTCCCATTTATAGCAATTCCAAATGTCGGAAGAACACAGTTTGATGGGATGCACAGAAAGAAGACCAAGGAGCCAGGCAGTCAGGGGAATCACTGCAGAGAATGCTAAGCCCTGCACCCAGTGGCAGCAGCAGTTAGGACAATATTGTTGTCTCCATTTCTGAGCTGGTTGCATCCTGTCCTGGAATATGTTGGACCAGTCTCATTATTCCTTTTTATCTTGGTTTTAGAACAACAAATTTTAAATGCCTTGCCTTTTGGATGCTGTCCAATAGGATTTAGGAGGAGACTGTGAAGGGGATTGCTACCCAACAGTTCTCTGTCGAGTAGATCAACAGAATTTTAGAAGAGAAAAGGAATCACAATAGATCCAGACTAGTGATCCTTAACCAGGGTCTTAGACATTTGAAGCAGAATAATTTGCTAGTCCCCTAGTCTTCACATTTCTGTATGTCTCTAGACTAGCATTTTACATGGCCAAAGTCCCCACAATTCTTGTTCAACCTCTTTACATTATGGATAAGGAATTGGAAGCATAGGGATTAGTTGATTTGCCCAGGGCCATACCGTGCAAGAGTACAACAGCCAGCAGCAGGACCATGCTTCAGGCTCAGTACAGACTTGTGTCTACTACCTTCATCATTCCACTGATAGAGTCAGATCTCTGTTTTTATTTCCAAATCTCCCACTGGTGTCAAGGAGCTCTAATACATATGACAAAGTATGGCTCCTTAAGTCATTTAGAAACTTCAATATATCAGGATAACGATATGTTGGGGGGAAAAGGAGGAAATAGGGAAAACTGCTGTGGGACAATGGTTTTACCCTATAAAGATTTGTTCTTTGTACTTGTTTAATGCTGATTGGCCAGTAGCTAGGCAGGAAGTAGAGGTGGGGTGATGAGAACAGGAGAATTCTGGGAAGAGAAAAGCTCAGTCTGCAGTCATCACCCAGAAACAGAGGAAGCAAGATGAGAGTGCCTCACTGTTATAAGGTACTGAGCCATGTGGCTAGCACAGACAAGAATTATGGGCTAATATAAGTTATAAGAATTAGTTAATAAGAAGCCTGGGTTAGTAGACCAACCAGTTTATAATTAATGTAGACCTCTCTATATTTTGTGGGGGTTGAATGGCTGTGGGATTGTGCAGAACAGAAACCTCTGTCAACAGAGTACAGAGGGAATTGCCCAGGTAATATGACCTGAGAAAGGGAGGCTGAGACCTTACAAGGGTTGGTGATTGTGTTCAGCTATAAGCAGTCTTCAAAAGTGCTATAGTCCAGCTAGCAGGGCATATATCTATGAAAGACATGTCCAATGTGTGGCCCATGGACCACATGCTTCCCAGAAGAGCTATGAATGCAACCCAACACTTTTGTAGATAACGGCATCATATTGCAATGTCAAATGTTAGCCATCTCTGCTATAAAACATTGAGACTGGCTATGGGTATGTGTGTGTGGGTGTAATGAATCAGTCTCTTGACTTTGGCTTGTATTCACACCTCACAGATTTCACATTATAAATTCAGCTGTGGGTCAATTATTTTTCTCATCCACCTGCACAATCCAAATTTATTTCTAGCTTCTCAAGCTCAGTTTATTCTAGGACTAAGACTCTAAGGAATCTATTTGACATATCCCTTCTTGACCTTAGACTCTGGAATGAGTATAAGTTGGCCTTTAGCCAAAACTGTGGCTGAGGCTCAACCCTGCCCTCTCTCATGAGACTCACTCAGCCCTGCCCCTCTCATGTTGTCATGACATTTGATTCATGCTAAATTCTTCGAAACTCTGCTTTCTCTTGTATATGATAAGACTGAAGGCTTATGAGACAGAGTGTATGAGCCCTCACAATGCAGTTGGCACCTGGTGGGTACCCATGGCACAAATTTTCTTCCTCTTGGCCTTATGAGAGGTGATTTTCTTGAGTAATTCCTTTGCCATTCCAAAATTCCCATGGCTTTTCCAGCCTCCCAGTTCCTTAGTCAGTTTTCCCGGGATTCTTTGAATGCATATGAAGGGCCATTCTGTGCCACATTTCAGAATCTTCCATAGTTTACATACATGTTCAGAGCCACTCAGGAAAGCTCCGTTTATCTTTGGGCTTCTTGGGTGTTTGCTCACCACTGATTCTACAAGATATATTTGTACAGCGTACTAGGAGACCACTGCATCTCCTTAAAGTGCCACAATCGCATGTACTAATCATTCAGTTATATCTTCCCAGCCAAATTACTCAGACTGTTTGGGATAAACTCCTCATGTTTGAGACAGAGCCCAAAGCATTCTTTATGCATCTTCATCCTTATAAAACTCATAGTTCAATATGGGGAGGGGGGTGCCGAAAGGATCTGTTATGCCTTTGGGTAAGTTTCCCATAGGGGCCTGGGTTTTCCACACACCCTTCTGCTAGTGAGATGGGCCACTGATGAGCGTCTGTGTTGTGACAGGGTGATTATGCATGTTGTGAATAAACACGCTTGTGTACGCATGTGCGCTGTCACAGCAATGAGTAGCATCCAATAAATACCGGGTTAAGAGCATGCTGGCGCCTTCCTAACAGCTGGCACAGCTGAAAACCTCGCCTGCCTTATTAACACTCCACTTATTTGGAATCTACTCACTGAGCAGAAACAACTTCATAAATTTTTTTGCAGTTTGCATTCTGCCTTAGCATGTCTCCTTACATTGACCTTATGTTTCCCATGCTCCAGAGAATGGTTCTCCAACTTGATGGTCCTCTCTCAGGATGCTTTACCCCAACCCTTGCCATCCTGCCTGCTCCATGACCCTTACCTCTGCGGTCAGTATCACACGCAGAGCCAATGATAAAGCCTGTTGCGGACACCAGGGTTGACGAAGGATCAAGGCAATATCCCCCTCCCCACCCCCTTCAGTTTGGAGAAAGTGACACTTCCAAAGTCCTTTCTCCTGGCCAGTTGTCACCTTTTCTTTCTGTGGCAGATTAAAAAGGAGAAGTCCAACCCCTCTTCCAAATGGGAGGGAAAGATACAGGCAGGCAGCAATTTGGTTGTCCAAGTAAATATTTGAGTCCCCTCTCAGTGTCTCTCAGAGATTAGTCCTTTGTGTTTGAGATTTGTGTTCATTTCTCTCTTAATTGCTCTAATCTACTCTCCCCTCTCCCGGGTGCCGTGCTGCCTTTTAACCTTTCTGCCTCCTTTGCCCTGCTTCTTCTATTCCATGCTGTGTTCCCAGCAACTTCCTTAGCCACAGTTTACAACTCAGCACATTCAGTTACCTTTATTTTCAGGCCAGGTGTCTTTTCTCATTGGTTGTGGACTGTGCCTGTGTGGGGTGGAGGGTAGGGGGTGGGGTGCTGGTGGTTGGGGGAGTGTCCACCCCTCTCCCCCATATGCTCATCTCTTCCAGTAAAACATTATCCTCATTATCCATTATCCCTGATTGAAAAATGGGGGTCATTTCCCTGCTTGCACAGGTCCCCTTTAAACTGTCTTCCCACCAGGGTACAGGATCCCTGAACCTCTGTGGACTAAGCCGCTGCTCACGATGCAGCCTGGAACCCTTAGCTACAGCATCATTATAAAGTCACATCACGAGCTTGCTTCTTTTTTTTTCTTTCCTGGCTTGATGAAAACAAAACAAGAAGAGGTGGGGATGGAGGAGGGAGGAGAGGCAGAGTGAATTGCTTAATGGAGACACTCAGTCTGAATATTTAATATGCTGATTTTATTGAATAAAAGGTGAAAAAGTGGTTCTTGTTTGTTGCTTGCCTGTCAAACCATGGCAAGCAAGCATTCTTTGCTCTGACTGGAGCTTTTTATTACTGTATAGGATCCAGAGTGTAATTATGGCCTATATCTGAGCTGTATTACATACACAATTGAAATTCTCCGACTGAAATATTTATTTATGACCAGGGGAGCTATTCACTCAATATCCTTGAAGAAGTTTTGTGGCTGTTTCTTGTTGCCTGACCCTTCCTCAAGATGGACTGTCCAGGGGCAGCCCCTGCATCAAAGCCCCGAGTGTGGCGTTTCATGTAAACATCATAAACTCCTCTATTCTTATTGTGGGAGGAAGGTGCTTGACGAAAGGAGTTTCAAGGTCCTAAATGTTTCAGAACTCTTGTCATGTTTTCAGAGCTTTCTTGGGAAGGACTTTTTATTTTAGATATTATCAACTTATGACATCTGATTTGGAATCATTTCAGAAAATAACTTCCTGAGGGTACAGCCTGCTCATCTGGCAGTTCATAAAGAACAGCCCCCAGCTGAAGAGAAATGCATGCCGATAAATATGTGCACAGGGCCTTGCCATGAGGGGAACACGGCGGGGCTTAAGGGCACTGAGGCGGGAAAGGATCAAAAGTATTCTGAAGATCTTCCCTGACAAGATCCCATAGCTGACTATAAGACCCATAATTCATGAGGAGTGCAGCATACTGCTGGAATTTTAGTTCTATATTCTTCCTAGTTTCCTACAACGTCTGAGAACTAGGCAGGGAGGAAGGTATATCGGAAAAAAGAATAACCAACATTGCTCAGATGTGGTCTCTACCCTCATTGTAGAAAGAGTCAAGAGAAATAAACACAATAATGAAATAGTTGAGTTAATAATTAAGGTAATTTTAGATACTGATGAAGGCTATACATATAAAGCTGGAAAAAGTGCTTGGGAATTTGCTCTAGTGAAAAGGGCAGATATGTAGAGTGCTTAATGGTGTCACGTGAGATGTGACTTCTGTAGTAGTACCGAGCGGCGGGGCTGCGTCCCCAGCACCCTGCAGCCCACACGGCTAGCTTTACCAGAAATAATTACATAGACACTGTATTCTTTTAATCACTGCTTGGCCCATTTCTATCTAGCCTCTTCTAGGCTAACTCTCGCACCTGGACTAGCCCATTTCTTATCATCTGTGTAGCACCGGTCTTACCGGGAAGATTCTAGCCTATGTCCATCCTGGGTCGGAGCTTCATTGCGTGCATCTTCCCGGGAACGGGGAGCATGGCGTCTCTCTGAGGCGTCTGCTCCCGAGAGGAGAGCTGTGGAGTCTGAGCTCACTTCCTCTTCCTTCCAGCGTTCTGTTCTGTTTACTCCTCCCACCTGTCTTCTAACCAATGAGGGCCAAGTAGTTTCTTTTTATTTAACCAATGACCTTCCTCCATCAGACTTCAGTGACGAGAGCCAGTTGGTTACAGGTCACAGGGCAGCATCTATCTGGACAAAGGAAGGGCATGGACCGTAAGGTCGTAAGGTGGGTGGGTGCTGGGTCCACAGTGAAAGCAATAGAGAGAACAGAAGGCGAGAGGGGAGGAGAATGAGGACCCGACCAGGAGGTAGCTGAGACTTGCTCAGTTATTCCCTGCAGACTGTGAAAAGGCTTTGAGGTTTTATTTTAATTCTACTGTGCATTCTTCGGTTGTTACCTAATAGGACTGCAGTTAGATGCTCGCATTTCCTGAGCACAGACAAGGGTGTAAGGGATGGAATAGAGGAGAGGGGAGGAAAGACCAGCCTTGGATCTCCCACATCCCCAAGGCATATGGATGTCTATGCTTACTCTGAGCTTTCTTTTTGACCCCTTGGTTCCTCTCTAGTTTTGAAGCTGATTTTCTAATGTTTTATTGATTTGGGAACCCCAAGGTTACTTCTCACAATTTTTTTTTGGGTTAAATAAATAGGTCTAACAGCAAACAGGAGAGTCATGCTGAGAGAGGGAGATGCTCAGCTCTGCTGTAGCTTCCTCTTTCTGGGGAGGCCTAAGAAAGATTAAAACCATGCAGAGTCATCCAATCCCACTCCATCAGCTCCTTACATATTGACAAAATGTCCTAGATTCTGACCTTGGCATTTTTAGTAACATTACTTTTGATACTTTAAGCTTCAATCTTTTTTTGTTCTGTATTACTTAACATTGGTATTTGCTGGAAAATTAGAAAGAGTGAAAGTAGGAATTTATTTACTTTAAAATTTAAATGTCAATTTTAGGTGCATTTAGGGATCAAGGCAGTAAATGGTCAAGATTTGCTTTTCATTCTGTGATATTAATCCAGGCTGTCACAGTTGATATTTGGAGCTATTCTTCCACACTTGTCTCACTTAGTCCAGTTGGACTCTTACACTGGGCATTTGAGGGACTTATGAGATGGCCAACAAAAGGGGATTGTGTGGGGGGATAGAAGAAAGAGAAGACTTCAGGTGTCTGTTTCTCCATGCTATTTTGAAACAACTTTTGTGGGGGCCTTATTCCGTCTCTAAATGTCAAGATTAAAACAATGGTGGCTGTTTCCTAATAAGTTTATAATGTTTTTTCATCTATTTTTACTTTTGTAAAAATTTGTCCATATGGCACCAAGGTAATATTTTATTACTGTAGCCAAAATGCTCCATGTTTAAGCGTGAAGAATTAGTTATTGCCATTTTCCTACCTCCAGTTACCTCATTTTTTTTCCCTTGGAATTTCTCAGATACTTCTTTCCTGATTTTTATTTTTAAGTTGATAATGAAAATCTCAAAACATGATTATTTTAAAACAAGTTGACTCATTTAGTTATACTGAATCCTTTTTTGAGGAGGGAGTGTTGTTCTTTTGGAATAGGATTTCCCATAGCTCAGGCTGACCTTGAACTCTCTATGCAGCAGAAATGATCTTAATCCTACCTCTTCTTCCTCATTGCTAGGATTGTATGTGCATGCCACCATGTCTGGCATTAAGTACATCTTTAAAGTGTGAGTATTTTAATCAGACATTTTCATCTAATTAAAGCTCTCATCATTTTTCTTGTTAGTTTCTTCCCTTACTGTGTTGCCAATAAATATAGACCCTGGTGTACAAAGAAAAGAATTTGTGAAACATTTGGTGTTTCAGATAACTTTTCTGCTAGAAACTATGTGGTTTTTACTAATTTCATAATAATAGGCAAGAGAAAAAGGTGGATATAATTTTCCATGGGAGTGTGCCTCCTATGGAATGCATGATAATATTGAAGACTTTTAGCATAATTTAAGATTTAAGTAGGACCTTTCTTGCCATTTCTCATTATCAAGGTAGTTTCTTTTATTTATTGTTTAGCCTAAGGAGATGAACTTGTTCAAAAATCCAAACACATAGAACTGATACCTTGATCAGCAAGAAAACAGACTATAGTAGTGGGTAGGGATGAATATGAGCAATCCGTGGCACTGGGGTTACAACACAACTTGGTAAGTGACATTCTAATTGGTTAAACAAAGAAGGATTGGTATGGGAGGGGTTCTCGTCTTGGGACAGGGAATGCTTTTCAAAGGAAGTGGTGTGAAATGAGACTTCAAGGAGAACAAATATTTAGTGGAAGTTTCTAGGCCAAAAGTCTGCAGGCAAGTGTATGGTACTTCTAGCACAGGTAATGCAAGGGGCTATTTCTTGTTATGCACTCTCTCATATGATAGGGAACTAGGGTACTGAATCATTAGTGGTCACCAGAGCTGCCTTTAACCAGTTGCTTCCTAGTTTATTGTCAAACCAAAGAAGAGTAAAGAACATGGTCAATGAGTAAGCAGAGCGAAAATTAAAGTGTTTGTTTGTTTATTTATTTGTTTATTTTATTAAGAAAAACTGAGAAAACCTTTCTAGTGGGAAGACTTGTACCAATAGAGGTAATGTCTTGCTTAGTGGTATTTTGTGGTGGGAACTACATAGAAGCTGATGTTATCTTTATTGAGATTAATCATTCTTTAACACATCTCCAGCTGAACCACTGAAGGGCTCACAAGGGCCTTTGCTTGACTCTTATCCCAACAGGGGAGACAATCTTTGACTGATTGTCTACTCAGAAAACGGTCACCTTTGTCTGCTCTCTCTCAAATTATTTTACTAATTTTACAGGCTATTGATCTAGCCAGTTCTTTTTCTTGTTCTTGAGTTAAGTAAGTAGCTTATAATCACCATGGGTTCCTGTCTTTACATCCCTGAGGGAGCCAACTCCTGTCCTACTGTGAAGGAGCCAATAATGGCACTTATACCCAGAATGGTCATGAGAAGAAACTGTACGAAATCTACATTTCATTTGATATTCTACTATCCCCAAGTCTGTCATTATATGAAATGGAAATTTCTTACTGTTTCTTCCCTGAAGCCAGTCCTGATTTCGCAGTGTTCTCCACTGAGGACTATGCTCTTGGCAAAACTGCAGCACTATGGGATAAAGGAATGTACATGGTCAGGGCCAAGAATGGTTGAAGAGGGGAATGTCTAAGTTGTACAATAACCTCATTTTTTCCACCTCTCCTCAACTTTGTTTTATAACCTGCCCACCCGTTCCCTTTCCTGATGGCCATCTAGAACACCTTCTACCATGGTCACATTAGCAAGCTCTTAAGCAAAGGCATGCAACAAATGCACAAGTCCCCATTTCAGGATGAAAAATTCCAAGCCATGTGTATTTGGACTGATGGTATTGGAGAAGTCGTCACTGCTGGATTCCCACCCTGAACTGGGAGGCCAAGTATATAGAACAGTTGCCTGAAGGGAAATGTAATGACTCTGGTCCTTTTCATTATGAAGACTCCAACAGCAGCATGGCCAACCCCTCCCAGGACCCAAACAAGCTGGTGGTGTGAAGTTTTCAAGAAAATGGAAACCAGCAGAGAGCAACTTAAAGCACATCTGTAAACAGGCAATGGACATGGTGAGGAGTCAGAACCCTGAGTGTGGAATTGAGCGGGAATTACCCTCATGGGCATAAATAAGCATGACTGTGGTGGACTTCCAGTCCCTTCTCTGGGTCCCAAAGTCAGTATTACTGTGGCACAGGAGCAGATAAAATCTATGGCAGGGATATCCTGGAGAGTCACTATCCAGCCTATTTATATGCTGAGTCATTGTTACTGGCATAAGCACTGGTCATGTGTGCCCAGTAGGAAGTCCAAAGAGTGCTCTATGAAGGAATCTAAGCCAATCCTGGGAAATGGAATCAGCAGACTATCACAGCAACTTTAGTGCCAAGGTCACTGGAGGAGAATAATTGGAAGAATGTAAAAAAAGCCATTGAAGATCAAAGCATTAGTGCCGATACCACATTTAAATCTCTGTTATCAAGGAGCCAGGAAAGTACCTGTGCCTGAATGGATTCCATGGAATCATCATCATCATCATCATCATCATCATCATCATCATCATCATCATCAATAATCCTCAATGACCTTTTTGCTGGTGTTGGGACGAAAGTGCTAGCTTCACCTTCCCTGGGCTGTCATCAAGAGAAGAATGGCTCTTGCCCTTTTGCCAGTCATAACCCATTGTAGTACCAGACCCCATCCTCAGAGAAGTCTTTTCTGGGGGACTGGTAATTAACTTTTCTAATATACAACCTAAAAGTAGACTGTACTTCAATGATTCAGACCTCCCTAGCCCTTCATCTCACACCAACTTTTTACCTCTCACGGTTGTCTGAGTGTCAAAAGGTGGAAGACCTGGATAATTTTTATTTTCCATGCTAATCTTGCTTTCACTTCTTAATCTCTTTGCCCGCAACTATCATTTCCCCCATTACTGAAGTTTTCTAATGAGTTAGTTGCTGGAATGAAGCTGACCACTGCTTCTGTCTCATCAAGTGAGCTTTCTCAGTAGATATAACTGTGTACACAAAGCAGGTGCATTTGTGAAGTAGCAGAGGGATTTTAAGGTAGTTGAGAGAGAAAGCCTGTCTTTGCTTAGGATGACATTTCTCTTTATAGCAATCTCCAATGTCTTTTTATTTTATTCAAGTTTTCAAAATATTTTAAATCAATTTCATACATGACTACTGTATTTACCTAAATTTTACACCTCTCTCTCCCCCTCCAAAATCCTTATTTCTTTAAAAATTATTTATCATTATTGTGTTTGTACATAATGCGTGTTGGGGCATGCATGTGTCATAGCTCATGTGTGGAGACCAATTCTCTTCTTCCACCTTTATGTGGGTTCCAGGATTTGAACTCAGGTTTCCAAGTTGGAGTGGTAAGTGCTTTCCTCACTGAGGCATCTCACCTGCTCAGGAAGCTCTTATTTCTAAAAGGTAAAGCAACTTTCTATTACAAGTGGAAGTTAGGAGAGAAGGAGTTGAGGAAGGTCGGCTTCTTCCTTGGGGTCACATGCCACTCATGAACATAAAGTACAGATTACCAGGTGATGGATGCTCCACCTTAAAAGGTCCTTTATTTATACACAAATCAAAATTTATCTGGTATAGGAGGTCCTCCTGTCTATGTATTGCTTTCATTGGTTAATAAAGGAACTGCTTTGGGCCTATAGCAGAGCTATAGGGGAACAGAGCTAGGTGGAGAAAACTAAACAGAATGCTGGGCAGAAGAAGGCAGAGTCAGAGAGACACCATGGAGCCGCCAGAGTCAGACATGCTAAATCTTTGCTGGTAAGACACTGCTATGTGGCAATAAACAGATTAATAGAAATGGGTTAAATTAATATAAGAGTTAGCCAATAAGAAGCTAGAGCTAATGGGACAAGCAGTGTTTTAAATAATATGGTTTCTGTGTGATTATTTTGGGTCTAAGCTAGCCGGACGGCTGAGAACAAACAAGTAAAGCTCCCTGAAACATTTATCCATCTGTCTATCTCTATCTATTGGTTCAGAAATAAGATCGATTTTAAATAGGGAAGGAACACTAGAAAATTTGCTTATCTGGGCTCTTGTCTTTCTCCACCACTTAATGGATCTTCTGTCTACTTTTTCTGTCAGAGCAGGTGCTGGATACTTTCACTCATCTAAGCCCTTAGCCAGGGTTTAGAAGACACACACTCATCTGTCTATATGCTGGTTTAGAAGTATCAGTTGGTCGGTCAACTTGAACATTTATATTAACTGGGGGCATTGAGGTTATTTCTCTAGTGGGAGACTAGTATGTTGCTGTGATAGATCTGTATATAAATTTTTTCTTAAAGCAATACCAAATTTAGATTTTAATCAACTTTGTAGATGTCTAGACATAATTTTACAGAATTAACTGTTTGCTTCAACTGTCTCCTTCCACTTGCCTGTTGGAGGAGCTGGGGACAGGCCTTGAGTTAAAACGCTTGCAATTTCCTCCCATCTTTCCTCGCAGCACAGAATATTCCTCTTCTTGTTAAGATTCATATGAAGTTATTTTTCCTTCCATAACAGACATACTCCACCCCCGTTGCTACTTTCCCCTGCTGCTCTCTCTGGTCTGTGTGCTGGCCGCAGCAGGTGGCTCTGGTTTTCTCTTGCTATGATGATTTCTAATTGTCATGTACTTTCTCTCCAGATTTACATAACTTCATTGTCAGCAAACTCACTGCTTAGAGAAGGGCTTATTAATCAGCCAGCATTAACAACAACAATAAAAGGACATGTATATACCGCTGAGGATAGGACTGATGGTGGTAGAGAGAATCCCAAGAATTTTCTTCCTCCTTTGGCCCCAGATTTTTTTGTTTTACCCTGTTCTCCCGCATCATAAATATAATCGACTGTCACATGCCTGGTTGTGTGTGTATTTCTCCACAGAGGGATTTTTCCAGATGAAGCCAAGGTTAGCATTGGGTTTGTCAAAAGGAATATTTTCTAAACGGACTCAGCATAACTATATGAATAATTTAAAAGCTGAGTTTTACCAGCTGGCAGTAAGGGGAGATGTCAGAGATTCAAAGCGTGGGAAGGAAGGAGTCTTCTGCTGCCTCCCTGAAGATGGAGGTTCCCATATTTTGGGGGCTGGTGGGAAATGTGGAGGAGCTGAGAACAGGCCCTGGATGACAGCCAGTCAGCCAGTAATGAGATGGGAACCTTCATCTTGCAATGTCCAGGAACTGAACTCTGCCAAAAATATGAATGAATGGGTTCTTTTGGAGTCTTCCATCAGCTCAGCCTGGCAGCCATCTTGAAGTTAGGTTGTTTCCAGGTTCTGGCTATGACAATGCTGAACATAGTTGAGCACATGTCCTTGTGGCATGGCTGAGCATCCTTTGGATATATACCCAAAAGTAACATTGTTGGATCTTGAGGAAGGTTGTTTCCAAATTTTCCGAGAAAACACCACACTGACATCCAAAGGGGCTTTACCAGCTTGCATTCCCACCAGCAATGCAGGAGTGTTACTTTTACCCCACAACCTGTCCAGCATAAGTGGTCATCAGTGTTTTTGATCTTGGCCATTCTTTCAGGTGTAATATGGAATCTCAGAGTCATTTTGATTTGTATTTCTCTGATGACAATGATGTCATTTCCTTATTTTTAGCTATTTTAGAATCCTCTATTGAGAGTTTTCTGTTTAGGTCTGAACTCCATTTTTTTTTATTAAATTATTTGTTCTTTTGATGACCAATTTCTTGAGTTCTTTGTATATCTTGGAGATCAGACTTCTGTCTGATGTGGGGTTGGTGAAGATCTTTTCCTATTCTGTAGGCTGTAGTTTTGTCTTCTTGACTGTCCACTCACGATTTTTATGGCTGTGGGGAAGTTTCTTAACGTCTCTGCATCTCTATTCTTCATTCAGAGACAGGAGTAGAAACAGAAACACGCGTGTTTTAGAGAAGAAGTGAGAAATCAACTAGGAGGATGTGGGAAGTGCAGATTGAAGATGAGGTGCAGTCGATGCCAGCTGTGTATGCTGCAGCGTTTCCTGCTGCCGTTTCTATTGTCAAAGCGTGCAGCACAGCTTGCATTGCACAGTAGGCTCTTGTTCCATCCTGGGGCATGTCAGCATGTCTGCTTTCCTTTGTCTTCCCATCGTTCCTGGGCAGTTCCCCATTCTACTAGCTGCCTCCTTCCCCCCCTATCTCTTCCTCTCTGTGCATATTGATTTTGAGACCAGAAGGGAAACATTTATCATTCTTAATTGCAATAAAATCATTACAATGGTGTTAAACATTCAAATAGAAATTAAGTCCCACTGCATAATGCAAAGATAACTGTTAATCTGTGCCAGGAGCCAAGGCCATGGAGAGTGGTGTGGATGGAATGGCTGTGATGTGTTAATACTGTCATGATGCTGGGGGAGAATCTTCGATCTGAGTGAATCGGTGATACTTTACAGACGATTCTTTCTGTTTCAAAATGGAGAGTCAGCCGATAAATTCCTTTAGCAGGATGGCAAAATAGAAAAAAAAATCTTAAAAAAAAGAATACGACATTTAATTCCCAAGTAATTATCAACACTGCTGGTGGAAGATAAAGTCATGGTGGTGATATATAAAGATTTATCTTCATCCTCAGACTAATTACCAAGGAAGCTGATTAGTGCACATCTTATGGGCTCCTCTGTTCTCAAACAAATAGCATTTCAGCCCTTGCACCTGGAAGGCAAGACTCTCGACCAGGGTCAAATGGGGGGGGGTGTCTCAGAGTACAAGTTCGAGATAATTTGCGGAGTCCCCTTCCATAAGAAGATGAAATTATAAATTCAAATTTTAAGTAGAAAAAGGAGGACTTATTCTCAAGGGAAATAAAGTCAGTTATATGTTTCTAAAAGATAACAAATATCAAGATCATTACAGAATCCGGAAGGATGGGTTATTGTGACTGCTAATTCCCTGCCTGTTGTAACTCTGTGATGCGCTTTTTCCTGCATATTCGGTAGGGTAGTCTTGATCATTGCTTCGTGACAACTGTTTGCTAATATAATTTCCAGAGAAAATTCAGTTTTCATGCAGGTTGCCTGTCAAGAGACCTGCCTAAGAATTTTAGGAAGAATGAGCTGCCACATAACCTTGTGTGGAAGGCCATGCTATGGCATATTAGTTGAAGGTGTGTTATGCTGTTTAATATTTGTTTGATGATGCAAAGATGTGTGGCATTCTTTAACTCTGTGAGGCTATGTTACTTTGCCTGCCCTAAAACACCCGATTTGTCTAATAAAGAGCTAGGCAGCAGAGGGATAGGCGGGGCTGACAGGCAGAGAAAATAAATAGAAGGGGAAGAGAAGAAAGGATGCTTATCATAGTACCCAGCCTGTGTTTATTAAATCCTTGTTTACCTGACCTAAACCTCATTTGCTAAATGAAGGAAAGTAGTTCCTATGTCAGTGATATAATTTTTTATATCTCATTGGTATATATATATATATATATATATATATATATATATATATATATATTTCGAGACAGGGTTCCTATGTAGCTTTGGAGCCTGTCCTGGAACTAACTCTTGTAGACCAGGTTGGCCTTGAACTCACAGAGATCTGCCTGCCTCTTCCTCCTGAGAACTGGGATTAAAGGTGTGCGCCACCACCGTTCGGCTGATATGCACATCTTTACAACTTCATGTCTGCCAGTTTTATAGCTAATAACATATTACAGTTGTCATGTTTTCTCCTCCCTTGACTCTGTATAAAATGATAGTGTGTCATATAACGAATGGCATGTCATAGTCAGTGAAATGTAGTAGATGTCTTCCAGTGACTGAAGGCTTCATTGTTTGATGAAATGAGCAACTTTCATTAATTTTAGTATTTCATTTTTTTTAATATTTTCAAGACATTAGTTTGATTCTCTTGGTAAGCCTGACCAAGGATTCGTGGATTTGGAGAGGGCAGGAGGAAGTCAGAGGAAAACAGTTACATTTTTCTTCTGCTTTAGAGAGTGATGGAACCCAGTTGTTCTGTCTGCCCTGAACTACCCCACACACTCCTTCCCACTCTGGAGGGCCTTTGTTCTCTTGGCTAGAGCACTAGCTCCAGTCCCTTCATGTTTCTCACTGGTTTCTGGGAATGATTGTACTTGGCTGGTAGGATTCTGCTCCCTGTCACAATGGGTTGGTTCAGATTGCCTTTGAACTGAGCATGCTCCTTCCAACTGGATATGGCTTTCTGACAGTCAGACAGCAACATGGTAGTTACCATTTTGATTTTGAGGGCCTGGCTTCAAAGGTACAAAGTTTGAAATCTGCGTCTCACTGTGGAAACTAGTAAGCCCAGCAAGACTCTCCATAGCTAAACAGAACCGAAGTACTCTTGTAAGGATGAAAGAGAATTACACGGGATGGCACTGGGGTCCTGTCCACATTGCTGCCTGTGCACTCTGTGGAGAGAATAAAGAGGGTAATTGCTTTGCTTTACATGGCAAGGGGGGATGGCTGATACCTCTGTAGCAAAAGAAAGGTTAATAAGAGAAAAGGATAAAAAATTATTTGATCTTAGTTTTACATGTTACAGGGGCTTTCAATCAAAGTTGTAAAGATTCAGTGAAATATCTTTTTATGCTTGTGTTTGATGAAGCATGGGCAGCCAAGTGTAAACAGCTGTGTAGCTGTTTTCTCTTAGTTGAACATTATCATCATCGCTATCTTGACTCAGAGCAGCTCTGATCACCCCCATGAGACCATCATAAGACTGGGTCCATTAACTCCCTCATGGAGGGAATAGGGAGAGTCACGAGACTTATGAAACCCATAGGATTCTAGAGATCTCTCCTGAGGTTGTACAATTGCTAAGAGGAAGAGAGCCTTTGGCATTTTAACTGCCAGCAAAGTATGCAAGGAACATCAGCAATGAGGCTTTGGGAAGTGGCCATCCATGCTGGGGTGGAGCATTTTGGTAAGTGTTTGTAAACTCATTGGTTTACCAAGATGGATGTGGAAAGACTCTCTTCTTTGGTCTGTGGTTGCATTTCTTACCTAGGGTGATGAGAAATATTTCCCTTAGGGAGCCTGAGACTGCTTAGTTTGTTCTTGATTACTGTGTGTAGCATTCCTTCCTTCTTTGTGTGTGGCAAGACGCCTCTAGAAATGGGATTCTTAAAGTCAAGCTAGGTTAGTTGGGGAATTTCTCTATTGCTAGCTCCTATGCAGAAAGGCAGGAGATTAGTAGACACAATTTAGTATTTCAGTCTCAATGTAAGGATTCTAGCTTCTACAGTCTGTCTTGGGCAATAACAATTCCAGTGTCTGTCTTGTTTCAGATGCAAAACGGGGTAGTAGGGCAGTAGAGGATCAGTGACAAGCTTTTTGGAAGGCTACTTCTAGAATCTTCATTTAGAGCAGTGGTTCTTAACCTTCCTAATGCTGTGACCCTATTATACAGTTTCTCATGTTGTGGTGACCCTCAACCACAAGATTATTTTGTTGCTACTTCATAACTGTAATTTTGTTATGGTTATGAATTATAATGTAAATATCTGATATTCAGTATATCTGATATGCAACCCCCAAATGGGTCATGACCTACAGGTTGTGACCCACTGATGTTTTTAGAGTATTTCTGTGTTCCCCAAGTCCCAAGTTCTTAAGGTTAAATTCTTCATTGGACTACATTTCTAGTACCTGTGAACAATGTTACAGCCAAATGAAATAAAAAAAATTAATCAACCAATATAGGCCACATACCTAGAAAGGAAACTGTCTCCAGTGGCAGGGAGTTTACCATCTTGAAAGACTCCATTCCAACATTGGGAGACAGTGAATATTGTGAGATTCTGTTCTCATTGAAATGAAATAACTTCATGTAGATTTTGCAGGTGATTTTTAGTGATACTTACAGTCAAAATAGAAGTCTATTCTGTCTCCTGCTTGGCACCCCTTCAGTTTTAATACTATTCTTCAAGGTTTCTTTTAAATATTTATCTATAAGTTGTTTACATGTCTGTGGTGTGTGTGTGTGGGGAGAGGGGGTAAATGCACATGAGTGAGCTGGTGCCAGTAGACTCCAGAAGAGGATGTTAGATCCTCTGGAGCTGGAGTTTAAAAAGTGGTTATGAGCTATCCTACATGGGTGCTTTTAACTGCTGAGTGTGCTTTAAAAACCTTGTGTACTTTTAACTGCTGAGCTATCTCTGCAGCTCCTTGATACAACTTCTTTATGAAGGGAGGGCTCCTGAGTTTATGAAATAAGACCCATTTCATTTGTTCTTCATAATAGTAGGAGAATTGGTTACGCTAACAAAGAAAACAATAAATAAAATTCAAAACAGTGTCTAACTTTAGTAGAACATCTTGTGCCAGGCATTGTGGTACCTACTTCATATTTGTTGAATTATCACAACTACCTTAGAATATAAAATTCATTGACAAGGAAACTGAGGTATAGGAAGAGTCACTTCTCATCAACAACATTCATCTGGTCAGCAGAGCAGCTGCATTTGAATCTAAGAGACATCACATTGTAATTAAGGGCTATAGAATTTCTCAGCCTTGCTTTGGTAAAAGAAAAAAAAATGTGAGAGGACTCAGTAGTTGTTCATTGAAATTCTATGACTGAAAAGTGGTCTCAACAAAAATGGTACATTATGAAGTAAATTTACCCTGCAGAATCACCCATTTCCCTGGGGAAAATATCCTCAAGACGTGCCAGAATCTGCCAGTTCCAGAATAGACCCCATCTGTTGTCTTGGGTCCCCTGGATGAGATTTTTATGGAAGACACCCTTCTCATTCCTGTGAGACATCACTGAGCAGAATTTTTAGATTTGTTAATCACCACCAAGATGCTAAGTGTTGAACAAACCAGCCCGGAGGAGGCAGCTCCCCAGTTAAGAACACGGACATACATATGCTTGAATTTTTAAAAAGTTCTGCTGTTCTTTCTCCCTAAAGTGAACATGTTGACAAAGTGTAGTGAGGACATCAAAAGGGAATTGTTTTGAGAGTCACTCAAAAAATTTTTTCTCTTAAGTCTCTCTCACTTATAGGAACAGTTACTGTTCAGAGATGTTCTCATTCTAGGTCAGATTCCCAGAGACACATCTATAAATGAGAGTCGTGTCAAATGGTTTTTTATCCCAGTAATCCCAGTAAAAGATAGAAAAGAAAAGAGGACCACAGGGAACTCAAGGGCACAATTTAGCTCCCGAACTTGTCTCAGAGGCAAACACACTGGGTTCTGCCATGCTGAGAACTCAGTCTTTGGGTAGAAATTGCTCCATGGAGACTTGAATCTTCAGTCTTCTCATGTTTAGACCAAAGTAGCTTCAGTAACCAAAATATGGTTTCCTGATTGCAGATTACAGGTGCTAACCATTGGAACTATAGCACACAGAAGGGCTTTCCAGAGAAGAGATTTGGGTGGGATGACCACATTTCCAGCAATTCATTGCACATCATTGATATGAAGACTCCTTAGTTTATCTGTGACTCAGTTTAGGGAAAGGTGAAAGCAGAATTTTGGGGGATCAGTTAACTGGGTGAGCATACAAACCTTGTAAGTGGAAGATTAAGGTTTTCCTTTGGGTTTCTCCAATGCCAATCCCATGCACTATCTTCTGCTTTCCACAGTTTCTCTCTATAGGTGGTTGTAGTAATAGGGGGCGGCATGCCACCAACAAACAGCAAAAATCTGTGTTAAATGCTCTCTCCCTTATTTTTAAGCCTTCTCAGGTTTTGTAAGTGGGTTTAGTTAGCCACACGTCTGGGCGTCATTTGTAGTAATAGGGGGCGGCGGCAGGGCTGCGTCCCCAAACACCCCAGCCGCCTGCCCTGCCCGGCTAGCTTATGCCCCGAAATAATTACACACAAACTGTATTCATTTAAACACTGCTTGGCCCATTCTCTTCTAGGCTAATTCTCACACCTGGACTAGCCCATTTCTAATCATCTGTGTAGCGCCCCTAGGTGCGCTTACCGGGAAGATTCTAGCCTAAGTCCATCCTGGGTCGGAGCTGGGGCATGGCGTGCGTCTTCCCTGGAGCGGGTAGCATGGCGTCTCTCCTGCGTCTGCTCCGGAGAGGAGAGCTGTCGAGTCTGACCTCACTTCCTCTTCCTCCCGGCATCCTGTTCTGTTTACTCCACCCACCTAAGGGTGGGCCTATCCAATGGGCCTAGCAGTTTCTTTATTGCTTAACCAATGAAATCAACAGATTGATATATGACACTCCCCCATCAGGTGGTTTCAACTACTTCACTGCCAACCATCAACTACATTTCAGGTCAATCAGTCATATCCTAAGCCCCTATTGTGTGTCCAATACTTGATTTGGCATTATCATGTTTAGGGTTTCTATTGCTGTGATGAAACACCTTGGCCAAAAAGCAAATTGGGAGGAAAGGTTTTATTTACACTTCCATATTGGTGTTCATCAAAGGAAGTCAGAACAAGAGTTCAAAAAAGGCAGCAATCTAGAGACAGAAGCTAATGCAGGGGCCATGGAAGGGTTCTGGTTACTGGTTTGCTTCCCATGGCTTGCTCAGCCTCTTTCTTATGGAAGCATGAACAACCATCTCAGATACTGCACCTTCCACAATGGGCTGGGCTGCATCCATCCACCACTAAAAAATGGCCAACATTTTGATCCTATAGAAGTATGTTCTCAACTAATATTCCTTTTTTTCAGATAACTCTAGTTCTTGTGTCAAGCTGACATAAAACTTACCAGAATAGGCATCATAGATGCAAAAGATGACTAAGATTTGCTTAAGATGTGAGACTTCAGTTACTACTCCAGAGCCATGCCTGTCTCCTTACTGCCGTGTTCCCTGTCATAAGAGTCATGGACTTTAATCCTCTGGAATGGTGATCTCCAAATTAAATGTTTTCTAATATAAGTTGCCTTGGTTGTGGTGTCTTGTCATAGCAATGTAAAAGCAACTAAGATACCCAACAAGTATTTTTTCTCCAACTCCAATCCTAGGCATTTCTGTTTATTCCCATGCACAAAGGTGACCTTTACAATGAGAAACCCTAGGAATGTTGACATCAAGGCCAGGAACAAATGAGCAGATGACTAAGACAATTAGGGCCAAGATCAGGGCTAAGAGGTTTGCAGAAAACCAAGTGTGAGCAACACTGGGATGGAGCAAAGGAGACAGGAAAATAGTAAGGAAGGAGAGATGGGTGGAGACCATGTGGACCCTCCATCTCCTACAGCAAGTTTTAGATTCAACATTGCCATCAGCTGTATCTCAAACCACACAACACTGCATCTCTTCCTTTGATCAATAATCAGCCATCAATCCTCTACCTAGGGTTTTTGGTAACTAACACCTATAGAAAGGTACTGTGGAAGGAGCTCCTTCTGCTCCTCTAGCCAACAGCCTCAAAGATACAGCCCACTTGAGCATGGTCTTTTATACTATAAACGCAGCTTTAAAGCCTGCACTTACTCTCTTGTTTCCAGCTCTCACTATGGGCTGCTAGATTCTGTTCCTATTCCCTGTTCATGCAGAGGATTGTGATCTAGGACAGTGATCTATAAGTCTCCCCTAAATAGTCCTTTATACATAATTCTGAACTAGTGTGGGATTATTTTGTATCTTCAACCATCATCTGACACCTGAATGTGAGGACCAGTCCACCCTTTTTAAGATTGACTCACCAGCCACATGGCACATTGGGCACTGACTCTCCTGCCTGTGGCTTTAGCCAGCCCTCAGAAACAGCAGGCTGCTGCTCAATGCTCCCCGACTTGTGACCCACATGCCAGTCTACTGCTGCCTGCAATCCCCATGGTACACACAATACGCAACTCACACTGATGGAAAACTTTCAGTTTTCTCTTTATCCTGGGTCCCAACTCTCGGAATTGTTTGATCACCTTAATAACTTTCTTAATTTGTTAAATAAGGCATATTTTTCAGTACCTAAGTAAGCAACACCTGCTGTTTGCTGCTGCTAGTGTCTCTCAGCCACACGGCTGCAACTGCAACACCTGCTGGCCGATAATGATTATTACACCTACTCCAATTCATTGTAACTACTTTATGACAGGTAAGATCTGAAAAACTACAAAAAATACCTGATAACATCTAGGAGTTCAATACTTATTTTGCTTTTATTATGGAAGGTATTGCGCAAGACTTATGCTATTTTCCTTTCTATTATTTGATTCTAGGAATTAGCTTTGTTTTCAATATTATCATATTAAAAATGGCTCAATACTATGAAGAGGGATAGCATCAATTTGAGAAAATTATCTGAAAGAATTTGTGCTGTTGAATCTAACTGTTAAAATCTGTTGAAAAATTATAATATGTCCAAGGATGATACATTATCTTTACTGAACAAGTTGGAATCTTCAGTGAGGACATTAGAACACAACACTGGACATAGATTCAGACTTTTAAAAAGACAGTAGTAAAAAGATTTGAAAAAATTGAGGAAGTTATTGAAATTGATGAGCAGGGACAGAAGGTACAAGGACAGGATTTAGCCTCATCAGTACATGCCAGACCCCTGGATGACTTACACAAAGTTTCAACTGCATATCCGGTAATTTCCTCAGAAAGACCTTCTGGCACAAAGGTACTCTAAAGTAGTCAAAGAATATGCATGGGAACCAATATGCATGAACAATGTAAGAGAAATAAAACAAACATTAGTTTCTTATGGGCTACATCTACCACTTGTCAAGGACATGGTGAAAATGTAAGCTTCAATCACTAAGGATATCCCACACAATTGGCTTCAGTTAATCTTAGCAGCCCTAGAAAATGGACCTCAGCTGCTTTGGAAGTGTTATTTGAGATAAGAGGCAAAAATTTTAGAGCAAGAGGGGAAAGAAAAAGGATTTGAGACTTCCCAAGATCAAATTCTTGGTGAGGGTCATTACTCTGATACTCAGGAACAGGCTCACTATGATAAACACACCTTGTTCCTATGTAGTGCAGCAGCTTTAAATGCTTGGGACAGGATTCAGGAACCAGAAAAGAGGGCTGAGTAATATATTATCGTTAAACAGGGCCAGAGAGAACCTTTACTGACTTCTTACAAAGCTTAACTAAGACTGTACAATTAGGAGTGACAGACCCTGAAGCTAGATGTGTACTAATTGAATCCTTGGCTTCTGAAAATTCCAACTTAGAATGTAAGAAGCTCCTTGGGCCTTTAAAGGTCAGATCAGCACCCATAGATGAATGGATCTTGCTATAATGAATGTTAAAACATTTGACTATAGTACTGAAGCTTTGGTAGGAGAAGCATTTTCTAATGATATGAGGACACCAAAATGCCAAATGTTTTAATTGTGGAAGAATAGGACATCTAAGAAGGGACTGTAGACAAGGAATTCCTAGGAATAATGTTTCCTCTAGGAATGGCAAGAATAGGAGGACTCATCCTTCTGGTATAATGTAGGAGGTGTGGCAAAGGCCAGCATTGGACCAATGCATGTAGGTTGACAAGAGGCAGACAAGGCAACTCGTTATCACTGGAAAACTCCTTGGAGGGGCCTCCCACAGACCCCAATGTTAAACAAGGCCCAGTCATTCCCAGTCACTGTGTAGAACATGTCTCACCAGAAAAATTAAACAATCCAGGGCCTACTGTAAAAAACCATACTGTTCTGAATGATGGAATAGATCTGGAGGATGAGTCAAAAACTCCAGTAGGAAATAGGAAATGTATATTCTGGCACACTTCTATAAGTGATCAAAGACAAAAGCTAAGAGTGTGTATAAATGACATTGTAATTGAGGAATTACTAGACATGGGTGTGGACATGAGTATCATTACTCCAGAATCTTGGCATCCAGATTGGCCTCTTCAAGAGGCAGATATTCAATTCCTATGATTGGAACCCTATCTCAAATGAAAACAAAGCACAAGGTGGACTGAGTGCATAAAACCAGAAGGACAGAAAGGAAGGCTGAGGCCATATGTAGCTAATATTATAGTGAATTTATGGGGTTGTGACCTATTACAGCAATGGTATACCCAGGTTCTTGCAGTCTCAAAATCTCATGTTTCTGGGAAGTATATTATAAGATATTATAAACAAAGGTCACCAAACAATGAACCTTGGTAAAGAGCTTGTGCTAATTTGGGGGGAGAAATTAATAGCAATTATCACAAAAGTGATAGAATTAATCTTATAAAGAGAACTACTTGGATTCTTCCCTAAATTGTATATGATGCACCAATGTACTGGAACCCGTACATTTAATACAGATGCAAATAAATCAAGAAAGACAGATTACAAATTGGAAGAATTAAGTAAGGTGGAACAGAGCCCTTATAATTCTGCTATTCTCATGATACTAAGGGATTTTATAGAACCTCTCAATATTGTTACTGATTGACAATATGCAGAAAGAGTAGTCTTGCATATTTAAACTGCTGAATTTATACCAGATGATAAAGAATTAACTTCATTATTCATACAGGTTCAAGATATAATCATAGCTAGGCTTTGTTCCATATACATAACACATATTCAATCCCATATGGGTCTGCCAGGTCCTCTAGCTCAAGGTTATGCAGAAATTGACTGTCTATTGATTGGAAGTGTATTGAAGGCCTCAGAATTTTATAAGAAACATCATGTCAATAGCAAAGGTTTAAAGAAAGAGTTTTCTAATACATGGAAACAAGCTAAGGAGAGTATAAAGAGATGTCCTACATGCTTTTTCTATAATGAAACATTATTACCAGCAGGGAGTAACCCAAAGGGTACTTAAAGGAATGAGATATGGCAGATAGAAGTGTTCCACTTTACAGAATCTGGAAAATTAAAGTATGTACATCACATCATTGACACTTATTCAGGTTTTCAATGGGCAACTGCCTTGAGCTCAGAAAAGGCTGATTCAGTAATCACACATTTATCAGAAATTATGGCCATCATGGGTAAACCTGTAAAAATAAAGATAAATAATGGTCTAGCATATGTGCCTAAGAAAATGAAAAGTTTTTTGCTTATTGTAATATAAAGCATATCACAGGTATAACATGCAGTCCTACAGGTCAGGCAGTTATAGAAAGATCAAATCGAACTATAAAAGATATGTTAAACAAACAGAAAGGGATAGAAAATACCCCCAGAAATAGATTGCATAATGCTTTATTAACCTCAAATTTTCTTAATGCCAATGAGAAAGGAACAACAGCAGCAGAGAGGGATTGAATAATAATAAAAAAACCTTCTGAATTAAATCAGTCAGTATATTTCCAGGATGTGATGACCTCACAATGGAAACCAGGAGATGTGTTACATTGGGGAAGGGGTTTCACTGTTGTTTCTACAGGAGAAGAAAATCTATGGATACCATCAAAATTGATAAAGATTTGGTTTGAAAAAAAAAGAGAAACCTCTTGAGAAAGAGAAATGATGGCTCATCCACAGAGGTGACAATTATAGAGGTGGTTAGAGAACATCATAAGGGTTGGGGCAGGGTTCTGTTCTTGACTTTGCAGGAAAATATTAATCTTCAAAGAGTAGAGAGACCTCAGACATTTAGATGCCTAAAGATAAAAAGATAGCTATCCAGAAAGAATAAGCATCAAAAAAATTCTGCCTTTTGATACTGTATTTTCTGCATGGTAAAATTTGATTATTTGGACATGTATACCTCTCTACTTAAAAATAAGAGATGGCTTTGGAGTCGGACAATTGCTATCCTTATCTAAATCCAATCATGTTGTTAAAAAAAAAATTCAGAGTTTCTGACTCATGTCAGGAGCCATCTGATATGGGATAGAAAGAAGATAGATTTTAAGGAAATATTTTACTTTTTTCCATGCCCATTTTGTTTATATTGTATTTTTAATTGAATATATGTCTATATGAATAATGTTTAAGTTTTGACTATGATTTTCCTGTAGTAATCTTTAAAGCATCCAGAAAGAAGATGGGGTCCCACAACAATGACTCCACCTGGTTGATATAAAGTCATGATACTGATAGTGCTGCTATGAGACTGGTTTTTGGGTACCAGCTGTGGAAATGGTGCACTTTTTTACAATATTCTGGCCAGAACTCCAAATAATAACTTCAAAACAAAGAAACAAACAAAAAGACCCTATTGACTACTCAGAGACCATTTGTAATTACACAACAATCATGAAACTTAACCATCATTTTTCTTTTACAGGCTCCCATAGAAAAAAAAAATTGCCCTTATCTCATGACAACAGGAAGCAATCCTAGAAAGTGACATTCCCTCTCCCAATAAAATTTGTCCTCATGGCTAGAGAAAACATTTAGGGCTTGATTATTACTCACATAGGACTGGGGGTTGGGGTTGGGGTTGAAATTATGTAGGCCTAGAGATCTCAAAAAAAGAAGGTTGAATAGGATAATAGATAATTTAGTGTGAAATTATTTGCACTAATAATAAGAGTGAGAAATAGAGCGAATACTTGTGAGCTATTACTTATAGGCAATTTATACTGGTAGTTTCTTGTATATTCATACAAGTTCAAATTATATTTGATATTTCTGTTAATATTTGCACACTGATGCAAAGTTATTTTGTCATATTATATGCATGCATGTTTCTATGTTTAAGACATTTTGTATATTGATACAATTTTAGGATATATTTATCATATTGCATTATATATTTCTATCTCTGATTAAGATATTTATACATTGTTTACATTTTGATGTAATCATCCTCCTTTACTGCACAGTTGTTTAAATTTGTTTAATATTCTGATATGAAGTCTTAGTTTTTAAGTTATGTAAGTATTAAGTATTATAGGTCAGTAGTCATTCATGTTTGATATACTTTTTAGTTAGACTAGTTAGGTTCTTTAGATACATAGAGATTGTATTTGGCCACCAACAAAGTGCACAATGTCCTGCCAGGACAAGCAGGATACAAAAAAGAAGACTGTCAAGTCTTTCTCAAAACTGAGTAAGCCAGTTTTGAGAAATTTCCTGTCTCTGAAAATGGTCTGTCAGTTACTCTAGGCCTTAGCCAAAGTTGGTTGTTTCAATATTGTGAATGAGACTTTGGGTGATTGCTCAGGGAGCCAGTTGTCTCTGTCATCTTCTGCACATTTTGGAAGCTGTTTGATTGCATTTCCTGCCTACTCAAGTAATATTGTCTCCCTTTTCAGGTCTTTGATGGGGTTGAAGATCAGATGTAGTTACTGTCCTCTTATGATCTAGCCAAGCTATTTCCAATACAAGACTTAGACTCCTTAGGATAGAATATTTATTAAAACATTTAGCATATGTTCCTTGTTTAATATTGTTTATGCTGGCTGTAATTCTAATCTTATACTTGATATCTGTTCCTAGTGTATATAGTTTTGTATTGAATTTGGAACTCTCTTTATTTAAGCAAAAGGGGGAGGTGCTGTGGGAGCTCCTTTTGCTCCTTCAGCTAATAGCCTTTAAGATACCAGCCCACTTGGGCATGGTCTCTTATACTATAAATAGAGCTGTAAAGCCTGCACCCACTCTCTTGCTTCTGGCTCTCACTTCTGGCTTTTAGACTCTGTGCCTGTTTCCCATTCATGCAGAGGATTGTGATCTAGGGCAGTGATCTGTATGTCTCATCTAAATAAATAGGCCTTTATTGTATGTAATTCTGAACTAGTGTGGGATTATTTGTATCTTCCGCCATCAGAAAGGAAATATGATCACAGTTTAAAATTCTTGAAAATTGTATAACGGTCAAGTGGTGTAGGATGTTCTTCCTTCTATGTGTTGCCTTCATTGGTCAAATAAAGAAACTGCCTTGGCCTTTTGATAGGGCATAACTTAGGTGGGGAAGATAGAGCAGGATGCTGGGAAGAAGGCAGGCAGAGATAGCCACCTGCCATGAAGCTTCCAGGTCAGACATGCTGAATCTTTCCCAGTAAGCCATGATCTCGGGGTGACATACAGATTATTAGAAATGGGTTGACTCAAGATGTGAGAGTTAGCCAATAAGCGGATAGAGCTAATGGTCCAGGCAGTGATTTAATTAATACAATTTCCGTGTGGTTATTTCGGGGGCTAAGCTAGCCGGGCAGCAGGACACAGCCCGCAGCTCCTTCAATTGCAGTCAAAGCATTGTTCTCTGTGACACTGAGCATAGAGAACAACTCTGAGTTCTCTGGAATTTTTAGGAATCTTAATGATTTCAGTGGCTGAGGAGAAAGCTTTGCTGGTTGGCAGAAAAGGTTAAAAAATATCAAATGAAAGGAACATTAAAAGACAAAACAAAACTGTTATTTCTTTCTCTTGCCTCCAGGCAATATCTTCTGAAATGACATGATAAATGTTGTTTGGGGGGACTTTAGCTTGAAGTCATTTGCTGGAAACCATGTCTGAGGGCTGCTGTTTCCTCTCCGTGGTAGGTAAACAGACCCATTCAGTCTCACCTTTGCAGCAGAGAAGGAGACTCATGGCACATGTGTTTCCAAGCAGATACGGAACTATTTCTAGGGCGTGCACTTCATTATTTTTGCTAAGCCAATTAATGCTCACATCACTGAAAGATAATTATAAATCCCAGACTGATGCTTCAGGCACCACGCCTATGCATTCTGTTCTGAAGTGTTGGGGTTTAGGAGGCTTTTTCTTTTTAGAAGATGGTGTAGAGAGGTGCTGGAAGATACTGCTTCACAGTGCGAAACAGACCTATTTAGAATTCACGCATCATTCATGCACTTTCTTGAACATGATGTTAGTTTTTAGCAGAGGCACAGAAGAAGAGAATCAATTAATGAGATTATTGTTCCTCCTCATTAAAGACCTTAGGCTTAAATATCATAAACATACCCACGCAAATTTAAGACATATTCAGAGAAGGGGAGAGCTGTTTACCATAAATCATCCAAGACCAGTCCCGGCCCTGTCTAGATGACTGTGTGTAATAACACCTGGAGCTTTTGTGTCTAGCACAGACACGTTTGCCATTACGGAGCCAGTGTTAATCCCATTCACAATCCACAGTTACCATGAGCACAGTGAGACAGATGACAGGATTCATGCTCAAGGTTATACTTTGTCCCTGAGCACAAAACTGGGTTGTTGATATGACTTACTAAAGCAATCCCAATGAGTGACACATGTCACTTCAAAGAAGAAGTTGGCAAGTGACTGTTCTTTTCACCTCCCACATAACTCCTAGCAGTATGCCAGATGGAAGGTTTTCCTCCCAGCCTGCGACATGGAACAACATGATGGTCGGCCTATGATGGACACACAACGTGGACTCTTGCTGTAAGTTAGGGTTAATTTGTTATTACAGCATTACTTAACCTAGCCTTCAATACAGATAAAGCAAAGTGGAATATGTGGACCATGCCTAGGGTCATATGAATTTTCCAAAGCTCCATGCCTAAGAATATCGAGACATCCCCAACACTGGCTGGGTCACTTTTGTTCTCTGTTATTTTTTAGTTCATGGTGGTCACATCAGGATACTTGCTATCGATCGCACAGGACAATAATAAGTCACATATGCCGTGACAATTCCCACTTTATATTTTAAGTAGAGCCCTTTCTGATTCTTTCTAAAGCTTGGGTAAGTGAGCTGTGTGCTATAGACTTTCTCCTCACCTGTTTTTATTTTCTTTCCTTGTCTCCAAAGGAGCTGCCTGGCCTCAGTCATACCATTGTTACCCCCAGACAAAGTGTCCCTCTATATCTGTGTGACGTTTCAGCTTCCCTTTTCATCTCTCTGTATTTTGCCACCAAAACCCATAGGATCCAGCCTGGGAAATCTATCTCTGTTGAACTGCGAGAAAGATTTCTAAGGTGAGTTTAACTGCAGAAGGCGTCTACCCTGGTCTGAGGACCAGAGGCATGAGCTCCTTGCTGCTACCCATGTAAACTCTCCCCCAGCTCTAGCCTCTCAGCACTAGTACTACTAAAGAATGATTTGTGGCTTGATTTTGAGACAAAGTCTCTGTGGGTGGTGAGTGCTGACCTGGAACTCCTGATTCTCCTGCCTCAGCCTCCCAAGTGCTGGGATTACAGATGTGACTGCTTAACCTTTCTTAAGGTTACACTTAAATACTTTAACAACATATGGGGTAGAAATACTTCTCAAGTCACTGAAAGGAAACACAATCGTTTAGCTAATATAAAACAGTTACTACTCTCCACATTTTTCTTGCCACAAAGTTGGCTTTCATCCAAGTTTAAAATTAATTGAGATTTTATAAAATGAATGTACCCATTCCCCCAGACACCATCTTAGAGAGCAAGGTGATGTGTGAAGGGATTTTTGAAAGGTCAGATAGCAAGTCTTTTCCATCTTTGCTCAGCTGGGTTTGGGACTAGGGTACAATGACCAACAGTAAGGGAATCTGCACAAAACGGTCCTCCGATTAAGTGTCGAATGGTGGTACATTGAGAATATTATCATTCACCCCCCCCCCATGTACTCAGAAAAACATCCAAAGCAGGCATAAGCTGCAGGTTTTAATGCTGATTAGAGGCATCTGTTTCCCAAGTGTGAGGTGTTTATTGTTGGAAAGGGGGAGATAGCAGAATGAAGAAGCAGCTCGCAATGGCACAGAGGACCCAACAAATAACAGAGCAGATTCGGAAAGGAGAACCAAATAAAAAGATAAAACAGGACATTGTGGTGACTATGAGGGTCTTGGAGAACAGCTCGAGCTGGCGTCTGTGCACAGGCTGCGAATATCACAGGGATGTTTGCAGTGTTGTCTGATTTCTTTGTTCAAACTCTCCTGTTTGGTCCCCCCTCCCACCACCATTTTTTTTCAATCCAGAGATGTATAATGATCTTTCCCTTGAAAAATGTACTTTTCTCTGCAATTTATGAGCCCCGGGAGGGCTGATGAATCTATGCACTTATCTGTGCATTGCTAACTCTATCCGTTCATTATTCATATTCGGCATTCGCAAGGAATCTTGAAATCAGGAAGCACAGATCTCATCCTTTCCTTCCCTGGAGCTGAAGCAAATGGAAGTGGTGTTGTCTCACATACAGCGACATAGCACTTGCTTTAAAAGACTGCTCAAACCTAAAATGCTTCTCCAGGATTGTGTCAAGGGCTTGGGGTATAGTGTGAGTGAATATGGCACAGTGGGTCATAGCAGGTAACTTAGGCTCCAGAGACCTGGGTTCTAGTCCCCAGTCTGCCTGTGTACTTATAGTACTTTAATCTCTCCATCTTTTAAAAATCTGAATGTAATGATTTACTAAGATTACCTTTGAGGTTTCGACCACATCAGTGATATTATTACAAAACTCATGACTCAGTTCAAATCTCTAGAGCTTTTTTGGTATTAATTGTGTTGGGTAGCAGAGATAAGACAAATATAAGATAATCATGTTTCCAAATAGCTCACAATGATAGAAACTCAACAAGAGATAAATGCCTCAGATACTGTGTTACTATGGAAGAGTGGCTGATTAATCCTATCCATGGGGGTTAGGGAAGATTTGTCAACAAAGGGGACACTAGAACACAATTTTGGTGGATGAAGACTTCTGATGTCATTCTTATGTTTCTTAGTCCTCCAGACCCCAATGTGTCTATGATACTGAACCCCTAGCTTTAATCCCTGAAAAGAGCCTTCAAGTCATTGACAGAAAGTCAAAGTCTCTCTGAGTCTCTCTTCCTTGTTGTTGGAGACTACTTGTTTGTTCCCAGCTGCCCAGACCACAAAACAATCACTCAGAAACCAATTATTTGAATCTCTGCTTGACCAGTAGCTTAAGCATATTGCTAGCTAGCTCTTACATCTAGAATTAACCCATTTCCGTTATTTTATATTTCACTACGAGGGATGTGGCCTGCTGGCAAGTTTTCACCTGGCATCTTGCATCTTTCCCCTCTGGTGGTTATATGGTGTCTCTCAACTCCTCCTTCTTTCTCCCAGCATTCAGTTTAGTTTTCCCCACCTACCTCTATTCTGCCTTGTGCAGGCCCAAGATAGCTTCTTTATTAACCAGTGGTATTCATAGCATACAGAGGGGAATCCCACATCGCTTTCTCTTCCTTTCTATTTTTCCCCTTTCCTTTAGAGATATTGTCCTCTTGGACTCAGATCATACAATTTTCTATGGGCTCTTGCTCACAGAGCCTTTCATTTTTTTCTGTCTCCCACTCTTCTATAGAAGCTTCCTTACAGGTGTTTACTCTTTTTGTTAAAAAAATAAAAGATTTATTTTTATTTATATGTATATGTGTGTGTGTTTCAGGTGTGATTTGGTATGTGTGTGTGTGTGAGAGAGAGAGAAACAGAGAGAGAAAGAGAGAGAGACAGACAGAGACAGAGAGAGAATGAAAGAGAGAGAGAGACAGACAGACAGTGATGCACAGACAGGAAGAGCTGCAGAGGCCAGATGAAAGCATCAGATACCCTGCAGCAAGAATAGGCCCGTGGTTCTAAAAAGCGCTCACTGAGTCCCTCTGGACAATTAGGCACCCTGTAGCACAAATAATAAAATCTAAGAGACAGAAATTGGTGTTCAACCTGAAAATCAGAAAGGAAAGCAGCCAAGCCACTACAAAAGTCTTACCTCTACCAAGGCTTGGTGACCACAAACTAACTAGACTAAGCCTCTCTCTCCTCACATTTTATATTCCCTCTACTGCTGGATTTAAGGGTGTGACTCCCTAATACTGGGATTAAAGGTGAGGTCCCACCACCTGGATTTTTTTTTGCATTGATTGTGTGTAGTTAAGGGTGGCCTTGAACTCACAGAGATTCATCTGCCTCTGCCTCCCAAATCCTGGGATTGAAGGTATGTGTCACCATTACTTGGCCTCTAGTGGCTTTAGCTTTGCCTCTGATCTTCAGGCAAGATTTATTTATTAAAATACAAATAATATATCACCATAACACCCTTGCACGTGGGACTCTGCTCTGTTATCATCCCTCTAAGTATAGTCCAGTTTTTAAGGGCAACTATGAGTCACCTGGTTTTGGCAGTTTGAAGGTTAGATCATTCTTCTATTGGGTTTCATAGTTCTTACCAACCTGTCCTCTGATATCTCCTATGTTCCTGAGCCACAGGCTATTGGTGCTGGTAATTCAAGTCAGGTCGTCTGGAAGATCGACAAGCTCTGTTAATATCTGTGCATGCTCTCCCACTCCCAGGTGCTTATTCTTTAATACTTGGTTAGGCAAAGCAATTCAACTTCTTTTCTCTCTCTTGTCATCTGGCTATGCCTAAATACGCTGATTTTCTTTGCCAACAAGACATTTTAAGTTGTGGTTAATGTTTTCCTGAATTATACTATGGTCTTTCCCTGAACTATTTCTTAGTCTGTGATTTGGTATCTAAGAAAAGGAAGGGAAGGGGTTACTTTATAGTTAAATTAAAATATGAAGTGAGGTGGTTTCAGCCAGATAGCTGTTTATTCTCTCATATTAAAATGTTACAGCACAGTAGTTCATGGTTGGCATGATTTCTAAAGTCCACACAGACCTCGATTGTTTCCTTAATATTGCTTTATTGACTGTGACCTTTACTTCCAGGGTCAGCCTATGATCCAATATAGCACTTGGACATTTCAGGATAAAGTGGACAATGTGTATTTTCAAGAGGAAGTCTTGTGGAAGCAGGAATCGGAGTTTATAGCCCGTTTGTCAGAAGGTCACCTCATGATCACATGATCTCACATAGTTGTAAAGGAAGCCAACAGAGTTCTTACACTGGTCACATGTCCACCTTAAGCCCAGATGTATTGATACAGAAGAAGGAAAGAGTGAACACCGAGAGACATCCAGACTCCTCAGTTCCAGTTGCCTTTCTGTGGTGCAGAAGAAGGGATGCTAAGGTTCTTAGACGCTTTTAGGTTTTTCTATAATGACTATTTAATTCTTTGTAGATCATTCAACATTTCTGCAGAGTTTTCCTAAAAGATGGACAGCAAAAGTAGACTCATGGTTCTAAGAAGGCCTCTCTAAGTCCTTTTAGATACTCTTTCAAGTGGGAGAATTTTCTAGTCTCATCTTTGGGAGTTTGATCTGGTTTTTTTAAGAGCATGCATGAGCGACCTGTTTTGGGCATTTTGAGGGTTGAATCTTTTTCTGCTGTTAAGTTTGTGTTGCATAACTCTAATAATCTGTTCTTCAAGGTCTCCTATATTCTGTTTTTAGATTTAATTTTGTACTATTTTCCTTCAAGCTCTTTTATAATGAGACCATTAAATCTAACCAAAAGCTAAACTGTCAGGGGCTTAACGGAGTAAGGGCTGTGACAGCATTAATAAGGCCGTTCGATGAGAACCTGCTGGATATACTTGACATCTGCTCAGAAACGATCATTCATTCATTCTCTTATCATTCAGGAGTAGAGTTTTGAAAGCCTTTTTGTGTTTCTGTACTGAGCACAATACCCAGAAGGATGTGGACATTACTATGTGAAGGAAAGAATGGCACTCGAGCTCAGAGAGACTACTTTCTAGCAGGAGAGAGATACAAACAAGCAATATAAACTCCATTTTATTTACCTCACTTACTAGAACCTAAGCAACTACAAGATTCTGAGGTTGTGGTCATGGCGGTCATGCGTTAAAGATGTAGGGCTAGGACCCTCTGATGCAATGGCACTGAAAGTAGCTTTGAGGCCATAGAGAACTTGGTCAAGGACAGTCCAGTCAGAGGAAGAGGCAAATTTGGCACAATGGGTTGCCGAGTATAGGGTAACTGTGCTGGGAGGGCGAGCAGGCTCTTTGCTTCCGGAATGAAGCCATGTTCACACAGGCTTGACAGTGACAATTTGAGCATTATGCCATGTGGATTTTGCATTTGACTATGTGTGATTTTTCCTTTTACTGAGAGGAACACAAACTGAATGTAGACAGCTGTGCACCCTGCTGAAGTGAGAAGTGGAAGAATAAATCAGAAGGATACCTGTACCCTCACAACTCCCCCATGCCTCAGTTTACTGTGTAGATAGGCCACACACATCTGCTCAATTCTCCTCCTGATTTCAGTTAGCTATCTTTCCATTATTTGATAATTGACAAACTAGAATTCTTCCAGCACTCACTGACACAAACAAACTTATCTTTTTTTTCCCAAGGTAAAGTATCATATTGTTGAAGTGTTGTTACATTTCTTACTTTTTAAAGATATGTAAAACTGTGCACATAATTTATTTGGTTTCTGTAGTAAATAAGAGCGGCGGGGCTGCGTCCCCAGCACCCCAGCCGCCCACATGGCTTATGCCCCGAAATAACAACATGCAAATTGTATTCTTTTAAACACTGCTTGGCCCATTTCTACCTAGCCTCTTCTCGGCTAACTCTTGCACCTGGACTAGCCCATTTCCAATCAGGTGTGTAGCACCCCAAGGTGTGCTTACCGGGAAGATTCTAGCCTACATCCATCCTGGGTTGGAGCTTCATCGCATGTGCCTCAGAGAGCAGAGCTATCCCTGCGTCTGCCCAGGAGCCGGGAGCATGGCGTCTCTGTCTGAGGCGTCTTACCTCACTTCCTCTTCCTCCCAGCATTCTGTTCTGTTTACTCCACCCACCTATGTTCTAAGCTATGAGCCCAAGCAGTTTGTTTATTACTTAGCCAATGAAATCAACAGATTGATATATGACACTACCACAGGTTTCTATCTTTTTAACCTGTGGTAGTAATGAATCTTTTGAGTGCTTCTTCCCTAGCCCCATTTTTTAGTCTCGTGTTTTTTTGATTGCTTAATTTCGCAAAGGGCAACAATTTAGTGGAATGTATATGCTATATTAAAACAGGACAGCACCAGGGGAGATTTAAGTAGGCATGTGCCATGTCTTGGACACTATTCTGCATACTGTGTAAAAGAAACACATGTATTTCCTAGTCCTATTGAGAGACATCAGACTATTTTCAACAGGAGGTAACTTGATCTGACCTGGTGGTGATGTGGTTGACAGCTATAGCTGAATGAAGCCTGATGCAGCAATACTAGTTAGGAGATCGCCATCATGCCCAGGTCAGAGGCTGTGCTGATTTAAGCTGGTGGGAAGCAGTACAGTTAGAGAGGGATATTTGAAAGAGAACTGCTGTGGTTGGTTTTATCAGACCACTTGTCAGATCTTCCTTATAGTCCACACAGATTTCTAACAGCTGGAGTCTTCCTGGTTTGAACTCCTCTTGTCCCTGGTTACTATGGTCCTGTTTAAAGTGAGATGCTGCCCATCTATAAGGAAATCAAGGCTATAATGTCATCTTCCTGCGCTGGCACAGCCTTACCGTACCACATGACTCTCAAGAAATGAGAACATCCTTGAAGGTATCTTTCACAATCAAAAATGCTAATTTATTTTCCTTAATTCCTATTTCTTTCTTTTTAAGATACACTTAGGATTAATAAAATAAATTACAAGATATAATGGCTTGAATCCTGGGATGCTTAAGGAATTAACAGAAACAAAACCCTCTGATAACTCTGAGAGGCTTGCTAAGGGGCCCATGATACCAGATGCCATAAACCAGGTAGCATAATGTTCAGCTCTTGAAGTACAATTATAATAGGAGGATTAATTTTCAAAGTCTTAAAGGGATTACAGGCTAGTGTGGAGAAATCAGAATGACTCTTGAAAGACCTAATCTTGTCAAACTAATGTAACTTTTTTTTTCTACAACAGCATGTAAGTTATAGTGTGGCTCCGTGTGTATTGTGCTTTTGATGAGGCATTTGAATGGCATTTTCCTCAATGGTCTGGCCAATGTGATTGTGAACATTTTTCTCCCTCAGGGGTATCCGGATCTGGGGAAGGCCAGCCCTCACGGAGTCACTGATGAGTGTAATCATCAGGCAGGAGGGGCTGGCCCCGTGTGAATGCAGAGTCAGATACCTACAAGGAGTTTCCTAGAGTAGGCTAGGGCTAGGCTTGGAAGGAATGCTTGGCCCATGGTGTCAGGATTGCTGGAAATAGGAAGACAAAGGCTGAAGACTGGGTTCTCTTTCATTTAGTCTGTTATGCTCTGTTTGAAGAAACAGAAAGTACCTTAAGGAATCAGAGAAAAAACATTGGAACATGGGATGAACTTGATGGACAGCTCAGGTACCTCAGTCTATTCGGCTGCTATGATGAAATACCTTGAGTTGGTCATGTTGTGAATAACCAGTCTGCTCTTCATAGTTTTCAATGCCTGGTGAGGATACCTTCTATGTGTCCTCCGTGCCTGAAGCCCAAGGCAAACCAATGCGACCTCTGTTATAAGGCCACCAGTCCCATCCAGGAAGAACTGCATGATCTATTACCCTTACAGACCTCACCTTCTAACACTGTCATCACTTTGGCAATAACTTTCAACATAAAAGTTTTAGGGAGACACAAATCAATCAGATTTGAGAATGAAGTAATTCCCCCAATGTAATGAAATTAATTACTCACTAACAAAAACAGGCAGGAAAACAAACTGCTTTAATAAATAAGAGTCACTTGTAATTAAATTAACAATATCTAATTACCTGCAGATAACGAAAGAAGAGAAGACTTAGTTGTTTGGGCTCCATAGTGGATGACAGGGGAGATGGGAAAGCAGAGTCTTCTATACTCATGTTTATATTTTTTATGCTTTGTCTAAATGTGTATTATGACTACAAACTATATAATGCCTAAGATAGGCATTTTGTTCATGTAAAATAAACACTGTGGAACTAGAAAGATGGCTCCCTGTTTAGGAGCACTTGGTGCTCTTGCAGAGGTCCTGAGTTCAGTTCCCAGCATCCACATGGTGGTTCACAACAATTCATAACAGTTTCAGGGGATCTGACACCTCTTGATCTCTGTGTGCAACAGAAAAACATGTGGCGTACACATACATATGCAGGTAAAAAAGTCACATATAAAATAAAATAGTTCTAAAAAAATAAACGTTGGAGAAAGTCAAATAAGCCACAGTGACTACAATTCGTTTTAGGTAATTTACATGTGTTCCTGTGTTACCTGTGTCTTTTCATGTTCATCATGAAAAGAAAAAAAATAATCTTTAGTTCTTTCATTTAAGGAGATGAAAACTGAGGCTCAGACAGGGCTCCTAACATATTTAATGTCCCCAAGTTAGGAATTTATGGTTGCGGTCATTTGTGCAAACACACACACACACACACACACACACACAAAACAAAAACAAAAAAAACAAAAACCAAACTGTCTGTAGGTACCTCTTTGCTATGGCCCATCTTGTAAGTTTCTCCTGACTTGCTCAGTCTTCTGAGGGTTAGAAACTTTCAGTATTAGAAACTTTCAATGTCTGTTTTGTTTTTTTTTTCCTTGAGAGCAGATATATTTTCAAATGTTTTTAATACAGTGAGGTCATTTTGGTTCTAGTGTTTTGAAGGGGGACAGGAGCTGTTCTGGATGAACTGAAAATCTGTGAGACTTCTACAGGTCCGTTTTCCAGGGGATCTTCCCACCGTCCTCCTTTCCCCTGCTTCCTTCTGGCTCTGGCTCTAAGAGTGACTGTGCATTGTATAGGGAGCAGTAGTGTGAGGTGGGAGGAACTGGAGGCACAGTCCACACTCTCCTCCATCCATCCTCCCCGAAACAGGCTAACTTCAAATGCTGTCACCCAGACACTGGAGACTAAAGCCCAGGATGGCTTTCTGCTTTCTGGGATGCTTTTGCTGCCATGCAGTAGTCAACGTGAAGGCAAGACTGTTTGCCCTAGGTAGTTTTCCTTAGCCTTGGGATGGATAGGCCTTGAACCCTGAGCTTCTATTGCTTCTTTCATGAGTATTTAAAAGCAAATATTTAGTTCCTGGAGCTCATGTAATCTGGTCACCAGTCTACAGTGAGTCTGCTTCCCAAGGCCCTGAAGCCATGCCTGATAGCATACAAGCCAGTCACAGTAGCCAACTCTATTTCATTTCCAGTTCTGTCCATCCACCAGGGCAGGTCCTCATTGGCACATCTTCTGAAAGGTTGTCGGAAGGAAGTGCAGGCTGCTGACTGATACAGATATCTCTCTCGAGATACAGTAGAAAAACACATAAAGATAATCATCTCGGGACCGACCTGGGCCCTCTGCATATATGTTACAGCTGTGCAGCTTGGTGTGTGGGATCTTTGACTGTGGGAGCAGGGGCTGTCTCCGACTCTGCTCCTTGCTTTTGGGATCCTTTCCTCCCACTAGGTTGCCTTGTCCAACCTTCATAGGAGAGGAGGAGCCTAGTCTCACTGCAACTTGATGGAGCATAGCTAGTTGATGTCCACAGGAGGCCTTACCCTTTTCTGAAGAGAAATGGAGGAGGAGGAATGAATAGGGGGAGGGAAGGTGGAGAGGAGGGACTTGGAGGAGAGAAGGGAGAGAAAACACAGTTGGGATTTAAAAAAAACCCCAAAAAACATAAAAACAAAAAAATAAAAACATCTGTTTTATCTTTTTCCTAGACAGGATTTATTAGCAGTTAGTAATCTAAACACTCTTTCAAATAACTCTTGTGGATTTTTTTATTCTTAAGTTGTTTTAACTTTTGTAATCATAAAAATTATTTTAAACAGACATACTTTTAGTACAAAATACATCAACATCAAATATTAGCTATAAATATGGCCACTATGATTTTATTTCCTATAGTCCATGCTCCCCATACTGTCTGTAGATGACTTGACAATTTGATTTGAACAAAAATTTCCAAACACAGGAGCACATGTATTGCCATATTTCAACATTTTGCCCTTATTAAGTGGTTATAGTTATAAAAAAGAGCTGGAAGCACTCTCCTTTAAGCAGGAGAGCTGTGTGAATTTGGGTGTAGCTTACGTCAAACCCATGTTCTTAACCGTTATCCTCCTCTGCCTCCTAGCGCTATGTCTATTCTGTAGACTCCTAAGATATCAGATTTTAAAACTGAGTTACAGATTTACTCATGGCATAACTAGAAACAAACATTAGAAACTACAGGAATGTCTACACTTATAAAATCCTTATGTAAATTTATAATCATATTTACACATATAGATACATGCTTCTAGTTCAATGCAGAGTGTCTTTTCCTTTGACCTTGCCAAGATTGTGTGTGTGTGTGTGTGTGTGTGTGTGTGTGTGTGTGTGTGCATATACACAAATTAATTAGTAAACTCTGGCTGGCAGGACTTCAAAAATATTTTTTGATATAAAAGTACAGTAAGAAAGGTTTGTTTAATGAACCAGAGAGTTGTTCAAAATCAACACTATTTTTCCAGCACTCCTCTAACTGTCCTTGATATAAAGACAAGGAAATCTGTCTCTATGAAATCCCTAGATTTGGGTTTTCATCTGACTGTGCTGCTAACTAGCTAGGTGATTTTAGAGGAATCATTTTTATCTTTGAGAGTAGTATTACAATACCCTCGAAGGTGACTTTGATCTCTAAGCATCCATAGATTTGTGAAAATAATTACCTCCATTATATAAAGAAAGTTCTTTCTTTAAAGGAGCCCACCACAATAGGAGCACACTGAGGGTTAGAGATGCTGCAACAAAGGAGAACACCACATAGGCAACTTTGAAACGTCTGCATGGGAAGGACGTAATGTGCTTTTTGTTTCTTAAGGTTGGGCTCAGAGGTTCTTAAGGTCTTTGAACTGTTTGCTTTCTAGAGGCAATGGTCTATGTCAGTAAGGAGAGGTGATGGATGAAGAGAGGAGTATTGTGTGAATTTTAAGATGACTCGAGGCTGTAGTTAGAAAGCCCATTTGTACAAGTGTTCTCATTTTTACCTGCAATTGTGTTTTGAGTTTCAGGAAATTCCAGTTGGACATTGCAAACAGGTACATGTGGGTTCACACAGATACAGACATGGAAACACATGCCATTTATATCATGGTATATTGATACACCAATGAACCAGTCTGCCTCCATATTGGGTTGGAAAGCCGACTTATAGTAAAGACAAGCTAGGTTCATTCCTGTGTATGACTAAATCTGTTTTTCAAGGATTGGGCTGTGCCCCACCTGTAACCTTAACTATAAATGGTTGTCTACTGCCTGTTCCAGGAAATGGCAACCGTATCTTTGTTTCAAAAAGTTATTATGACCACTTTGCAACTGTGCCTTCATTGCAGGAGGTTGTTATGACTATTTTCCAAAGGTGATTACGATCACCTAGTTATGTTCTGCTTCCATAGTGTTGCGGGAGGTCCTTCTGCTCCTCCAGCCTATAGCCGCTGAGATACCAGCCCATTGGGGCGTGGTCTCTCTCCCTTTAAAAAAGCGGCTACTTCCCTTCTCGCCCCTTTTTGCTTCCTGCTCCGTTTCTGGTGACTAGACTCCTTCCTGATTGCACAGAGGGCTGTTGTCTGGGACGGTTATCTGTAAGTTTTTTCCCCTTTAAATAAATATCACCCTATTAATCATAATTCCAAACTGGTGTGGCATTGTTTGCGACTTATGCCTTCATCATAGTCCTACTTAATTGCCTGCAAACCCTCATTTGGAAACCCTCTCTCCCTGATCTATAAAAACCTTATCTTCCCCATGTCCAGTGTTGATGTCTTGAATCCTGTATTATGGAGAGGTAGCCTGTTTATATAAGTAACAAGCTTGGGTTAATTAATTGCTTGCTTTAATTAATTTGGCCATGATAATTTGGGGTGGTTTTCTTCTCACATCTTTGGGATTAACAACACATGTTTGAGTCCTAGCAAAAGTCCAAAGATTGGAGAAGACTGATGGCCCTGCTTAAAGCAAAGAGAGAATTTTGTCTTTGACATTCATCTTCTTATTTCTCTCTGGGCCATTTACTACACTGGATGAGCATCCCACACTGGTGACTACCATCTGTTGTGTGCACTCCATCAGCCCACCTGTTCTGTTCATCCTGAGTCACCCTCTGGGATACACTCAGCATGTCCAACCAATATCTGGTCATTCTGCAACCTAGTCAAATTGACATAAAATAACTACCGCATGCATGCCATTTTGTAATACCCAACATTTCTTTGTGAATTCTTGAGGATATGGACTATGGCTTAGTAGTATGTATGATTCTGAAACAGAGTAAAAGGCCTGACTTGTTTGTATGTAGCTGGTGATTTAGATATATGTTTATTTAAGAGGGAGTGAACGAATGAATGAGCAAAAGTCAAAGAAACAGTCTGCCATGGGCTAGTTGGGGGTGGGTAAGTGTGAGAGTGGGCAAAGGCAGATTTTTTTTTTCCTAGCAATTGGATTTCATTATCATCTTAAGGAGAGAAAGCCTATCAAAACTTCTCCATTTATTCTTGCTTACTTGAATAGCTGTGACATTTCAAAGTTGATATTCCCTAATAGCTATGATTAACATATCTAAATACTTCTCCAGTGACTTCTGAAACCTCTTTCTCTCCTTCAAAGTTCTATTATAACTTAGATTGTTAGTTTTGAGAAGCCAGGCTGGTAGTTTTATTCTTATTCTTGCTGATTGAAACATACTTTCAAAAATGGATTGTCCAAGGATAGGGGTATCCTCTCCCTCAAGGATAAGAATCAATTTCAAATTCCTATCACTAAGAAAATACAATTTGAAATACAATTTATGATCTAAAAATCCTGATATTCTCATTAGGAAACAGAGAACTGAGATCCTCTTCTGCATCGAGTTAAAATTGCTTTGGCATGGCCAGGTTCTTCCTTATGCATTCTGCAGAGGAAGACTGCGGACCAGTCTACAGCTTTGTCTCCATTGCTCAATTAAAAGTCTGAATTAACAAAACTTCCTTAATTGGTTTGATGGATGCAGCATTGTGACCTTATCACCCAGCAGCACCTCTCTGATCTGTGATTTAAATTTCCGTAGAGGACAGACAGCAACTTACAAATTCCTGTTTTCTCAATAACATACCACATTTACTATTATTACAAGCCGTGCCCTAGCTCACAACTTTATCCACCAATCTAGAGTATGTTCTGGAGCTGGTTAAATTAACTTAGCTATCAAAATGCTAAGCTTGATAGCTCATTTATCTTTCTGTCTCACAACTTCACGTTACAAGGCAGTGATGATTGATCTTGCATCTTCCAGGTACCATATAGTATAAAAACTAAGAGAAGATTAATTAAAAGCTGTCTTACCCAGACAGGTTTTAAAATAAGTTTTAGATTTACACTATATATCAGCTGAAGCAGAAAGAGAATCTAAGACCAGCAGCTCTGTAATACCAATTGGATTTTTCTTTTATGTTGAATAGGTTTACAGTGGTCCTGATCACCATTATTATTCTTTCACAAGTTTTGAATACCAAGATGAGGCAGAAAGACCCTCAGACAAATATCCTTTAGTTGCCTATAGTTCTTATGCTTGTAACATGTAACATAGAGCAACAGAAACACATTGCTGCAGGACTATCATACATATACACACATGCATGCACACATGTATGCACACACGTATGAACACACACACACACAGAGTCTTCACCACCTACAAGTTAGTTCCATGTGTTCTTTCATTGAATTTGGAAGTTCAACAGAGAGTATGCAATTCTACAAAAAAAAAAAAATGATGTTGAAATTTATGTTTGAAAATGGAGAAAAATGCTAATTCTTTCTGTTTCTCTTTATATTTACATATAATATAGATATCTATACCTATATGTACTGCAGAAAGTGGAGTTTATTGATGGGTGTGAAGAATCTAAAGAAAAGAATTATAAGAAGTGGTGATGGGATAACTGGGTCCCATGGCTTATTTACAATATTTCTGATGTCTCAAAGGCATTAGCTATATCTGTGTTGTTAGGAAAAGGAGTGTGGCAGTGGTTAGTTTGAGAAAGGAGCCAACACCAAATTACTCTTCAAAAGTTTTTTTATTAGGAATGAAGTCACAGAGATGGTGGAACTATTTGTGATCTGGCCTTGGGTTAGGGGAATATTACAAAAAAGGGGCTCAGAGGGGGCCTTAAAGAGAAAGAGGCCTCTCTTCGAAACTTGGAAAGTGACTTCATTTAGAGAGGTGGCCATTGTGGGAAGGATGGTAGGGTATGTCCAGAGAAAATCTTCTGAGGAATCCTTTGAAGAAAGAAAAATAATAGACTTTTATTCCTTTCATGGTGTGGTGGGACATTCCACACCAGATGATTTAGTTTGGGATAGTCTATGTGACAAGGAGCCTTGGGGAATCAAGCCCCTGATGGGATCGTAAACTAGGAACTCTGAAAGCACAACCACACTGTGTTCCAGAGGGTGCTACAGGGCTGTGGGGGTGAGTGGCAGGGAGAGGCATGACTTGATTTCTTCAATGCATTCTTCCCACCTAGTGTGACTGGAATCTTGAAGGGACAAGCTTATGACCTAATATACACTGGCAGTTACAGATGGAGAAACCAGTATCCCAAAGTGTTAAGTCTCCCAGGCTACAGCTAACTGGCCAGTAATCAGCAGAGCTGGGCTTTAAGAAACAGCTGGTTTAGTTGGTTGAAGGTCACCATGTTGCCGTATACCTCCCTGCAGAACAGTAAGTGTATTTTCCTATATTCATAGAGAGGTTTTGGAGGAGGAAAAAGATCAGTTCAGAATGCTCAAGCTTCATTTCTGTTTATATGTTGTTTCTTTTGTGAGTGCCACCGCTTCTCTGGGTGAGTGTCCCCCTCTGGCCATTCAGAATGCTCTTGCTGCATAGAACTCTCTATTTTTATATAACTTTGAAAAGTTCCTTAATAATAAAATCCCCACACATTATTTTTCCTATATTTGAAACAAATAATTGAGCTGTCCTTGCAAAACTTTAGATCCTAAAGATACTTATTGATTAACTGCAAACGAAACATCATTATACATTCATCTCTCTAGTTTGTAGTCATAAGGCAGTCATCGTAAATCATGAGTGATTAGATTTGTAATAGCTGTAGGTTTTGATTTTTTTTTCAAAAGAAAGGAAGTTTTCTTTGGTTTTTATCCAAAAGGAAGGGAAAGGAAAATGAAATGTATTGACCCTGTAATGAGTCATGAGCGGCGTTGCCTACCCTCTCATTAATGCCAAGTAACTAACTCAATTCATCAAACATGTACTGGTGTGGTGTCTTCTGAGTGTTTGTGCTCTTGCTAGGGATGTTCACACACACACACACACACACACACACACACACACACACAGAGAGAGAGAGAGAGAGAGAGAGAGAGAGAGAGAGAGAGAGAGAGAGAGAGAGAGAGAGAGAGAGAGAGAGAGAGAGAGAGAGAAAGAAAAAGTGATTCTAAACATAGTTCTTCTAAGCATACCCTTTCTAATATGGGAATACAATTATACCCATATAGAACAAACAGGAAACATGATTATTCCGTGACATGACTTATAGGGAACTAGTTTTCTTTCAAACATGGGGCACTCTTTCTTGGCAGAATCTCAAGTTAGAATCTGGAGAAATTTCCATGAGTGACAACAAACCTTTAAAGCTCTTCTTTAAAGTAAGATTTTCCTCAGGGACAGTGTTTGCCAATGGCCATGACAGCTGAAGGCACGAGAGAAAAATCTGAGAGCATTTTTTAATGTAGAAAAATAGTCCCTAAGTTCTCTGTCTAGATAGAAGGATATGACCGTTTATATAGAAGTCCCTTCCTCCAAAACTCTGGTTTACAAGTTGATAAATGTAATATTAACCAGGACAGAGACCCTGCAGATATGATAAGGTAGACCTGAAGGCGAGGACTACCTGGGTCTTTACAGTCTACACAAGTGAGATGTTTCACAGCATAGTATTGATTTTGGCTAGCAAGAAGAGGAGAGAAGAGAAAAACAAGTGGAAGAAAGATTTGAAGCATTCTTGAGGGTAGAGGCCAGAGGGAGCCACGCCACCAGGGATAGGAAGGTTCTAGAGTACGACTGGTTTCCAGTTGACAACCAAGAAAGAAATATTTTGTTCAGTGGACATAGATTCTACCAACAAATGTGTGTGCTCATTTTCTATAGCTATAACAGACATGGAGATATTTATCAGCTTGTATAGAGAAAAGGGTGGTTTTGACTTGCAGTATTAGAAGTTATTCTCTATGACCAGGCAGGCCCAGTTTTTTAGGACTGTGGAACAAAGCACACTGGACAGGAATAAGTGGAATCACTTTGTGGACGTGGAAGAGACGAAAGAATGGACTGTGGCCCCACAATCTACTTCAAGGGCATGGTGCTAAAGATATAAAAGACCCATTAGACCTCCCCTCTACAAGTTCCACCAACATGACATGTGCTGGGGACCAAGTATAACAGATGGCCCTTTGCAGAACTCTGAACCATAGCAACATGAACAGACTTGGTGACAAATTTTTCTACGTGTTCAGGTAAGAACCCACTGCAGCTAACACTTTTAGTCTGATTTATAGAGGAGAAAGCACACTGATGTCCACTTGGGTTTCTGATGTATAAAATGGGGAGATAATAAACACCCATTGTTTTAAGCTCCTAGTTTGTGGTCCTTTGCTACAGAATAGTAGAAAACATACACTATAAAAGTCTTCAAAGGAGTAAGCGAAGAAAACTTTCTTTCTCTGAATTTTGGAACTGTTTATTCTTTGATGATCAGGATAATTGGAACTCCATTTTATGTGTCGTTCTACAGGCAATAAAGGGGAGATGCTGTATTTTGGAAGTCTCAGAACCCTAGAACCAAACCTTTACTCTGTCTTTTATCAATGGGGCCACCTGGGAACCTTCTTCTGTCCTTTTGGTTGCATTTACAAAATAGCCTAACCTTATTTATGAAATAAGATTATAGTGTAGATGAAACATTGCAAAGAAATGGGAAAAGGTGCTCAGGAAAAGTGGTACTTATTTCTATATGGTTCAGTAACTGATTTTATGCATTTCTTTTAAAATATCACAGCTTTCTTGGGAACACCAGCCCCAAGATAACCTTTCAAATATTTCCCGAAAGAATAGGAAAGTCTCTCGGTTCCCTGCTATATCTTGCAACCATTCAATCTCACTGTTGGCCTGGTACTCTTCCTGGTTAGTGGTGACACCAGGAAGTAGTTGAAAAAAGTGCCATTTCTTCCTCATCACATTTGGCAGCTATCAGTGACTCTTATCTTAGTAAAGTTTGACACCCGACGGAGAATATTTCAGGAGAATTGTCAATCACCTCTTACCCATGAAGTTTCCTAAGTAGTGATTCCCGAATTGCGTTTCTTAGGACTTACTTAAGATATCAAATCTTGAGAGCAGACCCTAGACCTCCTGCATTAGATATCTTAGAGGTAGGCAGGGCATGGCAAGCTGGATGTTAACAAATCACTTCGGGATGCTCCTTCACAAGTGTGAGAGCCGCTGCCCCAAGAGACTAGGGTGACTCTTGGTGCCTCCTGGAGTTTCAAAGTTACATTTTCAGTTTGGGAAGATGATGAATATAGCAGCCCAGAATTAGTGAGAGGGATTATGAATGATCTGGTTCTAGCAGAGATTAAAATGCCATCACAGTTGAAGTGACACCCAAGTTTTGCATGTTTATGAAAAGTTTTGCAAAATGAATCACTGTGCAAAAGTATCGGGGAACTGGGTTTTTTAAAGAAAAAAATTAGGTGGCAAATTCTTTTGTAAAGCAGAAACTCTGATTTATCTGTTTTGTAAGCAGAACTTTATGTATTGACTTTTCTTAGGGGGAAGCAGATTGTATCTGGTGGTTTTATGCATTGGAAATGCTTCTGAAGTATTTGATTAGCTGATATGGGAGTCAAAATATTCTAGGTTCTGGAAACTGAGAAAATTGCCATTTTTATTATAAATGTTTTTTAAAATAGAATTTGATACTTTTCCCATAATTTAATTTAAAAGGCATTTTATTCCCCCTACCCACTTTGAGAAGGGCGCTAAGAAGGGAGGGCACTCTTAGGACATGGTGGTCCCCTGGGTTGCCTCACTCACCAGTTCTCTGACCTTGGCCAAGGTCCTTTTTGTTGCAGGTTAAGCGTAAGGTTTTGGTGTAGCTGTTTTACGAGGTGTAGATGTCTATGGACATCACTTGGAAGTTGGCTAACTTACCTCATCTAGAGTGGGCCTGAAAAGGGCTGCAGTTTCTTTTGCTGGTGCCATGACTTTAGCTCATGGTCCAGTTTTAGTTGAGAAAATGGACTGTTGCTGTGGTTTATGGTGTGCTCAGAGAAATATGGCAGGAAGCTAAGTTACAGACTGGCTTTAGGAACAGTTTCCCAAGGCATCCCTAGGGTCAAGGAAGAGGCTGCGCGTTCTTCATTTACAAGAGCAGGCAGGACTGGGAAGAGGTCCATTGGAATACTTGGTCTTCATCAACAAAACACATTAACACAGTAGGCTTCCTAGCAGTATTGCAAAGTCAAAGGTTTGCGCCCTTAAAGCAGTATGTAACTGTCCAGTGAATAAATATTATATAATGGATACTTCTTAGCACTGGGAAGCTGAAGCAGGAGGATCATAAATTCTAGGCTAGCCTAGACTTTGTGGCAAGAACCTGTCTCAAGCCAACAAGATGAAGTTGCTTATGACAACCTCTCCAAATGTAAGTAAAAGCTAAGTGGTTACAGAGAATGTTTCTTGTGCACATGAGCCGACAGTAACTGAGTGTGGTCTCACCTTGATTCCTACTTGTATTCTACTTGGGGCAGTCCTTGTGGACTCCAGACATTACTCCCAGATGCTAAAAAGGAGACAAAGGATGGGGCATGTTATGGGCCTTCCTGTGAATGAATATATTCTGAAGGACACTCTTGCCCTGCTATTTGGCTATCAGACTGTTGAAGCAACAAAGTAGGGCTTCCCTAGGGATGCCCTCATGGGGAGGAAAAGCCTGAGGCCTTGAGGGCAGTCAAAGGGAGAACTTGTCTCCTGAAGGAGGATTTACAGCTTGTCAGATGCCCTTGCAAGAGAGGGCTGGAGCAGAGCCAGCGATGGGGAAGATTAACCTGGGATGACTGTTAGTTATGACCTTCTCCTGCCTTCTATTTCAAATATATCCTTGTGACAGGATGCTGAAGGTGGACTTGAGGTGTGTGTAGGGGTGTGGGGTGGGCTATCACTGGATCTCTTTGTAGTTCTTCCCGGTGTGTACACATTGAATAAATCCCTCCTTCAGATTTTCACCATTAGAACAAGTGTTTGGAGTGAGAGAATCTAATTTATTAAAATTACCAGAATTTTTAGACATCATAATATGCACATTTAGCTCCCCTGTGATGGAGGAAGGTCATTGGTTAAAAAATAAAGAAACGGCTTGGCCCTCATAGGTTAGAACATAGGTGGGTGGAGTAAACAGAACAGAATGCTGGATGAAGAGGAAGTGAGCTCAGACTCGATAGCTCTCCTCTCTGGGGCAGACGCGATTAAGCAAGCCACCAGGTCAGACATGCTGAATCCTTCCCGGTAAGCGCACCTTGGGGTGCTACACACATTATTAGAAATGGGCTAGTCCAGGTGTGAGCGTTAGCCGAGAAGAGGCTAGATATAATGGGCCAAGCAGTGTTTAAAAGAATACAATTTGTATGTTGTTATTTCGGGGCATAAGCTAGCCAGGCGACTAGGAGCTGGGGCGGCAGGAATGTGACCCGCAGCTCCCACAACACCCCTAGCTGAAGTCTACCTGCTCATCTTTTCCTACCTCTCATTACAGAACAGCAAATGCGCTGAAAGGGTTTTGTAATTGCCAGTGTTCACTGGGTGCGTCCTTTGTTCTGGGGATTAGACTAAGTACCTTACATTTACTAATTTATTTCATCTTTGTTTTGTTTTATTGTTTTTAATTGACAAAAATTGTGTCTGTTTATGGCATGTAACACGCTTGGAAATAACACGACATGTAGGATGGCTAGCTCAGCAAAATTTACAAACATTTTCTTCCATAATATTGGGGAGGATAATTCATGCAATCACCAGGAGAAAACATCTCTGCAGGTACAAGCGGGACTGCTGAGGCTGAGGCAGTTCCCTGTGGTAGGTTAGTTTTTCCTAGCTGGTGAGCAGCTGAGGTGGGCTTCCTTCTGGAGAGCACAGTTTCTCTTCTAGAGTTGGTTGTGAGTCTTTCTGTGACTCTGCCTGGCAGGAAATCTCCTCTTCATGGATGCAGGATCCTGCCCACTGAATCTATTTTCTGAGGCCTGGCCCAGACCAGACCTTTCCCACTTCTCATCCATGAAACACATACCTAATGTCTGTCCAGCACCTGTCACAGTCTCTTACCTGCCTTTTTCCTTTGTCTTGTATCATTCCTTCAGGCAAATTCTTTACCCCAAATCTTTGTGTAAATCAGACCCTGATCCAAGGGCTTATAGATTAATACCTGGGATCCAAGATGTATGTGCATACATATGTTAATATATGCATACAAATATATTAACACGTGTGTGTGTACACATACACACATATTAATGTACACATAGTTTACTAAATATGTACAACACAGATTGTTAATATGCATATGTATTAATATAACAATAACATACATTTATTAATACATGTTCACACATATATTAATATATTAATGGAAAGCAGAAACAGTCCACGAGCACAATCCAAATGGTGTTCTATTGAGCGCATTCTTCCTGTGGGGATTCTCTGACAGACAGGAAGCTGTAGTCTTTTCTAAACCCCTTCAATAGAGGTGCTCAGGAAACCTGGGAGAGGAAGCTATCTATGGACAAATTGCATCCAAACTTCCAATCTCCTTTGTTTGTGCAGGTCATTCAGGATATCATTATCACATTAATGGGATTTTCATATTTCTGTTTGCAGGTCCTGTGGTATGCACATTGTAATCTGCTTTGAAAGACAGTGGGGGAGAAATGCCCTCATTTTCATCCTTTTCTGAATACACAGCTGGGGTGTGGATGTGATCCAATGAATTTATTGACTATCAAGAAAAACAAACCTTTTGTCTTCTTTTTCTCTGTCCCTGATTTCCTAATCTTTACTTTTTAAATTCTTATTTTGGTCACTGGCTGTAACTCATTTGTTTTCCAGTGTGAGTTTAGGACAGATTGCCTTGTAGGTTCCTGTTGTTAATGTAGAGTGGAAAGTGTAAGGTAAACTCCAGAGGCTGTCTCGGGATAACTCAGACAAGAAAATAAAATCTTTAATTTTTAACTGTGTTTAAGTGTGTGTTTTCCCTGAATTCCATCAGAGTAGTTAAGTTGAGTGTAAGGATATTCCTACGCTTGTGGCAACAGAACTTATCTCTCCATTTGATTTTACCCAGCAAGAACGGCTTTATGGCATGGTGATTCAAGGATGACAATTTCATATGCAAATGGTATATTTTAAGCAGTAAACAAATATTAATTTCCAGACCCCAAGACGGGTGAAGCAGGGTATAAATCATCTGGTGCTAAATCTGGAGCCCATTTCCCAAGCAGTTGCAAGTGTTTCTTTTCAGGGACTGTGACCGTGTGTGTGTGTGTGTGTGTGTGTGTGTGTGTGTGTGTGTGTGTTAGGGGTGTTGTATCTCATGCCAGCAGTGATAAGGAGCAGCCTGAGCAAGAGGTGATCAAAGGTCCTGATCAGATACCAAGTGTGCGGTCCGAGAGTCCCTGCTTATCTGACAGATCTTAAATAAAAATCTCTTCAGGTTTATGAATTTCATGAAACCCAAGAATTCCCTTGCAACTTTACTTGGTTTTCTTCCTCCCATAAGTAATTACTCTTTATTTTAGTGACAGAATCATTTTAATTTTGTATTTTTTAATCTTTATATAGACCTTGGCAAAGCTTAATCTGTCCAGGGTATTCTGGGTACTTGGCTTTGCCGTTCCAGGACTGTAAATGGGATACAGCAGGCAGGCAGCTTATTTTGCTCCTACCTTCTAGGTTTTATTTGAATGCAAGTTTTATTTAAGGGTGTGTGCGCATGAGTGTGCATGTGCCTTTTTGCCATCCCAGGCATTGTTGAAGACAATGAGAGTTGCAGTGTATCCAACAACAGGCTCACAGGCTCTGCTGGAGTCAGCCTTCTGACACCATGGGAAAACAGTACCCCCAGATAGTATCTATTATGAGTACCACCTTTCCCTTTCTATTAGTGCTGCCTCTCCTCTTGCATATCCTATAATCTCTTCCCCATCCTATCCCAATGCTTTCTTAGTTCTTCCCTTCTTTTGTGCTCTGCTTACATAGTATATCAGTCAGATGCATTTAAAAATGCTTGTCTCATATGTATTAGGTCAAAACATCTTTGTGGTCCCTGGCTCCCACCCCACCTTTCAGTTGTTTCTTTCTCTTAAAAAGGAAGAGAAGTAGAATTAGTTCTGTGATGTAGAGTGAATCGGACGGAGTTGAGATTTCACCAAAAATCAACTCTTGGGTTTTCCTTAATATACAAGTAAATCTGTTGCTATTACAGGTTAGCTCAGGTGTCTGTGTGCATTCATGTGCATGTTTATGTGTGTGTTTGTATGAGTGTCTGTGTGTATTTGTTGAGGAAAGAGAGACAAGGTAAGGAGAGCAACATGAGGTCCACACTATCTGCAGAGTGGTATAGAGAAATAGGTCCTTGGGAGATGTAACTGACCCTGGTCTAGTGTTTCCTTTGCTCTTTGGCTGATGTAGGTGGGTCATCTTTCTATGTGTTCCTTTCATTGGTTAATTAATAAAGAAACTGCTCGGCCTGATAGGTAAGAACATAGGCGGGTGGAGAAGACAGAACAGAATGCTGGGAAGAAGGGAAGTGAGGCAGATGCTATAGCTCTCCTCTCCAAGATGGATGCAGGTTAAGATCCTTCCTGGTAAGCCACCACCGCGTGGTGCTACACTCATTAATAGAAATGGGTTAAGCAAGATGTAAGAGTTAGCCAATAAGAGGATGAAACTAATGGGCCAGGCAGCTTCTGTGTAATTATTTTGGGTAAAGCTAGCCGGTGGCCTGGAACCCTCCTGGGTGGCTGGAAGGAGTCCACCCCTCCATCCACATTCGGCTAACGGGCAAAGAAAGAACACTCAGCCCCCTTTCTGTGTGCTCATTCCTTCCATTTCCATCTGCTTTCTTCTCAGCAAGGCACTGAGATGTTTTACTTCAGAGCAGAGGCTGAGACTTTCACTAGAGCTGTGGTTGATGTGCTTTTGAAGATGCCAGTTGTGGAAGGCCCAAGAGACAGACTGTCATCCTTGGTCCCCACACTGAATGGCTTCCCTCCTTAGAGCTAGTCCAATGCCGTGAAAAGATGGCTTTCTTTCTTCCCTCCTCAGCACTGTCTTTTTCATACGTATACCCATTTTCACTCTACACATTTTCTAGAACTTACAGAATTTGAGGTCTGAAAAGAGTCGAGAGTTTTGTTTCACTGATGAGGATACCAAATAACTTGCTCATAAAATGTAAACTTAAGGTCATTGTAGAAATCAACAAGAGCTCTAAGTACTTTATGTTCTCATTCAAAATGTAGATGCTTAATCCAACAGAGTTAATCATAGCAACAGCAATGCCAACAATAACAATAACCACTGTTAGTAACTCTAAGTCCACATCATTAGGCATTGTGCAAGGTGTGCCACATTTTACCTGATTCTCTCAGGACCCAGATATGATTGGGTTATTTGTTATTCTAAGCTTAGAGATAATGGGAGTGAGGGGGCTTAGAAATCTATCTGCTTCATATGTAATGATGTAGTAAGACAAGCTTTAATGCAAACTCCTCAATTCAAAATGCTTTAGGGGGTCCTTGAGTATCCCAGGCTATTCTTGAACTTTCTATGTACCAGGACTGACTTTGAACTTATAATGCTCCCACTTCCATCTCTACCTTCTAAGTTCTGTGACTACAGGCCCTGTTCATGCAGTACTGAGGATTGTACCCAGAGCTTCATGAATGGTAGGTGAGCCTCTACCAACTGAGCAATATACCAGGTTCTCTCTCTCTCTCTCTCTCTCTCTCTCTCTCTCTCTCTCTGTGTGTGTGTGTGTGTGTGTGTGTGTGTGTTTGAGACAAGGTTTTTCTGTATAGTCCTTACTGTTCTGAAACCTACCCTATAGACCAGGCTGACCTCAAACTCATACAGATCCACTAGCCTTGGCCTCCCGAGTTCTGGGATTAAAGGTGTGTGCCTCTACTGCTCGTTTTAGAATGACATTTTTTATTATTAAACGATTTCAGTTACTTTACATCCCAACCACAGTTTCCCCTCCCTCCTCTCTTTCCATCCCCTTCCTTCCACCTCCACTCTGCCTGCCTCCATACATTCCTCCTCTGTGTTTATGCTCAGAAAGGGGCAGGCCTCCTATGGGTGTCAACAAAGCATGACATATCAAGTTGAGGTAGGGCTAAGCTCCTCCCTTTGTATTAAGGCTGGGTGAGGCAACTGTGTGATCCAAGACAGCAAGATCTGAACATTCCACTACAGCTGAAACATGAGAAAATGACCTTAAAAATAACTCTATGAAGATGAGGTCAGGGACAGACTGTCTCTACAACAAGGTGGCAGCAATCAGAGGGACACTAAAGTTTGTCTTCTGAGCTTCACATGCAAATACATCTTCACAAATCAACCAATTAAAAAGGGTGTGTGTGTGGAGAGCTGAAAGAGAAGAAAGGTTTTTGCTTGTGGGAACCTATTGTGGATAGTTACCCAAACATGAGAGAGAGAGAGAGAAAGAGAGAGAGAGAGAGAGAGAGAGAGAGAGAGAGAGAGAGAGAGAGAGAGGCTTATTATCCTGAGAAAATAGAAGGCTAGTAAATACTCCACAAATAAAAACACACTGGTCAATGGAGATCGTTGCCAGTGAAATCTGCATGGACCTATCCCAGTTATCAGTGGGATTATGATGGTTATGATGTCATTTTCCACATCCAGATGTGCCCTTCGGTCAGAAGGACATTTCAACACAAAAATTTGCCTTTTCAATTTCCCTCCCATATTGCTTTAGACCCTTTAGAAGGTTATGACTAAAAGCAAAGCTATCTGAAATAATCATTTATGAAATTACATGCAAATAGAAGAAATCATGTCCAAATTGAGGAAAATGACCATTTTTTAAATAGTCAATTCTTGAAAAATAGCTTTTAAAATAAGTACCACACAATGCTCACTTTTTTTTTCTTTCTGGTTAATGAGGAGCAAAATGTGCCCTCAGGAGCAGGAGCCCTAGAGTTCAAATGATCAATGCAATTGGAAAAATTTCTTACCCTGCATATTGAACTTCAAATCTCAGGAGGAAGGACTTTATTGTGCTGCTAGAATGTTACTGCCTAAAGGGCTCCCTTGTTCTAGAAAGAATTGTTAAAATTAAGAATAATTACAATACAAATCTAATCAAATTTTTCCAAAATTCCAGAAAGTTTGAAGGTGTGAACTTATTTCTACCCTTTTCAGTGGCTGGATTTATCATTTATGCTTTGCCTTTGAAATAATATAATAGAACCCAGCTTAATCTTGCAAGAGCTAATTATTGGCGTGGATGTACTCCCAGCACATCTTGTTTTTTTAACGTGCTTGTAGCATAACCTTTTCTGCTCAAGCAGCTCCTCCAGTGACATTATCACCATCTCATTGCACTCATTCTTACATGGGATTGCAGCCCACTAGGAACGGGAGGAGCGGTGTCTGCTTGACTTCTTCTGCACTAACACAAAACAATCCATTGCTCTGGTTTTCCCAGCCTCTCTTCCCCTACCTTTCCTTTGCCAGGTGTGACACAGAGGGTCACATGGTATTTGAGAAGCCAGGGCCCCTTAATCTAGCTGGTGCTTCTCTTCCTCACCTGTGCTGTTGCATTTTTCTTGTGATGGAGGCGATCAAGAAGAGTTGTATGGTGGGGATGCTGGCAACTGATTCTGACCTGCTTTCTTTTGGGTCCCCCCAATCTACCTCCGATGCAAATGCAATAGTCATGTATGTTGTTAAAATACTGAAATATTTTGTTCTGGTTGATAATGACTGCTCAGAGTCCCTTGACAACCAATGACTTCTTCCATCTACCATACTGGCTTCTTGTACCTCAGTCTGAGGCACCCTGGATAGCCTTCGCTGCAGCTACTTTGATTGACTCCTAGTACAGGACTGGGCCTTAGGACTTATTCCATGATTTTTAAAACCACCTTGATGCTTTATTTGTTTGTCTCTTGTGTGAGTTGAACCTAGCCCTGTGGATATTTAGAAGAGCAGTCAAAATAATAGGGGTTGATATTATGTAACAGCCCTTTTCTCTACCCACCTCCATAGACCCCTCTATCTGCCACAGACCATGGGGTCTTTTCTGGAATCCTTGGGTCTTAGGGTCTAATTGTAAGATGAGGAATAAGCATTAGCCTTGTAGGACTATAGAGTTGTTCATGTGATTGGCAGTGTAGGTACAAGTTACCTCAGTGTTCATTCATCACGGCTGTGGGTTTTTTTTTTTTTTTCCTGTGTTGGTTTCATAGTTGGAGGATCTCTGCAGTGTGCTCATTCCTATTCTGTTGCCCAGTTATTTGGGTTGAAATGTTAATAATAAGTATTCTTATTTCCTCTGAACTCTGACTCAAGTTGTCTTGATAGAGTTGCTCCAGTGTCTAATACAGTTCAATTTGGTTATAAGTTTGTGTAGATTCTTTGCAGCAATTAATCAACCTTCTGCTTTTCAGTTGGTTCTGGCAGTCTACCCCCAACTCCATTCCTACACACCCAATTATCCCTTCCTAGAGTTTATCCATTTCCTTCCTTCTGAACATCTTTCCTTTCTCTTTATTTTAATTTTATACTTTGAGGCTTGAGTCTATCAATCTATTCTCCTTGCCTCTGCAAACTGAAAACAGCTAGTCTCAATAATGTCTTATTTTTTGGTCTCTAGTCTTTGATTTTAGGATTCATTTTCATTGTTTCTTGATAGCCTTTTCATTGCAATTAAATTTTACATGGCTCAGAGGCACAGACTGGAAGTCAGACAGTGACCGGAAGTATCATGAAGGGCTTTTAAAGGCCAAATTTTCCTTGAGAGATTACAAGCAATGTGGACTTTTCAAAATACGAAGGCAAGTGAGATACAGACTTTTAAATCCATAAGCAAAATGAGAATGAATGCTTTGAAAATTGCTTTATCTTCACAGCTTATGCTTATTTAAGGTATTTAAGTTAGATTTACATATTAATTTTTTTAATGTATCATATTAATGAAAATCTCAAATGTCATAGTCAAAACAAAGATGGACAGATGGTCTGCCAATATATTAAATGGCTTGCAGAAATAGATGCAGTATTTCAGAAGGATCTTCTGCTCTTGGGGTCTGCCTGCTTTGGGGGTCAGAATTGCAGAGACATCTGACAGGGGAGGCCACCTGTTTCATATGAATATTGAAAATAATGACAATACCAGTAGTAGGTTGAAAATAGTTACTTATATAAGCATAGACTCAGACAGTTTCCTAAAATGTTCATTTGAGCATGGATCTATCCCATAGGGCTCTGATAACATGTCTGGTTGCTCTATGAAGCCCGTTTTCTTCTCTTTGAACTGAAGAAACCTATGTGGTCAAGAACAAAGAAGATATCTTGGTCTAGGACTAGATCTTTTCCTTCTTATTCCCTGGTTCTGAGTAGTCCCTGCTTCATTAGGATACCTCCCATCACCAGTACCAGTTACCCGATTCTTATCTGTTTCTTGTCACTGAACGTCTTCAAGGAGTCTTCTCTCCACACAGCTGGATTCAGCGCTCAGGTGGGGTCCACAGCCTGGAGTGTCCTTGCCTCCCTTTCCCAGGCCTATTGTTGCGCTAAGTCTGCCTCTTCCTGTCAAATAATAGCTCTCTAGGTTGTCTTCAGAGGGAATGGGAGCTGAAGTATTCTTTGAATGTTTCTGAATGAATGCTGTTAATTAGTTAATTGATGCATATGACGTGGGCCTGGCAAACTCTCTGTGCTGATTGCCACTGCCTCTGCTGGGTCACAGGTTCATTCTGATATGGGACTGTAGCCAGAGTCACTGAAAGTACACCTGCTAGGGTGAGCAAAGTGTATGCTCAAATAAAGGGGGTTTTTATTTATCATCTTTTGGAGGGGATATGTGCTGCCAGGGTGTTCTTTAGCTACCAGCTCATGGTTTTATTCCTTTCTCTAGAAAGGTCTGTCTCAGAATGGATGATTGTTTTTATTGGTAATTTCCCTCTCACAGTGAAAAATTTCCAGTGACTTATGACCACTCGAAATTTAGACTCTTAAGTGTAATGATACACAAACCTCACTTCTGTGTTCTTAATTTGCTGCTAATGCACATAGCCCAACATTAGACCCAAGGGAGCTAGAATGCAAGCAGTCCGGGGCAGAGACCTCACCTGCCTAACTTTGTGCTTTGCATCTTATGGCGGCTAATCTTCATTGTCAGCTAGACCAGACTCTGAATCACCCTAGCAAACAGACCTCCCTCTGGGTAGGTCTGTGAAGGCATTTGCAGGAAGTAGCCACTGAGGCCGATGAGACAGTCCCCTACAGTGGGTATTGCCTTCCAACAAGTATCACAGATATAAAAAAGGTCTGAGAAAAGTCAATGTTTCTTGTCTGCTTGCATTAGCTTGCTGCTGGAGAGTGAGCATGTCCATCTCTATTGCCTCTGTTGCTGTTCTCCACCGACATCAGCCAGCCTTGTTGCCTCTGACTGACTGCATTCAGTGACCCTGTATGAAAGCCATGTCCTTCAGCACTCTACTGGGCCTTCTGAGGCATCCTGCTTTGCAGACAGGGCGTCTAGTGGGTTCTGAGCATCTGCAGTGTGCAGACCGTCATTATTAGACTACTTATCAGATGTACGCCATTCTCGCAAATCCCCTTAATAATATGTAAACATTCTATCCGTTCTGTTCCTCTAAAGAGCTCTGCTCAATGTGCATACTGTAGCACTTAGTATGTGTTCGTGGTGGTGGCTTCTCTTGAGGTATCCTGTAAAAGTAGTGCCTCTTGCTGCCCTGGAGCTGTGCTGCTGTTATGTCTCCCCTGGACACGCGTGGATGCGGAGGAAGGGTCGGTTTCCTAGAGAGTCTTGATCTTTGAGGGAGATCTTCTTTAAAAAGAGTGTATTTTAAGTGGAGGTCATCAACTCCATGTTACTCCCGCGTCTCAGACAATAGATATTTCTCTTGCTGGCAGCTCCTCTGGGAATTTCCTACTTAACGTGCTCATACCCATTAACTGTGAGCTACTATCAGCTGGCTTTCTTGTCCATTGCTGGGGAGAATGGCTCTGTAGTGACACTGATAGCGTTTGCAGACTGGAGGGCAGGAAGAAAGTGGGACTTTGCACTTCTGAACCTACGCCTGTAAACACCGCCATTCATATATTGCGTGCCAATTTTACTGTTTAATATCATTTTCTTCCCATGTAACAATCAGAAAGCAATAAAAGGACTACAGAAAGAAGCTAGTGGGTTTTTATCCAGAGGCTAGAAATAAATTATGTTTCTCTGAATTCTGATTGTGTAGACCTCCTGATTGGAAACTCCAGAATGACTCACAAAGCGGCCAGCTTGGGGATTGCTTTTCTCTTTCTTTCTTTCTTTCTTTTTTCTTTCTTTCTTCTTTCTTTCTTTCTTTCTTTCTTTCTTTCTTTCTTTCTTTCTTTCTTTTCCTTCCTTTCTTCCTTCCTTCCTTTTTTCTTTCTTTTTTTTCTGCTCTTACCCTTTCTCCTCCTCTTTTCTGTTTTCATTTTCTTTCCCTTTCTTTTTTCTTCTTGTTTTGTGTGGAGTATATGTGTGCACACGCTGTGCGTTTGTGGGACGGAGAGGCAAACTAGGACAGTCACTTACTACTGCACCCTGTCCACCTGTGATGCAGGGTCTCTGTACTGACCTGCCCACCTTTCTGTTCCTAAGCTCTGTGCACTGTTCCTGTCTCTCCTTCTGTGTCTTATGGGCCTCCCCACCCTGTTTTATTCATCACGAGGCTGGTTTGGATAAGAGGTACTCAGTAGCGCATCCTATACCCTACCATCCAGCCTACCTTATTGACACCGAGGGGAATGAGTTTATATAGATACATTTACATATAAATATAATTATATATTCTACATTAAACATAATTAAATACTACCAATGTGTATAAAGAAAGAGCCAACTGTCTACATTTCAGAAAAATATAATGTTAATATAATTATCTTATCATCAAACATATAATATAATTATATATTAAATATATAATATGTTGCTGAAATATAGAGAATTGGCTTTTGCTTTATACACATTGCCAGTATTAAGTGTTTTTGCATGTTTCTATGAGTTTTTCCATTTAATTTTGTTTCATAATTTACTTTTATGTTTTTCCTGCACAGTTGATACTGAGAGCAACTACTGTGTGCTGGATGTTGATGTTGCCTTTTTAAATGGACCTGTCAGATGATGGACTTCGGCCTACTTTTCATTTATACATATGCATTTCCCACAATCTCTCCATGTCTATAAATAGAAAGATAATTAATATATTTGAAGATAGGTCCTTTCCCACATCTTTGTTAGATTACTATGTTAAAGAGAGCGGATATATTTATGGCTGTTAGCATATATTGTCACATTGATTTCTAGAAAGTTTCTAGAAACCTACATTGCAATGAGCATCTTAATGGGACTATTAATTTCACTAGGTCCTCTTTGGCATTTGTTTTCGTCATTTAGGAAAAGGGTAAGGGCAGGCATGGTGGCAGACACTTGCAATCACAGCCCTTGAGAGACTGATATAGGAGGGATCTCAAGTCTAAGCTCAGTCAGAGATAGATAGCAAGTTCTAGACCAGACCATTGTGGTCCACATAGCAAGGCTCTGCTTCAGAAGCTGGAAATAGAAATCAAAGAAAACGGCTAAAAGGGGGAGGGAAGCATTGGGTTTTTTTTTCTTGTTTATTAAACTGCATTTTATTGTTTAACTGGGCAAGGCTGGGCATTTTTGCATAATGTGATATCAGCCTGCATGTGAATGAGTGCACTGGGTTTGTAAATTGTGGTGTTGGGAGTGACCCGTCCTTTCATGCTACGGTTTTTTGTTCTCTCCTGGGTTGCAGGCTAATAGAACAGTGGTATTGTTGCGTCTACTTCCACAACGATGTTAATGGTCTCTTTCCCTTCTGCTTTAGACGGCAGCTGTGAAGGAGCCAGGACACCAGCATGCAGAACTGCCGGCAGGGAAAAACCCACAGAGGCAGGAAATTACCCTAAAAGGGTGAAAATTGAGAAACCACCCATAGTACAGCTCGTTTCCAGGATACGCTCGTACCTTCACGCCTAAGCAATTATTCTTTTAGAATCAATTTGGTGGTTCTTAAAAGAATAGAATTTTAACTTGAAAGGGGTTCAAGAGAAAAAGATAAAAGCTTGGAAAACATTTAATTTTGGTTTATAAAGGAGTCATTCTTCACCATTGAACAGGAAATGTCATTCTTTGACACTTTTCCTTGGTCTTTACTATTCTGTACCCAAACAAATAGTCTCCTTTTAGGCTATACATCTTTGTGATCAGATGGCTGCAGAAACCTGTGGAATTAAAGGGCTAATGCTGCTTTCTTCATTTGCAGGGAAAAGAGCACACGGGGCTGCCATGCTACTCAATGATAAGGAAGTTTGGTGCCAGTGGGGTAGCTGTACCACAGGGAGGGGAGTATCATGGAGGACGGGAAATAGTTACTGCTTCAGTGGTTGAGAGAGGGGTGCCTGCAGTCGGCCATTTCCAGGCAGGAGTGCAGAGTTCTCCCTCCACGGCCCTTCCTCTTTCTTAAAGTGTAATTAAGTGTAATGTAACAGGTCAAGAAGTCAATAGAACAGATATACAAGAATTTTAAGTAAAACTATAAAATAATGCCCAATTCATTTCAGCATCTAAATTTGTTTTTCTGTTGCTGTGATAGTACACCATGACAAAACTAGCTCTGGGAGGAGAGAGGTTCTTTGGCTTTTAGGCTAGAGCGCATCATCAAGGGGAACCAAGCAGGGGTTGCAGGTAGAGAAGTGTTGCTTCTTGGCTTCTCCTAGGCTCATGTCAGATACCTTTCTTCTATAGTCCAGGGCTACTTGCTCAGGGATGGTACTGCCCTGCCCACAGTGGGCTTTATGTCTTAATACAGAGATTCTTGATTGATGGAGCCCAGCTCCAGCAGTGTTCAGTTCCCAAGGAGGAGGTGTGGAGTTGGTGAGGGAAAGGAGGACACAATTTGAGGGTGAATCAGATGGCTGCCTGCTTGTTGACAAGGGATTACACTTATTATACTCTAGAATTGTACATTAGTTTAGCCATAGGCAAGATTGAAAGTAGACTCAGTGTATTTTCCTGAGCAAGAATGCAAATGCCTATTGTTCTCCAAGGTTCACTCCACCAGGTACCCTCTTGCATCAATGGGAAGCCTACAAGTTCCTCCAGCTATGGATTCCCTTTAGCAAGCAGGAACTTTCCTCAAGCCCCTGAGGGAAAGGAGACCCTTATCTAAGTGCCTGAACTTGAGAAAAGGACTTCTGAGAACCAGACACTCCACCACAATTTAAGAGCAATTTTCATTCCTCAAGGGGCATGATGCAGCATTTGTGCTGAGTTGTTCCCTAGTTGTGTTTCGTTGGGTCTTAGTCTTACTATAGGGACCTGTTTTCCCCAGACACTCCCCAAAAAGAAGGTCCTGATGTCTTACTCTTTTCCCATTATACTGTACCATTCTGACTCCTGTATGCTTGTTGCCCTTAATGGCCTCAGGCTCTGGATCTGGATTGTACGATTTCCATCCTTGGTGTCTCTAACTTTCCTGTTCTTGCAATCAAGAGGGCACAATGGCACTCCTGTGTGTAGAGTCATCACTCCATGTGGTTCCACGGTGGCAGGGATATTTTCCAAAGAATGATCTTGTCTGAAGAGGCTGCCATTTTATATATTTTTCATCCTTCAAAGCATGCACAAAATTTTCCAAAGGAAAAGACATAAGGTAACTCCCATAACACATAGTGAGAATCAAAAATGGTAGTTGAAAAGCCATATGGAAACCTACTCCAGTAGAAGCTCGCTCTCTCTCTCTCTCTCTCTCTCTCTCTCTCTCTCTCTCTCTCTGGATGTATATATGTATTTCTTTATATTATATATGGCCTTATGCTCATATATATGAGACTTTATATACATGTATATAAATATATATTCATATAATATGTGTAAATATGGACCTTAAATGGAGCCACCATATGTATGCTGGGGGATTCAGGGTCCCACATAGACAGCTTATGCTAAGCCAAACCTCCAGTGGCAGGAAAATGTTACATTTCTGTTGAGTCAGTGGCCAAGCAGGTCCCTAGACAGGCTCCTGTAAAACATCACAGGCTGTTACCAAAGCTATTGATTTTTCTCCACAACCTGGCAATAGGCCTCATTGTTGATGGCACCACTTACTTCTGCCATTGTACATGGAGAAATCAAGTCAGTGAGCAGTAGGAGCCTCTCTTCTACTGCCTGGTGTTCACAGTGTTGGTAAGTACTTTTCGGGCTGCCTGAGGAGAAAAGCAATCTTCAATGTCATCCAGCTGCAAATCCTGAGCCCCACTGCTTACCTTACCACTCTCTTACCTTTGTACCGTTTAAACGCTGATAGACCTGGCCACTCAGTTGTCTCTCTTTCAGTTACTTGCTTTCTGGTCTTGTGGGTTAAGTTTCAAATTGACTGAAGAATCTGGGAATATCTATAAAATTTGCACTATTTATTTTTTAAGTTTTAATTTGTTCAATGTTCTCTTTTGTGTACATGGAAAATGTGTTAAGCGCGGAATTACCTTTTCTTTCGTTTGGAGGGAAATTTCCCTGTGCTTGACTGGAAAAAAAACATCTAATGGAGAAGAATGATATTTGGTGTTGAATGGTAAACCCCAAGGTTAAGCCCTGTTCCGCTCAGCTCTGTGACTCTGCATCCTGGGCATACCAACAGAAGGTGCCTACTATCTCTTTCCTAAAGGGCAACTTTCCCTTTAGTCCCTACAGATCTTTCCACGCCACCCCCACCCCAGGACGTCAGCCTGCTATTGGTATATTCATCAAGCCTGATTTGATCATATATATTCAGAAATTCTCCTACACAAAGTATCACGGATTTCAGTGCCAGGATAGCTGGAGTCCTACTCCTCTCAACTTTCCCTCTGCGAACATCAGAACTGAGCCACAAGACTCTTAAGCTGTACAAACAACAGGTAAAGCTAATAAGACAGTGTTGAATAAGTGTCCCCGCCCCCGCATCCCCCCACCGGCCCTTAATCTCAGGTTTTTAATGAGAAGTAATACAGGTAGGCTTAAAGTCTGACTTCAACATTTTAAAAGATGACACGTATTCATCCGTTTATTCATGGACTGTATTGTGTCTGTTACACATTCACTGGCTGTGCCAAAGGGCTCAGCAGATGGTGGAAGAAGACCCGATGAAATGAGAAGCAATCAGAGCCTTTATTCAACTAGCCGACCTTGAATGCTTCCAGCCACTGGCTCTTCCACGCTCTCAGAGTGGCCTTGCATTTTAAGACAGCTCCCTGTGACCTTCTTATTAAATGCTAACTTGAATAACTGGTCCTATTTCTGTCAAGTGAAAAGGCACAGGAAAATTGCAGTCCTTTTCCATATGATGTCCTATAAACTACCACTTGGCATTCCTGCTTGTCTTTAGAATCTTAGCTTGAATTTCTTCCTCTGTGAGGCTCTCAAGAGTGATTTCTTTTACTGTGTGCGTATAAGCTTGCATTCCTAAACTGTGTGTCAGTACATCCAGCAGAAATGTTCAACAGAGCTTCTCTAGTAGACTATGAAGCCGCAGAAAAGCCTGAGGAGGCTGAGTCAGAAGATAACACTGCTTAGTGGCTGCCTTGCCCAGTTTTTGCGTCAGTTTGACACATGTTAAAGTCACCTGTGAGGAGGGAAGCTTGACTGAGAAAATGTCTCTATAAGATTGGCCTGGAGCCCAGCCTGTGGAGCATCTTCTTGACTAGCGAGTGACGTGGGAAGGTGCTTCCCACTGCAGGGGGTGCCACACCTGGGCAGCTAGTCCTGGATGGCATAAGAGGGCAGTTTGAGCAAATCAAGAGAAAGCATCCTTCCTCCTTAGCTTCTGCTTCAGTTCCTGCCTCCAGCTTCTTGCCTTGAGTTCCTGACCCGACTTCTTTTGATGATAGACTATTATTTGGAGCTGTGAGCTGAACCGAGCCCTTCCCTCCCAGAGCTGGTTTTGGTCACAGCATTTTCTGCACAGCATCATAAACTATAACTGGAGATAGTGACAGCATAGTTACTAGGGACTTGCCTTTGCTGAGCGTTTGTCTTGTGCTTTAGTGTTTTGCTCTTTAGTTATCTATGTATTTTTGATAATGTGTAAATACTTCTATTATGACTCATTGATTTTATATAGTTATATTGTTGAGTTAAATCTAAGTGTGAATTATATGTGTATTATGTAATTGAATAATTATCTATTTGTATCATCTATCATATTGCAATGTTTGATTGTTCTTTGATGTTCTTCAGCTCTTACCTCTATACATGGCACACAATAGTATCTCAATAAGTTACTGTCTAATAAGTGAGAGGAAGCAAATGAAATAAAATTGCTGATGTCAGAGACAAGATTAGTGTTTGTACTAATCTGAAAGGTGTGACGTTCCATGTTTCAGGGAAGTTTTAGGGCCAGTGGATTCTTCTAGCACGCACACACACACACACACACACACACACACACACACACACACATTTCTATTGCAATTTCCTCCAAGGAAACTCTATCTTGGAGGAAAGCTTGTTAAGACAGAGGTTGCTAAGAGGTAGGTGAAGTATTTAATCCATCAACTTATTCAGCTCAGGAAGTAAACAACTCCAAGGTTTTAGATAGTCTCTGAAACTGACAAAATGCATTAGGCACCACCCTTCCCAAACCCATGGAAGTTACAGAATAGGACTGCTGAGAGATATCCACAGACAACTTGAGCCACCTAGAAGATGCTCAGACCAGCGGAGGTAACTGGAATAAGCAGAGACGAGCTAATCTGCCCGAAGACTCTCAAGCCAGACCAGCTCCCAGGGACCAGCCTGGAACAGCTCAGACCAACTGAATTACCTGGAAAGGATATGCTCCAACTTGCTGAGCAGTCTTCATGTTGAACAGTGCACTCCAGATTTCCAGCTTTCATGAGCTGTCCCCCATGCTGGGGAGGGCTTTGGTGATGTAGTTGTCTGTAGCTCTTTATGTTCCTTTAAGGATCACCTCCTCCACATTTCTATATGTGACCCTAATAAAACAGTGATTTGCCAAGTTGTGCTTTGGGTGGTTTCCTTAGTTTGGTCTGTCATCAGTTTTGGGTTGCATAGACATTTGTTCATGTCTCCCAGAAATAATGTTATACAACATTTTGTGTGTGTGTGTGTGTGTGTGTGTGTGAGCATGCATACGCGCTCCTGTGTGTGTAGGGGGTCATTGTCCAGCTTGCCTAAAGTTTTCATATCATAGCTAGGGAAGTGAAGTTCCTTCAAAATCTGCCCCCTCCCTTTTATCAGTGTGAACGGTATAGAAGGGAGAAAGTAGATTTGTCAACCAGATCAGCTAGGTCCTTTTCAGCCCTTCTTTATCATCTCTTGGTACTCATCAATGATGAGTCACCAAAGCACGTTAGTGTAGTAACAGGGAGAGCCCTGACTTCTGAGACTTGTTTTGAATAGTGTGAGACGGTTATTCCTAATGGTTCTGATGGATTCCTACAGCCTTATGTGGATGTTTAACATTCAGGCTGCATACAGCCGGGGAGAGTTCCCACCAGAAAAGGGAATTAACTGTTTGGTGTGTTTTAATAAGTGAGTGAACAAAGATCATGTGAATCGATTATCAATTTGGCTAACTTTCTTGCAGGGCTTGTGTGGAAGAATTAAATGCAAACAGACTGTGTGTTTACGAAGGAGGAATGCACCTTGAGGTGGATATTAGCATTCTCAAATGTGACTTTTGTAACGCACTGGATTCTTAGCTCACCCTCTTCTTGCTAAGTCACGAGTGTATATTGGAAATAAAGATAGAATTACTGTTAAAAAAAAGGAATCAGATACAGGGCTAACACAAAAATAACCTGTTTCTCTATGAGTCACATTTGTGATTCATTTTGACCTTGAGACTGGTAGCATCCTTTTGCTCATTCACAGGTCACTGGCAAAGCTTGGGACTTCAAGGACAACTGAAGATGGCACCAAATTTGTTCTAACGTTGGATGTGACAGCTGTGCTTGGGTAGCTTCATTTATCCCCTGTCAGCTGCTTGGTTTTTGTCAACTTGACACAAACCTAGACACAAAATGGAAGAGGGGATCTTAATTGAGTCTCCATGAGATTGGCCCATGGGTGTGGTGATTCCCCTGCAAGCTTTACAGAGAAACAGTCCATGAAGAGATAAGATTGAAACTCGGCTCAGTCCAACTTTATTGTAACTGATGCTGGACCAGGACTTCTAGAGTAGTTAACCACAACACAATTTTGAAAAAAGTGTTCAGATAGCAATTAACTCAATCCCAAATGCACAATAATTTACGACATGTTTACATCGAGATTCCTTACAAAGAACATCTGGCTTCTTTCACAAGAATGGGTGCTGCTGACTCAGTGATAGGGCCCAAGATTTAGGGTCTAGGGGTTTGACTGAGGTAAACACAATGTCTCTGAGTGTCAGGATTGAACTGGCCCAAATACCGCATAGAAATGACTTAGACTGTTATAAAGTACAAGTGACATCACGCAGAAGAGTGGGTTTTATGGTCTAAAAACAATGCTCAAGATTTATGGAAGAAAGTCTTGGATAAGTAAAACATAAATTCTGGGAAGTAAGGGCAGAGCCTGTCTCATCAACAGCAGAGGATCACCAGGTTGTTAAATGACATCATTCATAGTGTTCCAGGAAGAGCAGCTTCCCATCTCATTCCTTTGAAGAGATGAGCCTTGTGTTTAACTTTCCTGGCTTCTCCAGTGCTTATCTGTGTGCAAAAGGCTCTTTGTTCTCTACATGTAGGCAAGTCTGTTGATCATTTTTTTTTAAAAAAAATTAGTGATTGATGTGGGAGAGACCAGTCCATTGTGAGTGGTTCCACCCTTGGCTGGTGGTCCTGGGTGTTATAAGAAAGCAGGTTGAGCAACTCATGAGGAGGAGTTCAGTAAGCAGCACTCTTTCATGGGTCCTATATCACATTCAGTCTCTAGATTATTGCCTTCACTCCCACCCTGACTTCCCTGGAAAACGAACTGCAGGCTCTAAGGAGAAAGAAATCCTTTCCTCCCCAAGTTGTTTTGGTCATGGAATTTTATAACAACAATAGAAACGACAACTAAGACATCCTATACTTGGAGAATAGTGAAATATACATGGCACCAAAATAATGATGCACTAGCTGTTTCCTTTTAAATATTTTTATTAGCATGTGTTTATTGTATAGAGTGATAGGTTTCATAATGACATTCTAATTCAAGAACATCATGTATTTTGAGGAAATTCTTCCAATTGCCATCTCCTGTCCCTTTTACCTCCTACTAGCCTTCTCCCTCTTCCCAAGTTGCTGCTCTCCTTCTTTCAATTCATGGTCTTCATTCTCAATGGGTAGTTTCCCTTTTCCATTCCATTTTAAATACAATTATTTTATTAATTTTTTACAAATTTCATAATATATACTACATCCTTTGATCACATTCATCCCTAGTCTTCCCCTTCACTCCTCGCAGATGCACTGCCCTGCTATCCTACCTCTTCCCAATTGGGTATAATAGTTTTTTAAAATAGCCGCTGCACCTCGTTTGGACTGTCCACGTACTCTCGGATATGGGACCACCCACTAGAGCTCTGTTTATTTAGCAGAGGCTATATCCATGAAGAAAACTAATTTTCCCTTCCTTAGAAGCCACCATATTTCAACCAATCCCTCTTCAGCGAGGGGTGGGAGCTCATGAGCTTTTTCCTCCTCTGTGTGAGAGTTGTTCCTTAGATCTTAAAACTATTGTACAGTGATTAAACGTACACACCCATGCTTTGTCTAACAGTGCTTTGGGATTGATATGACAGGGATGATGAAGGAATGAAGGAAGGACAGTCAGACTGGCAGACACACGTACAGCAAAGCTAAGGGGGGGGGGATGTTCTTGTTTAGGTGGAGATGCATCGATTACATAACCTGGAAATTCGGTTTGTTTACTTTATACATCTAAATCAAGGAGGCTGGGTTACTGGGCACAGGTGAATAAAGAGGCAAGTTTAGGGTGCCCAATTGAATAAGGAGGCATGGTTAGCTAATCTCAAGAGGATATTTGTAAGTCTTAGGTTGTAGTCCTCTGGAGGGGGTTGTGGGTGATTTTGTACACACTGATTAGTCATTTGTAGATAATCATATTTGGACTAGAGGAAGGCTTTTCCATGCCTCTGAGCCTCACCAGGGGAGGGTTTTTTGTCACTTCCATGGATCTGAGGAATTGATGTCTTTGGTATGGCTGTGCCTGTGTCCACAACACCCATTCACTTGGACTTCATCTGCTCCTTACACGTTCACTCTGTGGTGTGGGAAGTCCTTCAGTATATGTGTTGCTTTTATTGGTTAATGAATAAAGAAGCATCTTTGGCCTGTGATAGCGCAGAATAGATCTAGGTGGGAAAACAAAACTGAATGCTGGGAGAAAGTAGACGGAGTCAGTGAGATGCCAAGTAGCCACCTCCAGAGACAGAAGCACTGGAAACTTGCCTGTAAACCATGAGCCTAGGGGTAAAATATAAAATAATGGAAATGGGTTAATTTAAGATATAAGAGTTAGCCAGAAATATGCTTAAGCTATTGGCCAAACAGTATTACAAATAATACAGTTTGTGAGTGATTATTTTGGTTCTGGGCAGCCCAAACATCTCTGGACTTCTTCCACTTCCCCCCACACAAACACAGGCACACACATTGTGACAGGGACTTCTATATCCCAAGTTGGCTATGAAGTGGGAATGTAGCAGAGGATGACCTTGAACTTCTGATCTTCCAACTTCTACCTCACATGTGCTGAGACTATAGGTACGTACCACATCACTTGTTTCGTACAGTGCTGGGGATTGAACCCAGGGCTTTGTGCAGGCTAGACAAGCTCTCTACCAACAGAGCCATACCCCAGCCCCCACTCGCTACTTGAATTAGCTAGACTTTACACTGGTGGAGAAGGCTCTGTGGGTAGCTAAAACTGTGAGATTATAAAATAAGAAATCGATGTTGAAAGGCAATTATGATTCTTTACACAGTGGGGTATTGCACATTATAGGTATCGTTTTATAAATTACCTTAGAATCCTAGGACCCATAACCATGTCACATACTTCTAGGAAGAGAAGCTGGAAGGGCTAATTTATGTTCCTATCCTGGTTTATAGTCTGTATACGGAGATTATTTGACCCTGATTCTTAAGTCAGGCTATTTCTGGAAAAGAGATGCTATATGTAGTAGTAGTCATCGTAACTTTACATTTGGGGTGGGGGGGTATGTAACTGTGAACCTCTTAGCCTGTTCCTTGCTCCACACCCTTTCTTCGTTGGTTTAGTTTTGGGGTTTGCTTTGGTCCTAAGATTTAGCACTATTAGCCAGATGGGATCTGCCTAGTCCCTGTTAGTATGTAGAGAACATCCTGACGATAATAAATAAGTTTATCTGATAAGGTTTCTGGTTGCCCTTGGTTAGGCAGACAGAGGCTCATGTTTTTGACCCCCAGGGCAACTGCCCAAGGTATGCTGTTTGCAGGGAAATGAGAACAGAATGCATGTGTCACAGTCATACCAAGGAAGCCGTGCCGCAGCCCCTGATACAGGCTTTGTGCTGGGCCACTAAGAAGAGGCTCAGCCTCCAAAGCAACTGAGGCTCTGAGCTCCTTTCCTTCCTGCTTCCACGTGGCCTTCCTTTTTCTTACATACCCGCCCCCTCACATGGCTTCCTATAATACCGTGAATATTGCCAAAATTTAAAATTTCTTTTCAAAGAAGGTAACCCCAGAGTTTCTTTCTCCAGCTCCTTCAAAAGGGCTCGAAGTTTTTTGAATTGAGCACTTTGTTAAAGAATCAGCTTTTCCTTCCCCTCTTGGCAGGGTGACTTTCTTTTTATAAATTATGGCACTAAGGCTTTGAAGAAAAAGCCATTCCTTTAATGTTCTATAAAGCCCATGTATAACTCCTTCAAAAGGTCCCCAATTTAACAAATTGTGTGACTTCACATGCTTTGTATATATTTCTTTCCCAGATGATTATCATGCTACATGTTGGAAATGCATGTGGGAATTTGGGCGAGACGAAATATAATTTGAATAGTATTTTGTTTGCTAGCCTTGCCATATTTGACAGCTGTGTGACCAGGTCAAGACACACAGCTGTTCTGAGTCCCACCTACAAAATCATCCTCCTAAAATTATTGGGTTATTGTAAAGTTGGAAACAATCCACATAAAATACCTACTGTAATGACGAGGATTAAGAAACTCGTCCTTACTAACTTAGCAATTGCATTGTCCTCTACACAATGTTGCAAATCCCCCCTTTCTTACACTGTCATCTTTTTTTTCAAGACAGGGTTTCTCTGTGTAGTTTCTCTGTCCTGGAATTCCCTCTGTAGACTAGGCTGGCATCAAACTCACAGAGATTCACCTGCCTCTGCCTCCGAAGTGCTGGGATTAAAGAAGTGTGCCACCGCTATGGTTGCACTGTTATATTTTATGAGTGTTTATATTTTATGAAGGAGCCTTGCTCCTTCTCTTCTTACTCCCCTGAACTTCTCTCTCTTCTTTCACCCCCCCCCCTGCCTATTCTATTCTGTCTTCTGCTGCCTCAATCCCACTGTGAAATAGTTAATTTACCCTCAGTGGTCACCACTACATTCCTTTGATTGGTACAGATTAGAACTCTGCAAGAGAGTGTCAGACCCTGTGCATGTCCAACCATCGTTTCATGTCACTCAGCTGCGATCTCAGGTTTATATTTTAGAGCTTCCTGGTATAGGGGTTAAGTCAAGGGAAGCCAGGCTTGGGATTTTTTTTCTGGGTGTTGACAGTAAGCTGTTGACAAGATCAGAACTCGCCTCTTGTGCTCTCCTGCTTTCTGGTTTCTTAGCCTTGGGGGAGGGGGAAGCAACTAGCAAGTCAAGGCAATAGATTGAAGCAGGGTAGATGTAAAGAGTGAGATCCCAGGCTCTGCTGAGTCCCGTTGCTAGGCAACAGCATGCAGGGAGCAGACACATACATATGCCTGCTAGCATCCTGTTGTCTTAGCAACAGAACATTTGGATGAAGGGCTGGGGAGGAGGGAAACTGGGTTCAAAATATTCAAAGTTTCCAGGATCCTAGATTCCCTCTTACTCTGCACCTCATATGTTCATTTTCTTAATCTTCCTGCCTTCACGGAGACTGACTGCAGCATTTTTTTTAAAGCTTTCTTCTTTTTGCTTTAGTCCATCACCCAACATTTGTATGAGGTTTTTCCTCAGAGCTCGATATTACCCCAGTCACATTGCAATTCATTAGAGCCCATCCACCTCTGAGTCCTCTGGTGCTTCGCCTGGCAGGGCCTATTCTGCAGAATTTTAAAATGATCCCTCGCTCCAAGTGCAGCCCTGTGGGACTGAAACTAAATGCTCACTTGTGTGAAAATCTAAATTCCAGTCTTCTGGTATGTGAAATGATGCTAAGCCATTATCATCAGGGCCACGGTTGTCACCTGTGAGCTTTTCAGTCAGTTACAAAGACTGTAGGAAAGGGGAGGGAACGCCATGGCTTCCCTTCTTCTGCTGCACCCTGCGATGGTCAGGGGTTAGAATATTTTGTCTTGTCTGTTTGTTCATCAGTCCTTCAAACCCCACTGTCATCTCTTCCATGTTGGAGTCATTCCTTTTTCATCTCAGAGTTCTTTGTCTCTGCCATAGATTCTGGGAGGTGATAGTTGAATTCATTTGGAGAGCCTGGGAACTCATACAGTGTCGAGTTATTTAAAAGTATACAAATGCTTTGTGCTAGGTACTGTTTTTGCATGCCTGACTCAAACCCTGTGCTCTTTCATCAATAGACTAAATGGTCATTTTTTAAAAGTATGTATTTATATGTGGTATGTGCTTGTGTATATCTCTGTGTGATTGGTTGTATGTTCACATGTGGACAATTTCTAAGTAGTCTAGAAGAGGGTATCCTATTCATTGAACTGGAGTTACAAGCTATTGTGAGCTGCCCAATAAAGGCTCTGGGAACCAAACTTGGGTCCTCTTAAATTCTGAGCTGTTTCTCAGCCTTTAGGCTAAACTGACTTGTTGCTGAGACCATTTTAGGCCTTTGACCCCTTATGCTGGTGACTATGTCTCTGATATTTTCCCCAACATCTTTAGCTCTGCTTTAAAGCTCTGCTTGCCTCCTCCTCCTCCTCCTCCTCCTCCTCCTCCTCCTCCTCCTCCTCCTCCTCCTCCTCCTCTTCTTCCTTCTCCTTCTCTTCCTCTTCCTCCTTCTTCTTCTTTTCCAAGACAGGGTCTCTCTGTGTAGCCCTGACTGCCCTGGAACTTCATCTGTGTATCAGACTGGCCTCAGTTTCACAGAGATCTGCCTACACCTGCCTTCTAAATGCTGGGATTAAAGGCCCACACTGCTACTGCATGTCACATTTAACTTCTTATGATGAAAATCTTGTGTTATTTTTTTTCTCCCTGTAGTCCCCAAGGGTCTTGAGTCTTACCTTTATTTTGTACTGCTAGAGTATCTGATACTGGGTAATTTAAAGTTATTGGGTGATATGCAAAGAATTAAAGCACTAACATCAAAGGCCTTCTTGCTCAGGTTTATAGAAGGCCTGCCACTTTATCCCATATTTTATAACATCAGCAATCCATTCAGGAGGGCAGAATCCTCACCGTTCTAAATACCTTTGAGCAGGGTCTAGCATTTAGTGCTGTTGCATTAAGGAACATTTACAAACTGTGAATTTTGGGGGTCATGTACGAACTAGCACTCTACAGTGCTCAGTCCAGTGTCTGAATTGTGCCCTCATCTGCTAGATTTTCCTGCACTGCTTGTGGCTTCGGTGTCTCCTCTGTCAATGGGAATTCATATTTTGCTGCACCGTTACACTGTGCCTGCATCCCCGGACCTCTGTGAGGCTGTCTTGGCTTTCACATTCCCATAACTCAAAGGATTCATGGCACCCACCTAGGGAAGTACTAAATTTAAAATCTTGCTCTACTACAGCTAATCCTCCTAATTGTAGGGAGAGTCTGGTAGGACCAGAGTCACTTCCAGCCTTGTATTCAATGGATGAACTCACCCACACTCTGTTTATACATGCTTTCATATGGACCTTAGTCTCCCTATGAACAGAGCAAAACAACTTGTCCATAATGTGATTGTGGTGGCTTCAGTGAGAAACATTCTTGAAAGGCTCCTGTATTTGGATACTTGGTCCCCAGTTGCTGGCACTGTTTGGGAAGGTTTAAGAGGTGTGGTCTTGAGAAAGTAAGTACGTCACAGGCATGGGGTGGACTTTGAGAAAGTAAGTACATCACAGGCATAGCCTGGCTATTTCCAGTTTGCTTTCTCTACTTCATGCTTGCAAGGTGATGCCTAGATGTGAGCTGTCAGCTTCCTGCTCCCATCCAGGCTTTGCTGTTGTTGTCACATGCTTTGCCCTCATGGTCTCCTGTCCCTCTGGAACCGAAAGGCAAAATAAACTCTCCTGCTCCGTTGCTTACAGTCATGGTATTTTATTACAGAAATAGAAAAGTAACTACTGTAGTGATCTAAATGAGAACTTAATTATTCACTGCCTAAGCCATTTAACTTTTTTTTAATAGCAAACATGTACACTATTAAACATAAAAAGAAAACACATTTTAAAACCTTGCTCAATATCCAGCGTAAGGCTAAGCTCATAGTATCCAATTAAGAAATCCTTTTTGAATTAAGTTGAATTAAATTAATCTTTGCTGGTGAGCTAGAACGTCCTTTTGCTAAGCCTTTGAATTTCCTCCAGTGTGGAAGTTGCCTGCATTTGGGCTAGTATTGAAATAAAATGATGGCGATTCTGAATAGGAGAGGAGGACTCTTGGTCTCTTTATGTGCATATTGTTTACTTTTTACCGACTGTGCATTTTGATTCCAAATGCCATGCATTCGTGTCCATCTTCCTCTTTTAAAATTTTGCTTATGAGTACGCATGTCTATCTGTGTGGGTATTTGCCATCTGTGTATGGGTGCTCCCAGAGGCCAGAAGAGAGTGTCAGATCCCTGGAGCGTGAGTTATAGGTGGTTGTAAGCAGTCCATCATGTTCTAGAAACTGAACTTAAATCCTCTGGAAAAGCAGCAAGCGGTCCTAACCACTGATTCATGTCTCCAGGCCCAGTGTGCACCTAATCTTTGCAATGGAGCCTTGGTGATACCTTCATTCACTGCACAGATTTCTGAGTACAAGGATAAGACAATGTATCTGCAGCATTCATAGTCTTGGAAAGGCAGAAACATAGCAACCTTGTAAGAAAAAATTCCATCTAGACAATTCCAAAGAGGTATATACCATAATCAAATCAATCATAGAAAAATATATTTGTATTACAGAAAGATATATTTGCACTGAGAAGATGATAACTGAAGGCCATCAGTAAGGGAAACAAGCACACTCTCTACTAGACACCCATCGGAGTTGGTGTGAGATGAAAGGTGAACTCAAGCCTGCCCCAAATTACCATGTCATTCGTTTAGGGAGGAGCGGAGGACAGGAGGGTTTCTTCTCCTAAAATAGTGAGGAGCTTAAGGCTTTGTCTGGAGAACTCTATCTGCAAAAGAGTGCTTGGGAGAAGCAGCTAGAACAGCTTCTAAGGCTGCCACGCACCTGACTCTATTGATATGTAACAAGGCTTTTCTTCTCTGGGTCCTCAGGTACATACAAAGGTGGTTCTTTAAAAGAATTGGAGTTAGAGAGCTGAATCTGTCCTGTTACAAAAGGTCTGCCAAGCTGATTCGAGAAAATGTGTGGTTCAAGGCTGCAGCCAGGGCCTGCAAATCACATTTTCACTGAAGGGAATGCCCTGCATAGTCACCAGTTTCTTGTCTTTCGAGTGAAGAAAGTAAACTTATGGGCATTGTCCATACGGTCTCGCTTCTGTGATCAAACTGGGATTTCAAAAAACAATGTTTAGTTAGTAGTAGTAGTTATAAAAGAAACCAGGGCTGCATCTTTAGGATGCTGCTAACTCCTGAGGTACAAGAGGTAATGAGACATCAATGCCATAGTACTGCAGAGAGACCACCAGAGTGATGAAGAGCCCCCTCGTCTCCCTAACTTGGAAGCTGTACAGCAGAGCAATAGGAAGCACCTTCCCAGGGGGTGGCACAGTATTACGGGGGTGGCAATGGGGCTGCACAAATTCCCCACTCCACTCACTCTTTCTCTTTCCTCAGGACTCTGGAAACCAAGACAGGTTCTTAGTGTCCATCTTGAGAATAGTTCCTACATAGCAGTTGGCTGTGTCGTTCTGAAGTAAATACCTGTGATTTGAAGTTCTGGGGTGATGCCTAGATCTTCAGAACTTTAACTTTACATTTGGCCTCATAAGATATTCCTTCTTCCAATGTGCATACGTCACTGAGCAACTGATGCTGCAATCACCTGTTATAAAGTGGCCTTCTTAGAAATGCCTCTATGGATGTGTGGACCAATCTCTGGACAGCCCCCGGAAATACCTTTATCCTACTTCTTGCCACGGCCTGATTGTGGCCGCAGTTCATGCTGCCCCTCACTGTTTGTCATCTAGAAACTCCTGATTTCTGTACGGGAAACTTCCCAGTTCATTCATCACTCATCAATCATCTTCCTCAGTGACTCATCATCTGAAAGTCTCATTCCTTGTCCCCCTTTCTGAGGCTGGTAAATAGCATGTCATTCCAGCAAAAGGCGGAGGGGGTGGGAGCCCATCTGGACCCTCAAGTTTGATTTCATATTTATGAAACAGCTTAAATGTCACTTTGAGTGAAAAACGACACCTTCCCCAGCTTCTCACATTAGTGCCTGTGGCGGCCATGGAGTGTTTCTTTCTTTTAAACCAACCCCCTTTTTTAAAGACAGCTTGTGGCTTCTCTACTAGGCTCTTCTGCGACAGAAATAGAAAGGGTGGATGGATGGATGGATGGATGGATGGATGGATGGATGGATGGATGGATGGGCAGGCAGACAAGACCATAATCAGCTATCTGCACCAAACAACAGAAAAGGCGAACTGAAGACAATGAAACAATTAACAAGTGTGAGTGATTCTAGGGAGGTTTTTTTTTTATTAATGCTGAGGATTTTGAGACTTTTTTTTATTATTTTAAGTCGAAAAGGTGAAGACAAACATTTAGAAAATAAAGCTTTAGAAAAAAAGTGAGTCATTATAATTCTATCACTCTTACAGCCTTGTGGTCATTTGGATGTATTTTTCTAGCCTATTCTTTAAGGCTATCTAGTTTTTAAAGTTCAAAATAAAGTGTAGACATGGAACCTGGGGCTCTGAAACAGCTAAGGATTTTGGTAAAATATTTGCTCAGACACAAAGAGCTCTGAGCAAAGGCAGGTGAGGTTGAAAGTGAATGCCTTCGAGGTGGTTTCTAAATGTGCTCTGGGAGCTTTGGATGGATTCATTAATGAGACATTTTTCTTGCTATAAAGCTGGAGAGATTTTTCAACAAAAACAAACTTGCAATAAAATATTTGGATCTGCTTGTCCAAGTATACAACTCCTACACAGGGGCTTTTGAGTTCCCGAACACACTTAACCAAATGGGGATGGGAGGGAGCTCAGCTCCCTATCTGTAGGAATATCTATCTGTGTCTAGTCAGTCATTCTGCAGAACTCCCAACAGGGACTTTTGTCTTCTCTGGGAACACTCTGATGCTAAACTCGATCACCAACTTGCTTGTGTTGAGAAGCTTCTAGGGATGGATGGAGGGATGGAGGGATGGATGGATAGGCAGGCAGACAAGACCATGATCAGCTATCTGTACCAAGCAACAGAAAAGGTGAAATGAAGACAATGAAAAAATTAACAAGTGGGAGTGATTCTAGGGAGTTTTTTTTTTTATTATTGGAAAAGCACACTTGTGTATGTCTGAGGAGGATTTTCAGAGATACGTACATCATGAGCGCTTCACCAAAAGAATAGGTTAATCTACCGATGGATTAAACTTTTAATAAATTATTGGGAAAGTGTGAAGTGAGGAAGATGGATTCGAGTTGGGTGAAGTAGATCACTGATGATGGAGACTGTTACATGGGTCTGTTTTGTCACTTCTTGGAGCTCTGCCTGCTGTTCCTCCATCTCAGTGAGAGTAACTCCATCACGTCCTTCTCAACACAGTGGACTACAACATCTAAAATCATAAGGAAAAGGAATCTTCCTTCTTCTAGGTTGCTTTATCGGGTATTTGGGTCCAATGACAAGTAATCCAACACATATACAGAGCTTGAGAAGTAATAAAAGCACCAGCTACTCCAATAACAGTGAAGTGGGCAAGCATAAAGTTTAGAATAGCAACCTGGGACTCTACCTTGTTTGGGTACATACTCTCTTCCAAATGAAGCACCCAAGAATGCAGGACTGGTATTGCTGGATCGGGGGAAGGGGAGGGAAATGGGAGGCGGTGGCGGGGAGGAGGCAGAAATCTTTAATAAATAAATTAATTAATAAAAAAAATTAATTAACAAAAAAAATAAGAATGCAGGACTGCGACCTGCATGGAAGTGCATAAACATTCTTTTTTTCTGAACAGTAGAATAAGTTTCCCCCTCCTTTAGCTACCAAATTTAGATAATTTCTGTTCAAACATATTTCCAATACATCTGTGCACGGGTTAGGAGGATTGATGTGATATGAACCGTTTGGGGCACATGAACGACAAAGCAGTGTGTCTTCAAAACTAACTTTTAGGGAGAATCCTGTTGTTGAGTATGCCTCTGAGTAATTGGGAACATACACGATTAAAGCCAGATGTATTATGGGAAAAGACATGAACCTTAGGAAAAAGGTGATGTAGCTATCAACCAAAATAGAGAACTACCATCACTCTGCACACCAGAAACCAGACTCTTCTTGTCTTTGAACATAGACATCACCACAAAGGCACTGACCTTACCTACCACTTCCCACAGTTCTTTGGGTTTCAGCTAATATTTTTACAGCATATTTCTGATCGGTATTATTGTTTTGCATTGCATAAAATTTCTTTTGCATGCACGAAACCTTGAAAATCTGTGTGAACACATCCCCCTTCACCTTTTAAAAAATGTTTGAATAAGAGGTCAAGAACTTGAAAACACCTGACCAACGCTGAGACCCCGACCTCACTTATCAAGAGATTTCAAGAAATTGCTAATAGAAGAAAGAAGAAACTGACAAAGTTAAGGAGCAAAATGAGAAAGGATGTGGTGTTAGGCCGAGAAACAGAGTTTTAGTGACAGGAAGAATGAAACAAAGGACCTTCATGACCTTGTTCATGGTGAGTGTGGCTTCCTTAAACCTTTCCAGTAGCAGCCTCCAATAGGACCCAGGAAGACAGTGGGGATGCGTCTCATAGCAGAGGTGCATTATGGGAACTCAGATGGCCCTGCAGATGTGCTAGTACAAGTCAGAACTGTGATGGAGATGAATAGAGACAGAAGTGTGGACAGATCCAGGGAAACCACTGGCTCACAAATGGTTGATCGTACAGTGTAAAATTTTGATCATTATTGGTCAAAGTAGAGGCCTTTAGACAGGAAGGAAAGAGATGCTTTGCCAGATCCATGAATGGGACTCCCTTTTCCTCCCCAGAAAGATCCTGCTATCCCATTGCAATGAAGACAGGAAAGGAAGCTCTGTTCCATAATGACAAGTTTAAGAACTTTCAGTATACATTCTTATTATTTTATTTAGTTTTTGTTTCACTGAATCGGGATTTCTCTATGTAGCCCAGGCTGTTTTGAACTTGGGATCTTATGCCTTCAGAATTCTGAAATTATAGGTATACATCACTCTGCTTGCTCATACACTAATACACATCTTTAGATTGGTATTTTTTCATATTTTTACTTTAAATATTACTTTTAATTTTACATACCAACCCTAGTTCCCTCTCCCCCCTTTTCCCATTCACCCATCCCTCTTCCTCTCTCTCATCCACTCCTCAGAGGGGGTAAGGTTTTCTTTGGGGAGTCAACGAAGTGTGGAATACCAACTTGAGGTAGGACCAAGCCTCCCTGCACCCATATCAAGGCTGAGCAAGGGATCCCACCATAGGGAATGGGCTCCAAAAAGCGAGTTCATGCACCTGAAATAGGTGCCACTGTCAGAGCCCCCCAAAACAGATCAAGCCACACAACTGTCACCCACATTCAGAGGCTCTAGCTTGGTCCCATGCAGTTTCCTCAGCTGTCAGCACATAGTCTATGAGCTCCCACTAGCTCAGGTTGGCTGTCTCTGTGATTTTCCCCATCATGCTCCTGCCCCCACCCCCTTGTTTATATGACCTCTCCTCCCTCTCTTCAACTGAACTCCAGGAGCTCAGGCAGGGCTTGGCTGTGGGTCACTGCATCTGCTTCTATCAGTTACTGGATGTAGGTTCTATAATGGGAATTAGGGTAGTCACTAATCTCATTAAAGGGGAAGGCCTGTTCAGACCCCTCCCCTGCACTATTGCTAGGAGTCTTAGCTGGGGTCATCCTTGTGGATTTCTGGGAGTTTCTCTAACACCAGGTTTCTCCCCAACCCTCTAATGGGTCCCTCTATCAAGATATCTCTTTCATTGCTCTCCATAGTACAAACCAAAGAAAGTTGCCAGCTGAAAGAAAATACGTTTTTTTTTTTTTCTTTTATAGTATCTGCTTGTTCTTTCAGGCTTTCCTATATCCTTTTACTTAGGTTTAGAAAGTATTAAAATGCCAACTTAATTTTCATTGAAGTTATTCCCAAGTATTTGCTCATTGTAATCCAGTCTCGGTCATCAGTTTTAATGGCTATAATTTAAAAAATTATTTTATGAATGTCTTATTTTATTTGATTATCTCCCAATTGCAGGTCAGTCAGGTTACTTCTAACTTTTGTTATAAATTACTCTTTGGTGCATACCTCATAACATATGCTCCACCTCCCAAGTTTCCAGTTGTTTGGGCCTATCTTCTCAGAAATGAAATATCTATGTCAAAGATTGTGAATGGTCATTTAAATGAAGAAGACCAGCCCAGAAAATGCAACCAGGAACAAGCCTCTTTGGGCAGTGTCTTTTCTTAACTAGATAATGGCGGTGACCCACCACTGTAGACATGAACCAAGGAAGAAATGTGGCTCTCAGAAACTTCCCGGCAACAAAAAGGAAAACACTTTCCATTCAGTCTGTTTGTTATGTCAAGGCCTGGAGAAAGGGCAAGAACAAGACAGGAAGTGTCCCTGGCTTGGGACATTTCTAAGGGAGATCAGAAAACAGATGGTGTCAGTGTGTGGGAGACAGAGCCATGTCCATCCCGGTTCTGCAATGGCTCCCAGGGGACTCCTGTTCTCAGGAGCTAGTGGCTCTGATGGGAGCGGTGAAAGACAAAGCAAGTGGGATCACATCCTAGCAGAGCACACTGGACCCCAGAGGAAGTAAATCAATCCAGGGTCAGTTCAGAAGCAACTCAGAGAACTGCATATTTCAATAGCAGGGATATTAGTTGGCATCTTGTTTAAAACATCATTCATGTTTCTGGATTACGCTTATGAATAAAACTTGCTGGCAGTCTCAGAAAATCAAGAAAAAAATTAAGGAAGAAAATAGAAGAAATATTCCAATCCTTGTACCATTAATCACTGTTATTAAGAATTCTAATTCCTATAAATCTGATATAACACACACACACATTCACACAGGTACACACACACACACACACACAAACACACACACACACACACATACACACACCACCCTCAAATGGAATGAAGTTGTACATAGAGGTCTGTGGTAATTATACAGTATAGATAACTAAAATCTCTCTCTCTCTCTCTCTCTCTCTCTCTCTCTGAGAGAGTGTGTGTGTTTCTTCCTTTCCTTTTTTTTTTTAAGGAGGGTGCTTTTAGGCAGCCCATGCTGGTCTAGACCTCAATATCCTCCAACTACCACCTTCTAAGTGTTGGGATTACAGGCCTGTACTTTTATGGTGCATAGGTTGAGTTCCTTTTACATTTTTTTCCCCAAGACAGGATCTTTTGTGTTTTAGTCTTGACTGTCCTAAACATGTTCTGTAGACCAGGCTAGCCTCTAACTCAGAAATCCTGCCTCTGCCTTCTGAGTGCTGGGATTAAAGACATACACTACTATGCCCGACTCCTTTTCCATTTTTTAAAAAAAATGATTTCGAATTTTTTTAGATCATATTCTTTTCTGTGATATAATTGTGCATTAAAATAAATAAATAATAGTTTAAAGTCTTGTCATGCTGAAACCAATAATAGCAGGTTTGCGGGTATTTCACCTCACCTTGCTAGCAAAGGATTTTTATTCTGTTTTCTGTCTTTGATGTGTGTTTTAGTTGAAGGTTCTGTTACCTATTGCATCCTTGCTCTCCATCTCTCTCCCCAAGGCCTGATGCTGAAGTTCATTTTTCTTATGGTGAAATAAAGTAGGAGGCTTCAACAAAAATAAGAGTGGCTAGGCAGAGCTGCTACAGTAAAAATGCGTACTTGAATAAGGCAGTGGAGAAGTCCCTCATGAAGAAGAACCTAGGATCAGACACACCTTCACTTATTCAAAAGAATCAGGTGACAATAAAAAAGGAAGTATTAATAATGGATACTGAGAGTGACGGCAAGCGAGCGAGAGAGACAGAGACAGAGAGACAGGGAGAGAGAGAGACAGAGAGAATATAACAACTTTGGTCTGGAAAAGGAAGTTATCTAGAATCCATCTGGAAATTAGTAAGATAGAAAACATGGAAACACTGATAAGTAATTATCCTTGAATTTTATATAAATTTAGGGCTTTATGGCTAACTTTGATTTTTGTGAGGTTTCAGTATTGGAAAATTCAACATCACAGTTTCTGGTGTCTGTCCAAACACAGGTAAGTCTAATGTTCTTCAGTTTAATGTTATGTCTTTTATTCTCATTTTGTAGTTTTATTTCTAAGTCTATTATTAAGGGGCATATTTTTTTCTTGAACTTGGTGGAGTTTTAAAAAATATATAGTCCTATTTGATAAACAGAGCATGTATGCAAGTGTGTGTGCGCACACACAGACACACACTTTCCCCAAACAGCTAAGGATGGTAGAACCAGGGTTACGAATCCATGGCAGCCCTTCTCACTTTCCTTAATTGTCCTCAATCTCCCTGGTTTCATCCCTAGACTTTGATTACAATTTTCACTTCATATTTATGCAATCTAATCTTATGATCACATGTCTCTTTGGACCACCATATGGTTCTGTGTCTTCAGGCTAAATTTGCCTTCAAACAGCTTCCGGCTTCTGTGAGCTTCCGGAGGGCCAGGCTAGTAAGCCCTTCAAGACACCAATTTGCTGATTGCTGCCCTTTCTGCCCTATGGCAAAGGCCTGGCAGCTGTGCAGAGCAGAGATGGTGCAAATTGAAGTTTCCCACCCGGCTACAGCACACCCCCCTCCTGCATCCTGCTAATGACAGATTCATTTAAGTTAGTGGTTCTCAATCTTGTTCAGTTGGCAAAACACCTGGAGGAAGGAGTGTTCTGAAAAAGGACCTTATGAAATATTGATACACTTAATTCCATTTACAAACTTAGACCACTTAACCGACAGAAAATAGGACCATCTCACATGCTGCATATGAAATTGTGTTCAGAATACCACAGAGCGGGGGACTCAGGATGGCTCCAAGTTTTTCTCTTAGTGGTAACATTGACATACTTAGTAGCTTGTCCTGTCATGGGTGGACTTATCCCTTGTAGTGGTCCTGAAAGACTTGAGAATCATTTGGACTCTCTCGTCGATTTAAATTTCAAACTGAGAATATCCTCTTCATTACAATGGCTTTTCATTTTGAATTTAAATAAAAGCAAGTATCACTATTTGAGTGTAGCCTCAAACTACCTCAGGCTAGCATTACTTGAGAGTTACTAATTTGTTCTATGAAATCATTGGTTCTTTGAAAGTGCAAATGCCCCTTCTGAGGTTAATCTGGACCCTGGCGACATCTTCATGTGGGTTACAAGATCAACCGCACCTTTTCTGGTTAAGTTTACAATTGTTCTCAAACTTTTGTCTCTCTCTGTAGATTCCTGAACTTTAAACACTCCTCTGCATCGTCCCCACAGCTTCAGTGCCATTTTGGAGTCTTCTACTTGTCTTTAAAAACATCATTATTTTGTGCTTTATGACAAACCATTGTGACTCTTAGTAGCTTTGGCATCATGGAAAGGTGGATAAAGAGAGATTCCAAAGCACTGACCTTCAGTCCTCACCAGGGTTCAGACTCCCTTGAACCATCGGCTCTTCTATGTGTGTGGTGGATGGAGACTTGACCCATCTGTAGCATCTGCTCATTTCCTTGGTGTGAATACCCCTAGAGCCTTGTGTTCAGATGGCAACCATGATGCCATTAGAATAGATCTGAGAAAGAGATACACGTTAGTGGCTTTGCAAATCAACTCCAGTTGGCTTCAGCCAAGCACTGCCCATAGCTCACAGCTCACAGACTGTTCTCACTCAGTAACCATGTTGGAATCATATGGGAGGTGAGTACTCAAGCTCTAGATGAACTACCCACTGTACTACCAATGGAACAGAGGGTTGCCTTTCCCTCCAAGACCTGTGCAAGTTATAAGCTTACCAACAATATGAATGCCAAGTTTGTATGTGCATGTGTGTGTGTTCACATGCCCATGGTGGAAAGAGGAATTGGATATCCCTGAAGCTGGGATTATGGACAGTTGTGAACCTCCCTATATAACTGTATGTACTGAGAATTGAACTTAGATCCACAAAAAGACCAGTATGTGCTTTTAACCACTAAGCCATCTCTAAAAGCCCATTGTTTTTTATTTTTAATATAAAAATATTTATTTTGACTTGCGTAGCTGCACATGTCTGTAATGCTGGTGCTTCAGAGGCAGAGACAGGAGGATCAGAAGTTCAAAGCTGGCCTCAGAGGCCAACATCGGATACCAGAGAGCCTGTATCAAAAAGTAGAATACAGCAAAAGTGTTTAGCTGAAGTAACAAGCATCTCTCTTTGCATCCTTTGTATTATGTTTGCTTACTGTGGTCTAATAATTGTTGAATGAATTAATGAACTAGTCTTGGCCTTTGATGGTTCTTTGGGAAAAGATGCCCTCATTTGCTTTCCTGTGGCTCTCCGTGGTGACTTACTCAGTTCTTTGTCACTTGAGTGGGAAACCGAGTTCCTTTGAAGTTTCCATCTGTGGTTGGGTATATTCTGAGTCTCGTGACAGTGTCATTGATTCCACAACCGTCCAACCCCTGAAGACTGCAAGACTATCCCTTCATAGGAACTCAGCTTCCCAGAAAGCAGCCGCCTCAACCCGCTTTCTGGACTAGAACATCTTCCTTCCAGAGACTCAGGGCTAGCCGTTTGTCCAGGGCACTCTGGAGGATAAAAACACCCCAAGGTATCAGTGTCAAAAAGCGGAAACTAGAGAATCTCATGTCTGCTTTGTCTCACAGAAGTGTACATCCAGTAAATGTGCCGGAGCAGCCGTAAAAATAGCACGGTTATTATGCTCAACTCTAATGCATTTAATGTAACAATAGATTACTCCATTGTCATGAAATGAAGGGAAGGTGGGAGGTTCTAATTCTATCTCCAGATTTCTTAATAAGTACCTCATTGTCAGGGAAATCACTTACCTTGTTCAATCCAAATAAAAAGGAAGAATATAGGGAGGCACGTACATCTGGGGGTGCACCTAGGGGCCAGGAGCACTTCAGGCTCAGGGTTAAAGGGCACCCAGGGAGGAGGCCAGCGATGGACTGCTGCTCGCTCTGAGATGAAGGGCTTCTCTGTGTGCAGTCGGGGAGGCAGTGTTTTAGCGAGATGGAATTGACAAATGCTTCACTTTATCCACCTCCTCACACCCCCATGAACGTGTGATTTTGTGGCAGGATTTGGAGATGAGATTTTCTACTGTATAGGCTTCTTGTCAGGATGAATGAAGACCCTGTTAGCGAGACCATATCCCCCAATCGCCTGTAGGCGGCACTTTTGCTCTAGATTGAACAACCTGCAAGCTGAAGGCTGTCGCTGCTGCCCGGGTTGACACTCAGATCCTGGGCATGGCAGAGTGCAGTCCTGTGAAATCTGTACTCAGGGACACCTAATCGAAGAGTCAGCCACAGCTCTCCTCTTGCCAAATCAACAAATCCTCAGTATCTGCTAATCAACCGTTAATGTTCTATTGATAGGCAGAGCCAAAACAGACTCACAGGGATGGGTTCATGGATTTAAACTGCTGCTCAGGTTTATAGCCTAAAATTTGTTCTTTCTTTTGCTTTAATTTCTCCTTGAAGGTCTTAGAGATTAAGAGTTTAAGGACCTTAAAAATATTAAAGACTATGAGATTTTATAAAGGGGTTGAAAGGGAGTAATTTTTTGAGATTTCAACAAATTTCATCATTTTGAAAGATGAGGATCATGATTAAAACACCCTTGTTAATTCTATGGATTAGATCCTATACTGTTTATAATAATACCTATTAACCATATGCTACTATTTAAAAATAAATATTTAAAAGCCCCTAATGTACTTACTCCCTCACTTCCATATTTTAAGGACTCAATGACTACCTGTAACTAATAGGCACAGGTGTGAGCTGTGAGCACTGTCATAGGTAGTCTAGACACCAATAGAGAATTAGGAGAACAGAGAAAAGGAGGAATAAGTTGAATATATATAAGAAGGGGGTTTAGTGACACACACACACACACACACACACACACACACACACACAGAGAGAGAGAGAGAGAGAGAGAGAGACAGAGAGAGACAGAGAGAGACAGAGAGAGAGACAGAGACAGGGAATAGTGGTATATTATTTGTGTTTTAATAAATAAAGCTTACCTGAAGGTCAGTGCAAAGCAGCCACATTAGTCAGCCATACAGGCCAGGCAGTGATTGTGCACACTTCTAATCCCGGTAGCCACACTAGTTAATCATAGAGGTCAGGTGGAGGTGGTGAATGTCTCTAATCCCAGAATTAGAGAGGCATATAAGGTGGGATAAGACAGGAACTTGGGTTCTCTTTCAATCTGAAGATTTCAAATAGGGAAGAGCTCTCTAGTGGCTTGGCTGCTTTTGCTTTTCTGATCTTCAGGTTGAACCCCTGGGTTTTCATTATTCATGCTACAACAGAGAGAGGAGAGAGATAGAAGGAGAGGAAGAGAGAAAGAGAGAGAGAGACAGAGACAGAGAGACAGAAGAAGAGACACACATGGACAGACATACAGAGGCACACTGAAAGAAACAGAGATGGAGAAACAGAGATAAGAGATAGGAGAGAGAGACAGAAAGAGAGAGAAGACACACAGAGAGACCCACAGAGACATACAAAGAGAAATAGAGAAATGGAGAGGGGAGATACAGAGAGAGATAGAGAGGGAGAATGAGTCTGAGGCTGATGTATTTAGATAGCTTTCACATAAGTGAATTCTATACACAAGGATTTTTATAGACATTCCATATTTTTGCAGCTACAAGCAAAAGTGTCTGTAGATACTATGACCACTTATTATTTCCCATATTGTCAAGACGAAAATTAGTTGAGACCGTCTTGGTTCATGGACCACAGCTTATCTATACCTAATCAATCAATGCCATCTCAGTTTGTCAGGAAGGTGAGAAGCCTTCTGGGTGGTTATTTTGTTTACACAGGATGAGATGATCAGTTTGACTTATGCTCTCAGAGCTAATACATCACCATGGCACCACATAGTATATTGGAAGAGTCATAATGCCAGATGTGACTAAGGTTTGAAAATGACCTAAGTTAGAGCAATACCCAGTATTGGGATAGCATAAGACTTTGGGTTGTACAGTTATCCTGTACAGCAATTCTAACTTCCCTGTCAAAGTTTTTTCTGTTAGTTAACCAATAGTTCTTTGACCACTGAATACAGACGTGTGTTGCCTTTTGGTCTTCTGTTTGGAGTCTAGTGAGAGGTAGGGAATTGTTTTGCTATTGTAGGCCTCAAATTATATCTTTGAACTCCGAAGTACTGCAAGGAGGTTTATGAGAATGAGGACCAGGGTTGCCTCCAGCCCTCAGCTTTCCTCTGTAGTCTTTGCTCACTGACGTACTTATGACAGCTAAGACCAATGGACCTGAACTGTCCAACATTTGCCTCCTTCCTTTTAACATCCAGCCCACAGTGTTTTGTTTTGTTTTTTAACCACACTAGCAATTTGATTTTATCATTGCTTTCCTGGCATGATTAGGTACTGCATAATTGGTTCACGAAGCAACCCCCTCCTCACCTGATTCTGTTATGCAAAGCAGTACGCAAGCTTATTAATTTACAGCTGGAGAAAAACTTGGCCTGAGACTCTGAGTTCACTCCGAAAAATTCTTGACAGTTCAGAAAGTTTCTCGGTGAATATGGAATCAGAGCTGGGCATGCTCAAGGGACAGTCCTGTCAAGCCATGCTAGCTTGATGAATCGTCTCTCTCCTCCCAAGAGATGCTTCTGTTCGAAGATCCGGAACATTCACTGTCTGAGAACCCTCATGCCTGAGTGGAGTAGCAGAGAGATAGACCCTGTCCCCCCATTTTACTGCTGGGCTGGCTTTTGTCACTTGATTTTGTGGTCACTCCAGCCTTTCCCTTTAACATCCTTTTGTAAAAGTCTACACTTGACAAGTCTACAGATGACTTTTAATTAATTATAGTGTAGGTTGGCTGCCTCCTAGTGGCATTTAGGGAAGCATTATAAACTCATTTCAGAGCACAGCTCCATCTACCTGGAGGAGACGTTTCTTCTGGGCAAGCCCGTGTTTGTGTTGACAGATCTTTCTTAATTCACCTGTTCACTCATTCATTCGGGATTCATTAATTTTTATACTTGCTAGACAACAGCAGAAGTAGTCAAATTATAAAGATAAATAAATCTCCCTCTGGCTTGGTGGTATTCACACTCTGTTTAAGAGACAGATTCAGAATCTAATATTTTCAGTCATAAGTCACAAATAGAGACAGACAGATGTTTTAGAGGCAGGAAGTAATGGGTTGAGTGTTTGAAACTTCATTTGCTATGGAAGGTCTCTTGTGATGAATGCTTTTCTATGTTTTTTTTCCTGTAGTCTATTTTGAAATTAATAATGATGGTGGCAATTATTGTGGTGTTAGCTAGTATATTATGACCACCTGTCCAGGGTGTGGCATTATGTCTCAGCTATTAATGTTTGTTTCCTAATTTCATATATTTTTATTTTTTTTAGATTTCTATTTGTTCTATTGTTCTTCCACTTATTTTTTAAAAGCACGGTTGCGGAATCATAGGCTTTCATATCAGTCTTATGCTTCCTTCTTCTGGGTTAGCCCTCCCCTTCACCTTGATTTTCTGAAGAGTCACCTGCCCCTCCCCACTCAAGCATTTTGATGTTCCAGTATTCGACTTTCTTTTTACCAACATATAAACCACCATTCCCTCTCTTTTAATATGTGTCTCCATTCCCCACCCCACCCCAATCCTCTTTCTAGTTTCCTGGTGACGGTATTACCCACTTCTGGTTTCTACGTGTCTCAATAGTGATCTACAAGGGTAGTATAACAGTGGCATGGTTGTTATGGGCTGCCTGAATTCCGATTATATCTGAGGCCTGCTGTATAGGAGGGAATTTTATGCCTGGCACTATAAACTCTGTCAAAAACCCAGAGCTTTCAAGATCATAAGCTCAATGGTAAAACCTGCTGCTGCTGTTTTGCTAAGTGGTCATTTTATCAGATTATCTTTTAAGCGCACTTATCCCACAGAGCTGGGCTGCACTCAGAGAAGCTACTTTGGCAGTGGAGAAGAGACACATAACTGTCAAAGTGCTGGGAAAGAAGACTGAGTGCCAGCCCCACACTGATCATCTACCCCTCTCCCTACCAGTATGAAGGCGTAAGTCACAAACAATGCCAATTTGGGATTATGATTAATAGGGTGATATTTATTTAAAGGGGAAAAAACTTACAGATCACTTTCAGCCCTCTGCGTAACCAGGAAGGAAGTCAAGTCACCGGTGGAGCAGGAAGTGAAGAGAGAGAGGAGAGGGAAGTGGCCGCTTTTTTAAAGGGAGAGAGACCACGCCCCAAGGGGCTGGTATCTCAGCGGCGATAGGCTGGAGGAGTGGGAGGACCTCCCGCAACACCTCCCCCTTCTGTTTAAATAAGAGAGTTCTAAACCTACTATGAAATTATATACAATAAGTACAAATATGCTATTCTAACTAGCTTAGGTCTTGTATAATAAATAACTTGGCCAAGTCATGAGAGAAAGTAACTACATTTATATAGTCTTCAACCCCATCAAAGATCTGAGAAGGGAAATAATGTTACCTGGGTAATTAGGAAGTTCAGTAAAACAACTTCCAAAACATGCAACAAATCACAGAGACAACTAGCTACCTAGGCAATCACCCAAAGTCACATTAGCAGCGTTGAAGCAACCAACTTTGGCTAAGGCCTAACATAACTGACACACCATTTTCAAAGGCAAGCAACTTTCAAAACTATCTTACCCTGTCTTGGCAGGATAAGACAGCCCTGTTTTATCCATTGATGCATGCTCTGTATCTTTGTCAGTGGTTGAGGTATGGGCATTTCTTTGCCCCAAGGCCAGTTCTGCCAAAAAGAAATGCTCCAGGTGGAGTGTCTTTGGTGCTCAACATTCTCTCGGGAATAGAGTGGTGTTGCCAGGAGCAATTGTGTCTCACTACCACAAAACTCTGAGTTAGATTAAAGGCCATTTTCTACAGCTCTTTGAAGAAGTTGAAGATTATCTATCTATACTGAGTATAATCTCTATATATCTAAAGAACCTGATTAGTCTAATTATAAATGACAAACTTAGATGACTATTAGTCTATATAATTCTCAATATCTATCTAACTTAAAGACTAAGACAATAAACGACTGTGAAACAAATGAGGACAATGACCTCCAAATATAAACAATGTACAAATATACATTGCAGTGGGTAAATATATACCAATACACGAACATTATATAAGTATCTTAATCAGAGGTAGAAATGTACACTGCAATATGGTAAATATATACAATATATATATGTCAATACATAAAAAATGTTTTAAACAGAGGTAGAAACATGAATGCATACAATAGTCAATACAATTTAACTTTGTATCAATATACAAGAATCTATATCAATATATTTGTCTAACAACAGTAACTCACAATTACAAATCTATTATCCCATCATCCCTCTTTTTTTTTTTTTTCAAAATGATCCCTGAGCTTATAAAATTCCTCCCCCAACCCTCAATCGTATACTAATTATAATCAACCCCTAAATGATGTCCCTAAACCCAAGGGCAAACTTTACTGGGAGAGGGGACGTCGTCCTCTAAAATTACTTCCAGCTGTCATAGGGGCGACGTTCTTTCTGGGGGATCCTGTGAAAGTAAAATGATGGTTAAATTTCAAGATCAATGTCTTTTAAAATTGCAAATAGTCTCTGAGTATTTTGTGGAGGTCTGGCCAGAATGTTGTACAAGATGTGCACCATTTCAGCTAACCAAGTTGGAACTGTCTTGTGCAGCTGGTACCCAAAGCAGGTCTTGTTGTAGTGCTATCAGTATCTGACGTCATATCAACCAGGTGGAGTTGTTGTTATGGGGCCCCATCTTCTTCCTGGAAACTTCAAATGTCACTTCAGGAAAAACTCATTGTTCATTATGAAAAACTTAAGCATTAATCATATAGATATATATATATATATATTCAATGAAAGACATGATAGATATATTCAATGAAAAGTATGATAGATATGAAGAAAAGCAAAGATGTTTTCTAAACTCATATTTCTTTCTGTCCCACATCATGGCTCTTGACATGAGACAGAAACTCCAGAAACTCTGGGTTTTTCTCTTACTAACAGGCTTGGAATTGGAGAGGGACTGAGCCAGAGTCCAACTTCAAAACCAGCTTTATAAATTTAGAAATATGGTTTAATATTACTTACACAACCCATTCAGTTTTCTTGATATTTCCTATCGGGCAGGTATTTTTCCATCTGTCAGTATCCAAACATCCAGGGTCCCTTGAATTTCTCAAAGATGAGTGTTTTCCTGTGGAGATAAGAACAGAACCCTGCCCCCATTCTATATGTTTTTCTTACCACCTGTATGAATATCATCATTGTGGATAAGTTGTCATTTCTCCTTTCCAAGAGGTTTCTCCTCTTCAAATCGAAACTTTATTAATTTTGATGGTATCCACAATTTTTCTTCTCCTGTGGAAACAAGAGCAAAACCCCTTCCCCAACGTAGCACATCTCCTGGCTTCCACTGAGAGGTCAGCACATCTTTGAAATAAATCGGTTGATTTAGTTCAGCAGACTTTTCCATTATCCAATGTCTTTCTGCTGCTGTCGTTCCTTTCTCATTAGCGTTAAGAAAATTCAAGGTTAATAAAGCATTATGTAATCTATTTCTGGGGGTATTTTCGGTCCCTTTCTGTTTGTTCAGCATATCCTTTATAGTACGATTTGATCTTTCTATAACTGCCTGACCTGTAGGATTATTTGGTATACCTGTAATGTGTTTTATATTATAATAATCAAAAAAGCGTTTCATTTTCTTAGATACATATGCTGGACCATTGTCTGTCTTTATTTGTGCAGGTATACCCATGATGGCCATAACTTCCAATAAATGTGTGATTACTGAATCAGCCTTTTCTGAGCTCAGGGCAGTAGCCCATTGAAAACCTGAATACGTGTCTATGGTGTGGTGTACATATTTTAATTTACCAAATTCCATAAAGTGGAACACATCCATCTGCCAGATTTCATTTCTCTTAGTGCCCTTTGGGTTACTCCCTGCAGGCAACGGTGTTTGATTATAGAAAGAACAAGTAGGACATCTCTTTATAATGTCCTTAGCTTGTTGCCAAGTAATGGAAAATTCTTTCTTTAGGCCTTTACTATTGACATGATGCTTCTTATGAAATTCTGAGGCCTGCAACACACTTCCAATCAATAATTGATCAATCTCAGCATTGCCTTGGGCTAGAGGACCAGGCAGACCTGTATGGGAACGGATGTGTGTTATGTACATCGGACAAAGCCTGTTCCTGATTATGTCTTGTACCTGGATAAACAATGAAGTCAACTCTGTGTCATCTGGTATAAATTCAGCGGTTTCAATATGCAAGATAACTCTTTCTGCATATTGTGAATCTGTAACTATATTAAGAGGTTCTTTAAAATCCCTTAGCACCATAAGAATGGCATATAATTCTGCCTTCTGGACAGAATTATAAGGGCTTTGTTCCACCTTACTCAATTCATCTGACTTGTAACCTGCTTTCCCTGATTTATTTGCATCAGTATAGAACGTACGGGCTCCAGTTATTGGAGCATCACGTACAATTCTAGGAAGAATCCAAGAAGTTCTTTTTATGAGGTTAAGTCTACCACTTTTGGGATAGTTGCTATTAATTTCTCCCAAAAAATTAGCACAAGCTCTTTGCCACGGTTCATTGTCTTCCCATAACTTTTTTATTTCTTCAGTAGTAAAAGGCACTATAATTTCTGCTGGGTCTATACCTGCTAGTTGACGAAGTCTCAGCTTACCTTTTATAATTAATTCAGAGACTTTTTCCACATAAGTTTTTAATTTTTTACTTGGTTTATTAGGTATAAATATCCACTCTAAAATAATATCTTCCCTCTGCATTAGAATCCCTGTAGGAGAAATTCTGGAAGGCAATATGACTAGGATGCAGCTAAGATTTGGGTTCACCCTATCCACATGTGCCTCCTGTAATTTTTCCTCAATCATTGTCAGTTCCTTTTCTGCTTCAACTGTCAGTTCTCTTGGACTATTCAAATCTTTATCACCATCTAAGGTTTTGTTTAAATGAACTATTAGATCAGGTGTTATCCCAACAGCTGGTCGTAGACTGGAAATGTCTCCTAACAATCTTTGGAAATCATTAAGAGTCTTTAAGCGGTCTCTCCTAATTTGTGCCTTTTGCGTTTTAATTTTCTCTAACCCTATTCTGTAACCTAGGTAATTAATAGAGTTTCCTCTTTGAATCTTTTCAGGGGCAATTTGTAATCCCCACCTAGGCAAGACTTTCTTTACTTCTTCAAACATCCTTTCTAAAGTATCTTTATTTGAATCAGATAACAAGATGTCATCCATGTAATGATAAATAATGGACTTGGGGAATTGTTTACGAATTATTTCCAATGGCTTACTTACAAAATATTGGCACAGTGTAGGACTATTGAGCATACCCTGTGGGAGGACAGTCCATTGATATCTCCTATTGGGCTGAGAATTATTATAAGTAGGCACTGTAAAGGCAAATTTTTCTCTATCCTTTTCTTGTAACGGTATAGTGAAAAAACAATCTTTCAAATCAATAACTATAAGAGGCCATCCTTTTGGTAACAGAGAAGGCAAAGGAATTCCAGATTGTAGTGAGCCCATAGGTTGAATTACTTTGTTGACAGCTCTTAGATCTGTCACCATTCTCCATTTACCAGATTTCTTTTTTACAACAAACACAGGAGAATTCCAAGGGCTGGTTGATTCTTCAATGTGGTGAGCATCTAGTTGCTCCTGCACCAGCTGTTCCAATGCCTGTAGTTTATCTTCAGCTAGAGGCCACTGTTTGATCCATATTGGCTTCTCAGTTAGCCATTTTAAAGGTAGGGCTGTTGGTACCTCTAAAGGTTTGGTATTTGCTGTATGTTCTTGTACAGCCTGAATGGCTAGTGACCTTTTTCCATAATACCTCATCATATACTTCCCAGAATTATGAGTTCCTGGAACTACAGGAATGTTAATCTGGGTATTCCATTGCTGTAGCAGGTCACGGCCCCATAAATTTATGGCAATATTGGCTATATATGGCCTTAGTCTTCCTATTTGCCCTTCGGGCCCTATGCATTCAACCCATCTTGTGCTTTGTTTTACACGAGATAGGGTTCCAATTCCCAGGAACTGAACATCTACCTCTTGAAGAGGCCAATTCGGATGCCAAGATTCTGGGGTAATGATACTTACATCCGCACCTGTGTCTAATAAGCCTTCAATAAAAGTGCCATTTATACAGACTCTTAGCTTTGGTCTTTGATCATTAATAGAAGTCTGCCAAAATATACGTTTACTCTGTCCAACTGGGTTTTTTGACTCATCCTCCACATGGATTTCATCATTTAGACCAGTATTACTTTTTACAGCAGAAATTGGAGCTTTTAATTTTCTTGGTGAGGCACGTTCTCCACTGTGACTGGGAATGACTGGGCCACTGTTGGCTTGGGGGCCTGCGAGAGGCCCCTCAAGGAGTTTCCCGACGGTATCGGGTTGCCTTGTTTGTCTGTTGTTGACCTGCATTCATTGGACCAATGTCGGCCTTTACCGCATCTCCTACATATACCTGAAGGCCTAGGTCTCCTATCTTTGTCATTCCCAGAGGAGATAATATTCCTAGAAATTCTGTGCCTGCAATCCCTTTTCAGATGTCCTAATTTACCACAATTAAAACACCTGGCAGTTTGATGTCTCCTCATTGCTGTGGAAATCGCTTCTCCTACCCAAGATTCATCGTTATAACTAAACGTCTCAACATTCATCGTATGCTGAATCCATTCATCCATAGGTGCTGATCTAGACTTTAAAGGCCCAATTATCTTTTTGCATTCTATGTTTGCATTCTCAAAAGCTAGAGATTCAAGAAGTATTCGTCTAGCTTCTGGGTCTGTTACCCCTATGTCCAGAGCCTTAATTAATCTTTGCAAAAAGTCAATAAAGGGTTCTCTCTGTCCCTGCCTAATTCTGGTATATGATTCAACCCTTTTTGCTGGATCTTGTATCCTATTCCAAGCATTTAAAGCTGCTTGGTGACATAGACACAGTACTTCATCATCATAAAGAGCTTGGACCTGTGGATCAGCATATTCTCCTGCACCAAGAATTTGATCTTGGGAAACCTCAATACCTTTTGCTCTTCCTTGCTGTTCCATATGTTTGGATTCTTCTCTGAAATAAATTCCAAACATCAAGGAAGGTCCATTATCTAAAACTGCAGACACTAACTGATGGAAATCATGGGGGGTAGCTCTAGCATTAGAAGCCCAAGTCCTTATCATTTCCTTTACGTATGCAGAGTGCAAGCCAAAATTAACAATAGCTTGCTTAATTTCTTTTAGATCATTCATTGCTATTGGCGTCCATCTAGCTTCTCTGACTCCCTTGGAGCCTTTAGAAGTTGACGCTTTGTCAGAATTAAGTATAGGGTATGCTGCTAAAACCTTTGGTAAGCCAGTTCTAATAGCTGGTGTTGGCATTGTATTCTGTCCTTGTGCCTTATTACTCTGTTCACCAGCTCCAATCATTTCTTCAATCATTTCAAGTCTTTTTATTATTGTCTCTTTTGAATCCTTAATCTCCTGACCTGCATGAGTTTCTAGTAAAGATTGTATGGTTCTTAGGAGTGCCATGATCTTCCTAAATGATAGAATATGCAAAAAAATACTGAAACCTAGTAACCAGTAAATTAACCTATCCCCATAGTCATATAAACCTTGCATGATATAACCCATTGTATTGGTAACCAGAACAGTAAAATTCGCGTTGGAAACGAGAACTGCCATATTACCTATTATCCAGCAGGTGGCGCTGTTGCCAAGTCTCGACGAAAACACGGTCCTGTTTCAGAGTCCGCCTAGTATTTGTTAAAAACTGGAAAATGTAAGTTGCTCAACAAAGTAAATGTAATTAAATCAATTCCAGAGATGGAACCAGAAACCAGAATCCAGGGGTAGGGAAGAGCAACCTGGAAGCCGCTTATGCCTCCACGTGACAGAGTCACCCTGAGGGGTTGCAGCTTTCAGCAACCACGTGCTCTGGTTCGCGCCACTTAAGAGCTGTGCTTGCAAGGGAGATTTGAAAACGACTCAGAAAAGAGCAAATCACGCGGGCAGAGACTTCGCGGGCCTGTGGAGTTTAAATCCACAGGCAGCGGCTGAGGAAGCAACTGCTCCCGCCAAGCTGAACAAGCGCCCGCCAAGCTTAACTTGCGGCCGCCAAGCCGAACTTCCGGCCGCCAAGCCGAACTCGCGGCTGCGAGCCGGGAGAGGTTCTAAAACCAAACGTTGGGCGCCAAATGAAGGCGTAAGTCACAAACAATGCCAATTTGGGATTATGATTAATAGGGTGATATTTATTTAAAGGGGAAAAAACTTACAGATCACTTTCAGCCCTCTGCGTAACCAGGAAGGAAGTCAAGTCACCGGTGGAGCAGGAAGTGAAGAGAGAGAGGAGAGGGAAGTGGCCGCTTTTTTAAAGGGAGAGAGACCACGCCCCAAGGGGCTGGTATCTCAGCGGCGATAGGCTGGAGGAGTGGGAGGACCTCCCGCAACACCAGTAAGGCTCAAGGAACATGGTGGAAATGAAGATGAAAAGAACTTAAGAGTCCAAGGATGGGAGGTGTGATGTGAAATGCTGTCTTCTGGAGATGATGAGGCTAATACAATCATGAACTCACAGTGGTTTTGGTTATTGTATAAGACCTATGTGATCACAATCAACCAAAATTCTAGCATAGATGGGAGAGAAAAATCACCAACCTCATCTTCTGTGGAGATGCTATTGGCAGTGGGTAGTTTCAGAGAGAGAGAGAGAGAGAGAGAGAGAGAGAGAGAGAGAGAGAGAGAGAGAGAGAGAGAGAGAGAGAGAGAGAAAGAGAGAGATTCCTTTCTGAGATGTGACCACAGGTGGGACCATGATCCGGTGGATGGCCCCATACCTGTGCACATTTGGGAAGTGCTAACTGAAGTTAGTCAGTCATAAAACGGACATGATAGTAGGAGAGGCATTCCAGAGGGGATGCAAGAGGAGTTGGAAATGTGGCCTTATTTTAATTTATGTCTATATGAAATTACAAATAGAAGGAAAAATGTAAAAAGTACTGTCATTATGGGCTTCATAAAAGTTTCTTTCAAGTACCTCATGTATTTTTACAATATTGTTCCCTCCCCACTCGTCTCCTTCCTTTCCCTAGCCTTCTGCTTTCATGTCACACCACACACACACACACACACACAGAGAGAGAGAGAGAGAGAGAGAGAGAGAGAGAGAGAGAGAGAGGAGGGGGAGGGGGGAGAGACAGAGGGGGAAGAGGGAGAGAGAGAGAGTTGAGTTTTATGTATCTATATGCAATGTAGGATCCACACAGGAGAGAAAATACATGATTTTTTTTTTACAGTCCTGTTATACATTGAAAGGACTTTAATCAGCATTATCCTTTTTAACAACTCTTGGAAGAAAAGTCCAAAAAAAAATCTGTTTTATAGAAGAGAAAATCAGGAGTGGTTAGTCACTTGCCCAAAGCCATCCAGGCAGGATTTTGGCAGGGTGATGGGTTCTTATACCATATCACATGCCATCCACCACCCTTTCGCAAAGAGACTGCAAGTCGACCAGGTGAAATGTGGGACAAGAAGTGCCTGGATCTTCTGGAGGACCCTCTCCTATTTGGGTTGAAAGAACAGGCTGTCTCAAGGGGGAAAACTTCCATTCTGTGACCTTGTGTGGGAAGGCAGGGATACTGGAATTACATTGTAATTTTAGTTGTAAAAAAAAAAAACTAAGGATGATAGGTAATCAAATGGAAGTTCTGGGTAAAGTCGGTTTTAAGAGGCATGGCAGACACGCTTGGTGGCTTAATGAGTCTTGCAAGCATCTGTGAGTCCTCAGAAGGACTGGGTTTCTTGGGCACAAAGAGGCAGTCTTAGGAACAAATTACCTACCTCTTATACACTTTATGGCTAAGACCATCATGGCTCCATTATCCTGGCCTTGACTGGACCACTTGTGTTTGCTTTTTCAATTTCCCATAACCCAGTGATTCAATTCTGTCTCTGAAGCTAAGAGAATGCAATTGGGTTTCCTTTGAAGCAACTGAGATGCACAGTGTGAAGAACTTTAATTGCATTTGAAGGACCTGTCCTGGAAAAGCATTGTGGGTCTGCGAAGAACTTGCCAGAGGAAGCTGTAGTTCACTCTGAGCCTTTACTTCTTCCTAGGTAAACATTTTCTGACTTTCTTATTTTCTAGTATTCTGCATTGCTGTTTTTTCTTCACTGCTGCATCATGCCCTCCCCTTTTTCTATTTCTAAATGCCCTATGCTGTCTTCTAACTCATCTTCACTGTCTCTAGTTCATCTCCTGCCACAGTGGGGGAAATGACACCTAGAATAAGGATTGCTTGCTGCTTCTGGCAATAAAAGAATCCACTAAGTCTAGGTAAGATTGGAAAGACACAAGAAGGTGCCTGGCATTCCTTCCCCTTCTATCTTTTATTTCGGGTCTTGAGGAATGGGGGGAAGGAAGGGACCCCACCCAAATGAACAGTGAGGCATCACTGAGCAATGGTCCTGGTCCTTAATGACCCCATACACATGCTCCACCGTGCATACCAGAGATTGGAAGCCTCACACATGTGTTTCAGCATCCTCTGGGAAGATCAGTCCTCTGGTCTTAGTCAAGAGGAGGGAAATTATAGCATTCTGATGGCCCCATCATACTCACAGTCCTCCCACGTGGACAATGTAATATAGAGACCAGAAGGTTCAGCCATATCATCCCCATTCCAGGCTTCAGCATCGCACACTCAACAAGTGCAGTGTAGCTTACCTTCTGTCCACTCTTGCTAAGTCTGGTCTATCCCTGTAGGGGAGAGGGGCAGCGAGCGTTTCCCCTTTTCTGAGCCCATACTAATATCAGCAAAGATAACAGGAAAGGCATTTTTCAAAGAAATTTGTCTAACTTTAGGGCTCTGTGGGAGTTTATTGATCTCAGTTCATTACATTTGAGAGGCAGGTTAGTGGTTCAGACCAAGCTCCTTTAGGCTGATCATTATCAAATCGTGGCACTTCTGTGGCCTCTAGACTACCCTGAGTCTTGATTTTTCTGTCTGTAATATGTGAGGATTTCAATAATTTTAGTCTCTCATAGAATCTGAAGTTTAGTTAACATATGCAAATCACTTAGAAGGCAGTGTGGTACATAGTAGTTGATATTATTGTTACTAGTCTTTTATTTGAATTTTTCTCAATAATGCTTGCGTATTACATTCTTTGTTATTGTGGCAACTTTCAGTTGTAGCAGCTACAGTCTGTGGGGGAAGAAAACTATTGGCTCCAGTCACATCTTCAAGATTACACAGGTAAAGAAAGATTGACAGCCCTGCAGCAGATGTCCTGTTTTTTCCTTTCAGATTCCAAGCCTACAAGACTCAAGTAAGAAACATTCGTGAGCAGTTCAGTGTCCAGAATTAAGGCTTTGGATTACAAATCACAGTATTTGAAATGACTTAAGAACTTCATTAAGTCACTAGGTATATACAGGAATTTTAGAGAAGGTTGTATTTTCTGTAGGAGTAATCCTAATTTTAAAAACAAAACCTACTTTCCTTTTTTAAAATATTTTATATGTATATCCTTCCGCGTTAGCCAGGTCTCCAGAGAAACCGAACCCATAGAACTCACATATTGGTTGTAAGCAGAGACATTCATTTGGCTTACCCAGTAGGAGCTGGGCAGTAGTTACTCAGTCTGAGAAACTGGGTTCCCCTTATGCCCAATCCTGTGCTGAAGGCTTGAAAGTTTCCTCCAGAGTTGCTAGTATTAAGTCCTCCTTGAAGGGACAAAGATGCTGAGCTCTGACGTCAGCAGACTAGTGTTCCCAGGGTGCCTTTCTCTAGCTTTCTTCCAAATTGTCCTGCCTATGGGATAGTGCTTATCAGATTTTTGGCCATCTTCTTCCTCTACCTCAAGTCAGCATTCCACATGTCAGTGTTTCTGAACACTCCCTCACAGACGCACAGAGGCACATGTTACCTGTGCTAGACATCTCTGAATCTAGTTTTTGGTAACTGAGACCAATCATCACATTCACACATTTCCATGGTGCATATTCTGACAAACATTTATAGATTAAAGCAGAGAAAATTCTTCTGAGCTCCGTGGGAAACAATTCTCTTTTTCCCCCTCAAAGATAATCCAGTACAAATACATATATTTATGTACCATGTTTGTTTCATCCAGAATAAAAATAAGTTTGTTGGGCACCTCAGGAAAATGTATATTTTTGTAAATAAAATTACCAACATCACTGAATATGAAATATCAGTGAAATAAATGGCACTGAGCTTAAGCTATCAAGATGTTAATTTAAGACCAGAAATAATTTTTTCCAAAACTGGCTAAAGAGTAGGAGCTTGAACATAGGGGGACTGTGAGTGGGTGAGACTTGGGGTTCATTCTTTATAAGGAAACAAATTTGATAAGTAAAACCTCAGTAGAACTCAGGAACTGGATCTGAATGACAGATTTCTTTGCTTCCTAATGGAAGATTAGAATTTTTGGATTGTCTCATTTTAACTTTTTGACAAGACAAAGAATATTGCACTTAGCCAACAAGATCCTTTTCTCAATCTAAAATCAAACACAGACTTTTATTTTGCTGTATGTGTATGAGTGTTTTGCCTGAATGTATGCCTGTGTACCCCATATGTGTCTGTTGTCCTCAGAGACCCAGAAGAGAGTGTCAGATCCCCTGGGCCTGGAGCTACAGATGGTCGTGACAGCTATTTGAATGCTAGAAATTAAACCTGAGTCCTCTAGAAGAACAAACAGCGCTCTTCACTGCTGAGCCATCTCTCAAACCCTGATAAGCAAAAATGTCAAGAACAAGAATTTATGTAAATAACTTTGGATGGTACAATGAACGGGCTCTTCAATAACAGCTCTTGTGAAAGGCCCTGGCATTATTAAAGAACACATATCATTACAACTTTCTATAGGGGCAGAAGGCATAACACTGAATACTAACTTAGAATTCTTCAATGCTAGTATCCTTTTCCTCTTCTACCCTCTCTTTATAGTCTCCCTCCTCCTCTTCTTTCTTTGCAGACATTATAAGAACAAAAGAAGCTATGTCACCATAGTTTCTGATAACAGAGAATCTTGAAAAGGATAAAAAATCAAACTGAAACAAAACAAAAGACCTGTATCTGTTGAGGCATCCTAACCCTAGCCGAGCAATGCTGGGTGGCAGCATTGACTTGCGGAAGGGGATCTGCACCCCTGAACAGGGCTGCAATTCCAAGGGCAGAGTAGACCAGGGACCTGTGTCAGACCTCTGCCCTTCCAAGGAAAATAGAGTTTTAGAGATTGCACTTGAAAACTCCCTGCTTTTAAACACCGGCGATGACCTTGTATCAAAGACACTATGTGGAACCAGGTGGTGGCACACGGCTTTAATCCCAGCACTTGGGAGGCAGAAGCAGGTGGATCTCTGAGAATTCAGGGCCAACCAGGTGTACAGGAGCTAGTTCCAAGACAGAGAGAGCTGTTACACAGAGAAACCCCCCTCTCAACCCCCCAAACCCCAAAACAAATAAACAAACAACAACAACAACAAACTATGTGACTTGTACTAAATCATTTTATGTGTGGTATTAATTGTAGCGGTATCCCTCATGTTGGAAATCTTGGAAACATCTTAAATGGTTATTGTGGAAAACAAAAATGGAGAATAGAAAAACAAAGTAAGTCATGCCATGCTTATCTGATGACACATTTTGCTAGAATAAAAAAGAAACAGTAATGAATAGATCTTGATGTCTTAATGTAGAAAAATCTAAGATATTCTTGTTTTGTTATTGTTTCTAATTGACACATAGTATTATTCAAACTAAGAAACACACAGTATCATTCAAGCTATCGCCCTTATCCCCTTTAAAAGACCCACCAGATGTACTGATCCTGCCCATCTTCAGTACTAGACCTGCTGGGCATGCTTCCTGCACCTTCCACTGTCCTCAGACGCTCGTCGCTCATAGGTCTATACTCAACATCTATCAAACAACAGCAGTGTCAAAGACAATTTACAGAATGAGGAAATCATTCAGATACTCTAAATCTAATAGAGGGTAAGTTCATTTCTGTACAGGATACATATGGAATTAAATAGCTCATTATCAGAAAACCAAATAGGCTAATGAAAAGTAGGCTTTAGATACGAATTGATGTTTGCCAAAAGAAGACACAGAAATGCCCAGCAGAGAGATGAAAAGTACTCGACATCACTAATAATTAGAGAAATGTATATTAAGACCTTATGCAATATCGTCTCGTCTTAGTTATCATCAAAAAGTTCAAAGAAAAGAAAACTTGGTGGAGTTGTGTTTGAAAGGGCATCTCTTGCATATTGATGATCGGGATGTGTTAGTTTAGCTACTGAGATGAGGAGTGTAAACCGAAAATAGAGTTTCGAACTGCCTCACGATTCATAAATTCCACTGCCATGTACATGCTCAAAGGGAAAGACATCAGCACAAGGAAGAGACATCAGCAGGCTCTCACATCTCACTCACAATGTGGAGGACTCTTCAGGGAATAAGGACAGCATCAGGGCTGGGGACCAAGGGAAGATTCAGAAATGTACCTAAAAATCTAGCTTACTGGGTAACCTGTTTGTATTTCAAAGTTTAAAACAATCATATTGGACTTTTCATTAGAAGGATTTAAATCTTTCTTACTTACTGCTTATTTCTAGCAAGTCAAGTATAGGTTAGGTATCCAATAAATACCACTGGGGGTTAAATAAACTATCCTGAGAAATTAACATTTTTGCAAGCTTATTAAACTTCAGATTCCTTGGGTATAGAAGATGACATAATGTGCATGTGACTTTAAAAGTTGTTCAGAATATGGATAAAATTACATGGGTTGGGGGTCATAATCTAGTCATGTGACCTTTACTCCCAAATGACACCAACTGTATTTGGGGAAGTATCAGAGGAGACGATATTGGTGTTTACCAGGATCCAAATGGGCTCTGATCGTTCTGACATGTCCTCCTGAATGCACAGGCCAGGGGATTACATTTCTAGTAAACTTTACTGCCAGAATTTAGGATCCAGTTCCATCACATCATCTCACAAGATGTCCTTGTGAGAGAATTAAGTAGTTCAAGGGGAAGGCTCCCCTATAATGAGCTATAGGGTAAGACACTGTACTTGCCCTCCCCAGCTGGACTTTAAAGCTGAACGAAACAGGCAGGGAAGCATCATAACAGCAAGATTTTAAGAACTGAATTAAGCAGGTAGAGAAGCATCATAATAAGACTGTAGAGATGACAGACATGGTGACCTCTTCTTGGTGGCCAACTGTAAGAGTCAAAGTAGCAACATCTTTGGGTCTTTTGCTTCAGCAAAGTGGCATCTGAATTAGCCCCAGGAACTAAGTCTCTTATCCTGTGTCCAGAAGCCTTTGCAGATAAAGCAATTGTCTAAGTCGCTGAACACAATGTATGTTTGGTTTGTAAAGCTTCCATAACAAATTCCTACAAGTTGTATAGTTCAAACAGCACGAGTTTCTCCTCACACAGTCCAGGGGTTGAAGATTAAAAACTAAGATTCCATTACAGCCAGGCTCCATTTGATAGATTTTCAAGAATTCACTCTTTCTTCTTCCTCGGCTTTGGTATGTCTTGATAGTTTATCCTTCAGAGTATTGCTTCTGTTGCCACAGGGATTCTTTTTTTTGGGGGGGGGGTGCCTTGTGTTCGTAAAGTGATCTTGTAAGGACACCAGCCACTGGATTTAAGGCCAACACTAGGCACTCACTGTGACTTCTTTTAATTTTTAACATCTCTAAACTTCCATCCCCAAATTAAAAAAAAAATGCTTCTGAGGTTCTAGTTGGACATGTGTTGTGCAGGGACACCATTTAATCCAGTATATGGGAAATGATTTCACCTTCATCAAATTATGCCCAATGAATTCTGATCTCTGAAATGGAGCTCTCTTGGTCTACATGGACTCTGAGGCTCTTAGAATTTCTTTTTTCTTTTCTTTTTTTAAAATTTATTTTTTTTAAAAGAAAACAAACTTTTTTCACTATACATACCAATCCAAGTTCCCACTTCCTCCCCTCCTCCCATTCCCTTCACATACCCTCTCATCCCACCCCCATCCAATCCTCAGAGAAGGTAAGGCACACTGCTTTGGGGAGGTTCTGACATCAGAGGAGGCTCCACAGTAGGGAAGTATTTGGTCTATTTTATTTAATTACTATGATAGAAACCATCAGGCCCAAGTACAGGCAACCATGCAGAAAAACTGATGGATGCAAAGTTTCATGTTCATAGTTCTCCATGGCTGTTTGTTCTGTCAGGGGAAAGCAGTGGCTCCTTGTTCTTTTATTATAAAACCTGACATATGTCTATTCGGTGTATTTGTGACTTTTCTATACTCTTTTTGGTCCTCTTTCTGCATGATAAGGATGGCTTCTTTTTGCACACAATCAGTCCTTAACTTTTAACTTTATGCTTACCAAGATAAACTTGTTTGAAGAGTTTATTTTTAAATTAATTAATAATTAAACTAAATATAAATTAATGCAAAACTATTGAGGTAATTTGTAATAAGTGGTAGTCACCAGGAAGCATTTGAGAAGTACTAAGGTACGGCTATTGTTTGAATGAGTCCCTGGAGGGGGTCATGTGCATGTAGCTCTGCTTCCAGTACATCAGTACTGAGATAATGGAATCTCGAAGAAGTGGTAGGTTTTGTCACTGGGGTCATCAGTTGTGGACCAGGTAGCTGAGAGATCACATATGATTTACAAACAGGAAGCAGAGAGGAATAGAAAGTGATGTGAAGCTACAAACTCTTGAAGCCTAACCTTAGTGACCTACTTCTTCCATCAAACTCTGCCTCCTAAACATTTGAAAACAGCATTGCCAACTGGGGAGCAAGTGTTTAGATGCCAGAGCATTTTTTTCCCACAAACTGCTACATCTGGCAAACATGTATTTCCTATTTTTTTTCTTTTTGATCCCTCAAGATTTCCTGCTAGTTATTTGGCTCAATCAATCATTTAAGGAATATGTGCACACATGTACACACTGAATTGAGTATCACCTGTGGATACTTAATAATACTGCCTGGAGGGGATGTTATTAAATTAGCACATGCACTAATGATGATGGTATTCTAGGTAAAAAATATAGGATCTAGGAAATGAGGACCCTTGTATGAGATTCTATGATTTGATTGCTCCCAGAAAGAACTTCTTGAGGACAGTTGTCAAAGAGAAGAAAGAAATGCCAGCTGGGCAGCAACTAAAACATGTTTTTAAAGTCAGACATATTGTCAAAGCTTGATTAAGGAGGCAGTACAAGGTCAGATATTGTGGGATAATGATTTGTTATAATACCTCTACTACTGGAAGGCATTCTGTACACTACCAGAGGAGAAAGGTGAACACTCACCCAGTTACAAACCCTTCCGTTGACAATGGTGACCTGCCTGCAGGTTCTGCAGAATAATAGTGACACAAAAGTTGTGGAAGTAACCAATCACTTTGTGATTGCATTAAAGCCCCCTCCATGGGATGGAGCCCATTCCCAGCACTGCTTAGATGGCTAAGAATGCAGGGAGCCGGACAGGATGGCCATTACAAGATGGCGCCGACATCCTGTCTTGTTGGAAATAAAGAACTCCATATTTGGCTATGCCTTTGGGAGCTGCGTTTCCCCTGCTTCCTGCATGCACGGTGGATAAGGCCCTTGGGCCCATCCCTATGCAGTCTGGTGTCAGCTGATGGTGGCAACCAATCACAGGGCAACCTGTGTGCCTACTCCCTATATAAGCAGCTGCTTTAGTGCTCTCGTCCCCCTCGCTTCCTGCTCTCCCTCAACCAAGGGCACTCCATTAAAGCGTGATCTGAGAAGAATCCTCCTGTGGTGGTTGTTCTTTCTCACTGGTCGAGAAGTTCGCCGCATAAGAACATGAGACTGGATAGGCCACAGACTCAGCAGAATACCAAAACTTCCACTAAAGAAACATAACTATAAATGACATTCTGATATAGCCTTAGATCAGAGTCTTGCTCAGTCATTATCAGAGAAGCTTCCTCCTGCAGGAGATGGGAACAAAAATAGAGACCCACCACTAGAAAAATGCAGAAAGTGAGATGCCTTAGAACATTCAGTCTTAAATGGAATGTCTTCATAAAATCCTTCCCCTTGGGGCTCAGATAACTATGCAGAGAGGAGGCAGGAAGATTCTAAGAGCCAGTGAGGATGGAGGACAACAAGGAAACAAAGCCTTCCAGGCACAGCAAGACGGACACACATAAAAACTCAGAGAGTCTATGGCAGCACATATAGGACCTGCACATGTCTAAGATGGATGGAGCCCCAGCTCCGTGAGGGGAAATACACACAAGCCCATCCCTAACCTAGAAGCTATCTAGCTCAGAAAGGAAAAACTAGTTTTCTCCAAAGGAGTCTCACTGGGTATACAAACCCAGCAGTAGATGGCCAACACAAAATGAACTCAACAGTATTTTTAAAATCTTTTCTGTCTCACAATGCTTTGTCTGGACCCTGTAGATCTTTTGCTTATATATTATGGCTTCTAATCAAAGAAAGCAAGAAAGGTTATAGATTTAGGTGGGTAGGAAGGTGGGGGAAGATCTGGGGAAGAGTTAGGGGAGGGAAAACCTTAATTAGAATACGTTGTATAAAAATAATCTATTTTCAATAAAAAAGAATTACACCTTAGATCGTTTTTGGAGGAACTGGAGTATTTTGGCTTTATGTTGTTGTATAACAAATCAACTCACAATTTAAAGGCTTCAAAATACAACCATTTTTACAAGCTCACGAGTCTGAGATTGCTGGGGCTCAGCTTGGCAGTACTTCTGTACTTACCTAGGATTCCCCATGGAATTGTGGTCAGATTAGGAATAGAAACACATGTTTAAATTAACTTCACTCATGTGTCTGATGTTTAGCAGGGTTAGCTGGGATGTTTCTGTACCTCTTTATGTCTTTCAACATTACATTTTCTATGTGACTGGTAGATGCTTTCTGTTAAGCTTAAACCAAGCCAATCAGATAAGCCTTATTGTCCGAATGTGTACCAAGCTCCTGTTGGCATCATGTTTGCTGATGTCCTCTTTGTTAAGCCTAGAGCCAGTCACAAAGAGAGAGCACAACATGGGGTACTAAGAAGGCTGTCTCCTAGAGGCCACCATAGTAACAATTTACTGTGCTACGGGATCAAGGCTTTTATCAGTAGGTAATAGAGAACTGAGAAAGTTGGAGGAGAAAATGACATAATTCCACTGGTAATTTAGGAAGACTAATTTGGCAGTAATGATGTAAGATGATGTGGGGAGACAAACCAGGCAGGGGGACTAATTAAAGGAAGCCACTGTGGAGAGTCGCAGTTGGAGAAAGGAGGGATGAATTTGTGTGTCAATCCAGTTCGTATGTGCTTTTGGATCCATTCTTCTCTCTTCCCTTGATTAGAAGGGAGCTGATTACTGCTGTATGTTTCCCAGCCTCTGTATCAGCTGTCAGCTGGCCTCCTGCTGATGTGGTCAGTGAGCAGCACTGGGGGCGGTGGGAGAGAGGGGGACTGGAAGGTGGAAGGAGCCAGTGATCATCCTTTGCTTTCTTGACCTTAGGTGACACTCCTGGCAGCAGAGGGAGTTTCTCTGTGGCTCCCTCCTTGCTAAGCCCACCTTCTGCCCTTGACTCTCCAAGGCAGAAACTGTAGCAACTCGCGGAATGTTTCCCTGGCTTGTTTCATCATCTTTTGTTTGGCTTATCAGTTTTTCTGTCACCTTGACAGCCAAATTTCTGTGCGCAAGTCCTTCTGTTTTAAATAATTAGTTTCAATGTTCGCATTTCAAACCTGGCTGATACTGAAGGCTAGTAAGAATAGAAGAGGTGAAATGCATACAGAATCTTTGAAGGATGGATAATGACTGGAGGGAGGATAGTTCCTCTCAGGGGGTACTGAAGATGACTGCAGTTTTGTCTTATGTGTAACTGAGAGAATGGGAGTTTGAGTAAAGAATCAAACCCAGAAGGGAAACAACATCTTTCTCATGGCAACTTGATTGCATCTGAAATCCACCAAGTGATGTGCCTGTGTGTGGGTCTATGAGGGCAGTTCCAGGAAGGATTAATTAAACGAGAAGATCTTCCCCTATAATGAGTGGAAACTTCCAGTGGGCAGTCCATATTTAAAGGGGTCTGAGAGCCAGGTGTGGTTCACATGCCTTTAATCCTAGCACGTGGGAGTCAGAGCCAGACAGATCCCTGTGAGTTCAAGGCCCAACCTGGTTTGCATAGTGAGTTCCAGGACAGCCAGAGCTGCAGAGTGAGACCCTGTCTCTAAAAACAACAAACAAACAAACCAACAAACAAACAAAAAGAGGTCTGAAGACAAAGCCGCTTGCTTGTCTGCCTCTGCTTCTTGCAGTATGTCTTTCTACTGCTGATGGTGTTCTTTGCTAACAGAATCCAGCTTCTCTGTGTTTCGAATGTGGACTGAATACCTACAACTTTCAAGGTATTTTCTAGGCCACTAATACCAGACTGGGGCTACTGAAGCATTCAGCTTCACAGACTGAACAACTACTAGCTCTCAGCCTTCAAAGTGTATATATAGTATTGTTGGGCTACCCAGCCCCTGCAGATTGTAAACCACTCTAGTACATTACCGTAAATATATTTATCTCGCTTTATTCCATATCTGTAGAGAACCCTGCCTTATATGGACAGTGGATTCAGTTTGATGCATCCTGAATGTTTGGATGGATATGCGTTAGATGGTGATGACAATCAAGCTGGGAGAGAGGGCAGAGGTAAGAGATTAGCCCGAGCTGTTATATGAGTAAAAGTGGTGGTAGAGCCTAGGGAAGCTGCTGGTGAACTCTGGGTAGATGTGAGCGAGGAACTGTGTCACTAGACATCACAGTAGCCACAGTGCAAAGCTACAGCTCTGTTAACCAAAGAGGTTATTGGGCTTATTTACAGGAACACAGGGAAGAATTACTTACAGAAACACGGGTGACCAAAAGCAACCACATGACTTTTCCAGTCTCACTCTCAAGTCTCACTCCAGCAGGGAATGCAACTTCCTCACAGCTCCAGAGATGGAGTACATCTTCAGATAGCCTTCCAGTTTCTGCATCTATATATAGATGGGGCAGAATTACACAGAATTACAGTTGGCAGGGAGGTACACAAGGGAGCATCTGAACTCTCGGGCAAAAGTCTAAAGACCTACGCCTCTTCCTTGCATAAGGAGCTACCAACAGGCCCATGTTTGAGGGCATCTTATGAGTAGTTGTGGCCGTTCTGATGCAGATGGGAATGGCTGCCATTTTCAGAGGACAGTGTTCTACAGTGAACTCTGCTTAGGTTGCCAGGAGAAGAACAATGAGGAAAACAAAAGTTCAGGTATTATGTATACATGGGGAGAATGGGAGGAAGTAAGCTCTAGGGTCTTTGGAGGGAGGAGTAGATCCACAAGTCACAGTTCCAATACAAGAGGCATTATTCCAAGTGAAGGCAAAAATGTGAGAACGATGGGGATGCTTCAGTTTTCATAAAATTTGTTGCTAGCCCTAGTGGCTCCCTCAATCAAGATATCCCTTTTCTTTCTCTCCCTCTCTGTCATTTCTCCTTCTTGAGCATCTCTTTCCCTCATGTTCTCCTCCTCTCTCCCCTTTTCTCTACCCCTCCCCTTCAGCCCTTTCTTCTACCACCCCCTCCACTCCCAATTTTCTCAGGAGATCTTGTCTGTTTCCCCTTCCCAGAGGTGTCCATGCATGTCTGTCTTAGGGTTCTTCTTGTTACCTTGCTTCTCTGGGATTGTGGAGTATAGACTTTGGAGCACATTCTCTTTGGAGGGATACCTTGCTCAGACTAGATATGATGGGGAGGGCCTTGGTCCTGCCTCAAAGTGATGTGTCAGGCTTTGTTGTCTCCCCAAGGGGAGCTTTGCCCTTTTTGGGGGAGTGGATTAGGGGACTCGGGGGAGGGTGGGACAGGATGGGAGCAGGGATGGCTGTGTGGAATGAGAAAATATTGTCTTAAAAAATAAATAAATTGTTAAACTTATTAGTAGCTTTAAGAAAAAAATATGTTATCCCAGTTTCTTAAATCATCACTCTGGCATGAAGTTTCCTTGGATACAATCAAGACACAGTCACAGACTGCTTTCCTTTTGAATGATTTCAGGGAGAATCCGTTTCCTTGCTTCTTCGAGGTCTTGGCAGAATTTACTTCCTTGTGGTTGCTAAGACTGAGATCTCATTTCCTTGCTGGCTCTTGCCAGACGGCTTTCCTCAGATTCTAGAAGCTGCCTGCATCCTTCACCCCATGGCTTCTTTTCATCTTCCAAGCCAACAGCCACTAGTTGAGGTCTGCCTTGTCACTATTTCAAACTCCCTCTTCTTATTCTGTAACTTTATTTGGCCCTTGGCTTTAAAGGGCCCACGTGATTAGATATTTTTTCTCCAGACTCCTTTATTCACAATTTATCTGCTCAGTTCTTCCTTTTTTTCTAGGAGATATAACTTCAGAGTTTAATTCTTGGGCATAATTAGGGACTTATTCTTCTTCTTAGCAAAGATGCTAGACATTTCTTTTTCTTTTTTTTTTAGACCATTATGTTCATGGAACAAAAAGAATAAGTTGAATGAAAATTAAGAAAAGAATTTAGGATTTGTTGATGTCCATATATGCTCTCTGGGATGAACACTTTTATAATGACAGGAGTCAGAATGTTGATGGGGAGGATGTCCATACCTGCTGTTTAGGGATAAATACTTCCATGAAGTGATGAGGACAGACAGTTTTCTGGTCTTAAAGAAATATGGGGATAGATAAGAGACAGAATAATTCATGTATTAGTCAGTGACAAAGGGTTGTAATTATATGAGGTATTGTATAGAAAATAGTCATCACAGTGACTTGTGGGTGGTCTCAGCCCCTGTTTACAAAGTGTGGCCTTTTCTCTCCACAAGTTTAGTCCATGTTAGTCCATGATGTAGGATGTCCTTCTGTATATGTGTTGTTTTATTGGTTGATGAATAAAGCTGTGTTGGCCTATGGCTTAGCAGAGTGGAACCAGGTGGGAAATCCAAACAGAGATAAAGAAAGATTTAGAGAGACGCCACGTAGCTCTCGAAAGAGAAGGACACACCGGAACTTTAGGAACCTTACCGGTAGGCCACAACCTGATGCCAATACACAGATTAATAGATTAATTTAATCTATTTAATTAACAGGTTAATTTAAGAAGTAAGAGCTAGCTAGGAATATGCTAGAGTCATTGGCCAAACAGTGTTGTGATTAATATAGTTTCTGTGTGATTATTTGGGTCTTGGTGGCCAGGAAAAAATGAGCAGTCTCCATTTCCAGTTCATATTTCTGTTTCTATGATGAAATACAAAGGCTGGCTACTTATAATTACAAAACATTGATTCTGCTCATAGTTTTTGAAGGTTTAAGACAATAGTGGCATCTCTGGTAAAGATGTCACAGTGCATGTATACAATGGTGGCAGCACCTGCAGAGGAAAAGAAGTCACTGAGCCAGACAGAAAGCAAGAGTATGATTCAGGGGTTTGGCTCTGGCTGTTGTAATATCTTGTTCTCATGAGAACAAAACAACAAAACCACTAGGGAAAGGGTGTTAATGAAGAAAATGGAAGCGCAGTGGCCATCCTTTGGATGTACCATGATCAGAGCAGAAACCATTCCATTTAATGTAGGTGATACTCACTCAGGATGTTTCGTTCTTTGTTGCAGCATTCTTGAGGCTCTTGTATAGTCTGCTAAACACACAACGTGAATACATTAAAATTGAATAACAAGCCTTAATATGGCTTTTCTGGGTGAATTTCCCTTCTTCAGTTAAGATTACTCTTAACATTAACATTGTTTTTCAATTAAAGTATTTCATGTGTGAAGGAGCTAATTTCTGAAATTAAGTTGACTTGTGTGTTTCCTATGCTGACATTGTTGAAGACAAGAGTTTTGAAGATGGTACCAAAAAGACAACACCCCAAAATACAAATCATTAATCCAGGTATGAAAACAATACAATTGAAGACTCAGGTTTATCGGATCTTTATGAATACTGAGAGTCTAGCGTTGTGGCATTGTGGGCACAAGCACACATGGTTTGAAGTCTTTCATGAATGAAGGGTGTGGAAGAAGATCTCATTTGAGAAGCAATATCACTGGAAAATTTATGATGAGTTTCAAATCGCTGAGAATATTAGTTCTTAGTAAGGCCATCAAGAGGGCCACAGCTAGAATGAGGTGAAAGCTATGACCAGTCTTCTAATTCCTCAGCTTAAATGGTTCCACTGTTTGAGCCTACATGTGACTTTCTTTGCTATGTATTTTACCAAGAAGAAGAAATAAATCACTTTGTGAGGTCTGCTGGAGCAAAATAACTCACCTCCATGGAATTTCTGCTATCCTACATTTCAATTTTCCCCTCTGAGAACCTATTATATCAACCCATAGTGATTGTCTTTGACTATAAAGCAAAGAATTTAATAGACTTAATTTCTTTTCACAGAAAATTTCTCAAGTGGAAACTTTTTATGCCTAACTCTTGCCCCTCAATTGTGAAAGACATTGTTCAACAGTATTGTAATCATATTTGAATTAAAGATGATTTAAGATCAAGTGTCTATTTGGTTATAGGTATGTTGTTAACTAAAAGTAGTTTTCCTTTAATTGGCAAGTACTTTAAACTGTCTTGCCCATTGTTTTTCTTTTGATTTAGACTAAGATTTTATTTAAAGGAGCTAAGAAGGATAGAGTACCAAATTAAATCATGCCTTTTAGAGTAAGTATATGTTCTGAAACTAGAGAGTGTCTATGAGAGAGGGAAAGGTATTGAAGACAGGGTGGAAAGCAGTAGAATCTAGGACATGTAAGGTGTGAAAGTAGAAGGAAGTGATAAGGGTGGATTACGAGGTCTGAAAAATGGAGGAAGAGTGGGGTGAACAGAGAGGAGAATCAACAAAGATTGTGTGGTGTGATGTGGTGTGTTAATAAAGACGCAAAAATAGGGCTAGAGATATGGCTCAGTAAGTAAAAATGATTACGTCCAAGCCTGATGACTTCAGTTCAGTCTCTGGATCCACAGTGAAAGAAGAGAATTGACTCCTTCAATTTGTCCCCTGACCTCCACACACACTGTGGCATGTACAGACTCACACTTATACACACAGACAGAAAATACATAAATGAAAGTGAAAGTTTTCTTCCTTCCCTCCTTCCCTCCTTCCCTCCTTCCCTCCCTCTTTCTTTCTTTTTCTTTCTTTCTTTCTTTCTTTCTTTCTTTCTTTCTTTCTTTCTTTCTTTCTTTCTTTCTTTCTTTCTTTCTTTCTTTTTTCTGTAGCTATGGAACCTGTCCTGGAACTAGCTCTTTAGACCAGGCTGACCTCAATCTCACGGAGATCCACCTGCTTCTGCTTCACAGGTGCTGGGATTAAAGGCATGTGCCACCACCGCCTGAATGTAAAAGTTTTCTTAAAGAAAGTAAAAATAGAAGTAGAATGGCGTACAATATAAGAGTTTGGATGATAGATAACCGAGAAAAGGAAATAAGAAACCATGATTAAGGGAAGATACTCTAATTCAGAATTCACTTTTCTGTGTGTCCTGTTTGGTTTATAAAGAAACACCTTATTTCTATAGTTAAAACTTCAGCAAACTGGAAGTTATGAAGTGTTCTTCCTGATTATATTCATGTCCAATTGTTCTAAATGTTACTTGGTTGTGCTTAAGCCAAACACTGAAATTTAGATCCTTGTGAAGAGGCATTGTGTCACTTTAAAACAGAAGCATTACATGTCAATTGATTTTTGTTTTAGTTAATATACAATATTAGTTTAACATATCCTGAATATAATCTGTACTAGAATGTTATATCCCACTCACAAAAAGTGAATGCTTGTGTTGTATGTTACACACAAGTCACTAGAGCATCACCTTTCTCCCAGGAGAGTATAGAGTGTTGTAAGGGACTGAAACTGAATGGGCAGGTCAGACAGAAAACACACAAGTTGTCTTAGAATAATGCCTCGCATAATTCATTCTAAATTCACTGGGTATGTTTTTGTTTCTCTAACATCAAGCAACCACAAAATCTTTGCTTGTTCATTCCAAACTTGATGGCAGTTATGGTGCTAGAGAAGTTGGTGATCAGTAGTTGCATCTTCACTATTGAATAGTATGCTTAATTGGAATAGAACGATTATAACACTATTTCAAAGTGCCACAGAGTAGCCATGAAACTGACCATTTTACCAATCATAAGTGGCTACTATGTTCATTTACATTTTTTGGCTACCGTCACTAGTGTCCAAACACAGACCTATTCTTACCCCATAAAACTGAGACTGTAAGCCCAGTAGATCAGAATGCTTTATACAGTTTCCACTCTTAACTCCTTTTGTCCTTAAAGACAGAGGTGAATGGAGAGGAAAGTACTGAGAGAGATGGAAATGGGGGGCATTTTATGGTCAGGTAAAAACCTGATGCAAGGGAAGCTCCCATGAGTCAAACTCCTAGCAATAGTGACTGCTTAGCCAGAACTTGTCATCTCCTCTGACTGTTGACTACCCCAATTGCTATCAGACATCCTTCAACCAGAAACTGAGGAAAACAGATGCAGAGGCCCACAGCTAAACATTAGGCTGAGCCTGAGGAATCCTGCTGAAGAGAGGGATGAAGGATTGCAGGAGCCAGAGGGGTCAAGGGCATCATAAGAAAACCCTCAGAAACAACTAACCTGGTTCATAGGAACTCACAGGTCTGAACCAACAACCACGGACCCTTCATGGGACTGACATATGGCCTCTACATGTATGTGACAGTTGTGTAGCCTGGTCTACTTGTGGGATTCCTAATAGTGGGAGCAGGGGTTGTCCCTAACCCTTTGACCAGCTCTGGGGAACTTATTCTTTACACTGGAATGCCTTGCCAAGCCTTAACACAGGTAGAGGTGCTTAGTCATATTGCAACTTAATTTGCCATGCTTTGTTGATATGCATGGAAGACCTGCCTTTTACATATAAGTATGTATATGCTTATTAAAATTAAAGCCATGCAACTAATGAGATGGATGTGACTACATTTTTAAATAAAAGTTGAATCTTGGACGAATATTTGATATGGCAAGACACAGAACATTTTCGAAGTTATTTAGATTGATAACATTTTGGGTTCCTAACTCAAATCTGATAGGGATTGCACCGAATCTGATGATTACTTGGGTAGTAATGGCCTCTGACCAATATTGGTTTCAAAACCATGGACTCAAGATTATTTTCATTTATTTGAGTCTTTAGCTTTATTCCCTAACATTATAACCACAGAGCTTCTGCATAGAAGCCATTTTTCTCCTTAGTTAAGTTCATGCCTATGTTTTATTTTTTTTGTGCAATCTTAAATGATATATTTTCCAATATTCAAATTTTACTCACAATTGCATTGTTGATGTTGAAAAGCTAATGACTGAGTCTGATGATGATTTTGTATCCCAAAGTTTTCCAGAATTTCTTATCTATAATGTTTATAGTGAAAGCTTCAAGTTTTGTATACATAAAATAATATTATGTATGAGTGATAATTTTACTGATTTTTTTTACATATACATATATTTGTTTATTGTAAAATGAATTTTGAATGTTTTCTTACTTTTTCCTATCTAATTGCTTTGGCTAGGATTTCCAGTATTTTGTTGAATAAAGTGTTTAAGGTGTCCACTCCTGTATAAGTTCTGGTTTTAGAGGTAAAGACTCTCAGTCTTTTCCCATGGAGTATGTTTCTTGTCAGTTTTTCACAATCCACTTTTGCTATGGTGAGAGGATTTCTCTCTTTCTCTAATTTATTGAGTTTCTATTATAAAAGGTACAGTTTTATGAAGCTTTTCCCCATTGATTGAGATGTTTATGTGGTTTTATGCTTTCTATATTTTTCATTTTTCATACTGTTGACTTTTTTTTGAAAACAAAAATATATAAATACATTTACTTTTCAACATTTTTACATTATGCGGGTAGCCAAAACTCTTCTCAGATGTGGTTAAGCCTCCAACTTTCAGAAGAAATGTTTTAATCCTACCTTAGACCAATCCTTGCCTGTCCTCCCCAACACACACACACGAACGTATACACTTCATCATTGCCAAAATCACCATCACCACTGAAATGATAACACAATTTGGAATAAACAATACTAAGTTCTGTTACTGCCAAGAAAGTTAAAACAATAGTCACAAGAGACACTTTGGAAGAATACACTACAAAGAGCAAAGCATGCCATAGAATATTCGAGTGAGATTTCAACAATACAATATGAACCAATATAAGTAATGTTAACATTTTATTTACTCTGTCCGTTAGGTCTTAAGAGCTAGCTAGCTCCCGGAGTGCCATCCCTAAAAGTGCACATCTATTCCAGGACATAAAAACAATCTGTCATTGGGCAGGAATACTTCCTTTCACATCAAGCACATTGCACAATCGTTCTAAAGAACATTTGTAGCTTTGAGAAGACTCCTTTGAGACTAAGATTATACTGAGTATTAAAGAGATAGTCATATAGTATTGGGGATTGTTAACTTCTGGGAAAGGGAGAGTCATTCTCCTCTAGGAGTATAGCTCCTGGTAAGTCAGTCACATGTCAGTGAAAGATCACAAACCCAGGAATATTTGGGCAGGCAAGTCAGAACCAAATAAATCATTATTGTCATCATCATCAACATCAGCAGCAACAGCAGACAGAGCAGCAGTAGCAACAGCAGCAAAGCACAACACACACATACACATATATAAGCACACACACACTCACACAGATGGGTGAGGTGGTGAGAAGCATACTGTTGACTTTTATGAAGCATATTACACTTATGATTTTTCATGTGACGAACTCTCCTTGTTTGAAGGAATAAATCTTATATAATTATGGTATAGAATCCTTTCAGGTTGCTCATATTTTCTTGAGGACTTTTGATGTAGCTAAGACTATTCTCATAGAAGAAGAAACTGAGACTTGAGATGAAATGTGATCTCTGAGAGAATTATACTTGTGGCTACTGTTGGTAGTGTCTAGATCAGTGGTTCTCAACCTATGGGTCACAACGCTTTGGTGGGGGTCAAATAACCCTTTCGCAGGGATTTCATATCAGATATCCTGACTATCAGATATTTACATTACAACTCAAAAGAAAACAAAATTATAGTTATAAAGTTGCCACAAAATAATTTTATGGCACAACATGAAGCAATGTATCAAATGGATACAGCATTGAAAAGGTTGGGAGCCACCAGTCTAAATCACAAGACTCTTAATATTATTAGGTATTTTTAACTGGTTTGATTTTGGAATGAACAAAATGCATTAAATTTGAGGAGATCGATTGTTCTTAACTTGTTGGTACATGGAATTCACTTGGAAAAAGGTTATAAAAGTGGGTAGGAGGAGGGATAGTTAACTAACATTAAAGATGTTCAAAAAGCCACATTTAAACTTACTATTTTAGAATGTATATAAGATGTATAATACACATAAATTTCATATGTATGTGCATGTTTATATGTATATATATATATTCGCATATTTGTTTAATTAGACTCACTCTATACAAGGGATAATTCTCCTCTCATAGGCTGCAGTCTGCCAAATAAGAAGCCCAGTACCAGGTGTGGGATACCTCTCTTACAGTTGTTTGAATTAGCATTGCATTTGTATTTTAATAACTAAAGCTTGCCTGAAGATCAGAGAGTAAAACAGCCCCACTGGTCAGTTTTACAGACTAGGCAGTGGTAACACACCTTTAATCCCGGTAGCCACACCATTTTGTCATAGAAACCAGGCGGTGCATGCCTTTAATCACAGTGATGCACTGCTTTAATTCCAGAAGTAGAGAGGGTTATAAGATGGGAGAAGACAGCTCTTAGACACAGTCTTGTTCTGAGATTTCTGGAGGCAGGATCACCATTTCTGATTGAGGTCTAGATAAAAGCCAGTGGCTGGCTGTTTTGCTTTCCTGACCTTCAGATTGAACCCTAATTTCTATCTTGAGTTTTTATTAATTGTTCTTCATTTGTCGGCCTAGGGGTGTTTGGGAGACTCCACAAATAATACCTTATATAGACTATTGCCGTTACTCTTGGTTGCCCACCAAATACAATGGTGAGACTCATTGTTGATGACACCACACAAAAGTATGGTCACAAAATTGGTCACTAGTCATGGCAAGGTCAAGGTGACATTGATTTGGATGCTTTTTCCCATCTGGCTATCTTTCATAGTGCTGGAAAGTGCTATGTGGGCTGCTGGGGCAGCCAAGTCATCAACAAATTCCCTAACTGTGAACCCTCTGTTCTAGAATCCTGGCCAGTTTTGAAAGATATACACATCAGTTTTATGGTACCATGAATGTTGTGGAGTTAACCAACCAACCGCTTTTTATGATCACAGGAAGAAACTTACTTGGTGTGGTTAATATGGCCAAGAACTTATGCTAGGGACCTCCTAGAACCTAAAAGCGAATCAGCTGCAATTATTTTGCTACGTGAACACAGTATCACACTACCTTTATGATATCCAAAGATTAGTGAAACTCTCAGAAAAGAAAAGGTTTCTTTTTTCACCCCCAGTATTCTGTATTTCAGTATTCAGTCATATCCCTACCTGAGAAACTACAGATGGTAGCTTCTGGGGGAAGGAGAGTCAGTTTTCTATAAAAGTGTGGTTTCTGGTATGTCAACCTTGTTCCACTGGATGGCCCCATACCCATGAATATTCGGGTATCACAAGGAAGCTGGGTGGAGTTGGAAACTGGACCTGGAAGCAGAAGGAGTTGGTGGGTGAAAATGATCAAAATAGACTAAATGCTTGTATGAAAATCTCAAGAATTAATAAAATTATTATATAAAAATACTGAAGCTTCCATCTCCCAGATACACTGATTACCTGAATTAATGTATTTTGTGGTGGCAAAAAGTTCCAGAGCAAGGCAGTTTTCAGTGTGTTCCCAGTTGAACACTTAGATGTAAGCATGGTAACTATTGGCAAACACCTGGGTGTGGTGCTTTGAAGTCACAGGTAGGTCTGTAGGATGGGCTCCACTAGCCACCCTCAGGTATGAAGTATAACTGTGACTTTTAGCAACATGAAGAAATATCAGGGAGATGGCAGTGGGCACTAAAGAATTTTAGGCTATTAAATTGGAAAGTACCTGGTTCAAGATTATTATCACGTGAACAGTGCCTTTGTGACCACGTTATAATCAAGCATCAGAGGGAAATGGCTAGTGTGGAAGAAAAGTCCACTCAGATGGCAGCAAAGCTCCTTTCACACTGAGAGAAAAATCTAAGCTTGCTGGCTAAGAGCTATACTCACGACAGGGAAGTTGCCAGTAGCAATACAACTGAACTTACATAATAGAATTATTTTCTTACAAATCCACGTAGTCTTTAATTTCCTATAAAATTTCCTTACTGTCTCTGAAAAAATATTTGTCCTCAAACAAAATTGTTCCAAAATTCTGGCCCTATTAAAGGCAGATCTTGCCCTACTGATTTATTTTAATAAGGTTTTTAAAGATGAGGAAAGTTTCGTTTTGTAGATCTTTATGATGGACTGGATTAAATAAAGTTTTATTTTATGGGCTGCTGTGTTGCCTTGTTTAATTGATTTATGTGCACTGTAGAGAGTTTTATGTAATATAGAGTATAGGTGTAACATTTATAATTGATGAAATACAATGCTTGTGACCATCCATATAAAGAAGTTGGGCACAAAGCCTTGCTTAAGAGCGGAAACCAATTTTATAAGATTGCTTTTATGGGAAGCTAAGATTTAAGTTATTTCTCCTAGGCTGATAGGATCCGATTCTGTAAATAAGCAGGTGATCAGCGTGAGAAAACTGCTGTGAGATCTCTCTCTGACTTTTTATAAAGGACAGGGCAAGCTGCACAGTTTTAAACATTTTCCTACTTACAATATTTTCTGGATTTATTTTTGAGTCATAAAAAGGTCAATTAACTTTTTAAGGCCTCAGACTGTGCACTTGAGCCATTAACTGAGGAGCGAGTATTAACTGAACATCTATTATGGATTGTCTATTTGGAAGAGCACACACAGAGATGAAAGTGTCCCGACTCCAACACGGTAGGAAAGGCAGGTTTTTATAATGCAAGAGACGATGTGGTCAGCATAAAAGAAATATAATTCGAGTATAAACTTAAAGGCACCATAAAAGTTTTAATTGCCCCTTTTAGACAAAATACTGTATACATTGGGCGTTGGAATATTTTAAGAAAAAGAGATGAGGTAAGACAGTCCAAGCTGAGAAAATGGCATGAGGAAAGAAGGTAAATGGGGAGGGTATGGTGAGTTTGGGGTACAATGAGGAGCCTCATTTGCTGTAACACAGAGGAACTATGGATCAGTAAATGATATGGGTTTTAAACATAGGAATATTAGTAACTGGAGTCAAGGTATAGGGAGGTTAGGTAAGGGCTAGCTTGTGGCATGGATTTGTAGTAAAAGCAAGGTAAGGAGGGAAACAACATTTTGTTGGAGCATCACAAATGGGAGGAAAAAGTAGAGAAGGGAGGTTGGAGACACCTCATAAGGCTCAAACATGTCTTAGCCTGCTCCAGCCGTCTTTGACGCTTGTATTGTGATTGACAGGGTGGTCTGATTTTAATCTTGGTGGCAGCAATATTCTGCCCAGAACTCCAGGAAGATGGAATGTGGTTTTGTCTATATTCTCAGGAAAGCATAAGAAAAGGGAAGCCTCCCCCCATCCTTAGAAAACAGTGCACTTTGAGGGTTAGTGACTTGGGGAAACTTCTTCAGACTGACAAGCTCAAATCCTAAAAAGCCCCTGTGGCTCCTGCAGAAGCTGTACAAAGGACACCAGCATTGATTTTTTTTTTAAATTTTTTTTAATTTATTTATTTATTAAAGATTTCTGTCTCTTCCCCGCCACCGCCTCCCATTTCCCTCCCCCTCCCCCAATTAAGTCTCCCCCCCAGCCCGAAAAGCAATCAGGGTTCCCTGTCCTGTGGGAAGTCCAAGGAACCCCCACCTCCATCCAGGTCTAGTAAGTTGAGCATCCAAACTGCCTAGGCTCCCACAAAGCCAGTGCGTGCAGTAGGATCAGAAACCCATTGCCATTGTTCTTGAGTTCTCAGTAGTCCTCATTGTCCGCTATGTTCAGAGAGTCCGGTTTTATCCCAGGCTTTTCCAGACCCAGGCCAGCTGGCCTTGGTGAGTTCCCAATAGATCATCCCCATTGAGTTTAATGTACCCTGAGAACCTCCGTAGCTTTGTAGATGGCACAAAATCAATACAGAGTCATGCCCACTTTCTAAACATGTACCAAGGAGGAAAATGCAAGTTCTACAATCCCAAATATTCTCATTGCCTGCCTTGACTCGATGATCAGTTTCTGGTAATGCATTAATTATTGAAACCACAGTCCAGTGTGAAAAGTGCCTTAACAATGAAGTCTTTTGCCATAGACTACTTTGGATATCCTGAGTTAGCCTGCATAATATGGAAAGTTCTGGGTGCTTCAAGTACAAGAAATCCCCCACACCAAGATCTTCTGTGTTCTCATTGGTTGTCTTCATTTTCGAAGTATGTCCCTCAAAGCCTCATGAGGAGCAAAATAAAGATGATGGACGGGGTTGAGTGACTATTCTTAATTTTTCCCATCCTATTTTTCTGTTTATTCTTACTTTCAAGTTTAAGTTTACTGGTCTCCTGAGGCCTTGGATGTGAAAAAAAAATTCCCTCTGTACTTGTATCTCGAGAGGGTTGGCTAGAGGTAGACTACGTGATTGGAATGATGAGTAGCTCTCAGCTGTCACTGCTGTCCCCTCTGGCTAACAGGGAATGAAACTCAAAGACAATTCTAAAAACAGCAAAAAGGGTTAGCGAAAGTTCTCAGAGGCAGCAGCCATTTCCACAGGAAACGGAAGAGACCACTCTCAGCTGGGTCTGGAAAGTCTGTCCTTGGCCCTGTATTTTCACTTTTCCTGCCCTCTGCAGGGAAGATTTGTGTAAGAGGCTGTAGTGGGAGAGGAGGCAGCCAGTGCTGCTGATGCTCCAGGGGATATAGCTGGGGTCTTTCTAGCTTTAAATGTGACCAGTCCTCAACTTATCCTTTTAAAGTACTCAAACTGTGAAAAGTGACCATTACATAACATAAGCCATCCCCGTATGGGGCAAGAGAACAAGAGCTCACAGTGCAGAGTGAGGAATTTCAGTTATATGACCACACTTTTTATGGTGAAGATTGTTAAACCTTCTGGTGAATTAAATATTGTCATAAGTAGTCTCCTGAGTGGGGCTTTACCCAAGAATCTGAGACAAATGCAAAACTATTCTTGTATCTATTTCTTAAAATTTGGGGTTGGAAAACTCTGCCGTTGGGCCAGCTGACCCACGTTGGGACATGAGAAGAGAGAAAGCAGCAGGGGACGAATGATCTTTATCTCCTTCAGGGCCAAGAGCCCAGTGACAAGACAGCCTCTTACTAAATCCTATCTTTTAAAGTCTCCACCTCCTAACAGGACTGCTAAGGGCTAAGATTTAACATGTGGTCCTTTAGGAGACACCCCAGATAAAACTGTTACAAGAGGATGGGCAGGCATGTTAGTTCTTGTCACGCTGTCCACAGTTGCTCCTGTGCTACAGGAGCAGAGAGGGGAAGTTGGAACAAGAAATATTGTGCTGACAAGTTTTATGTCAACTTGACACAAACTAAAGTAGTCTGAGAGGGGGGAATCTCATTTGAGAAAATGCTCCCTTATGATGGGGTTGTAGGCAAGTCTGTAGGGCATTTTCTTAACTGGTAATCGATGGGAGAGGGCCCAGACCATTGTGGGTGGTGCCACCCCTGGACTGGTGATCCTGGCTTCTATAAGAAAGCAGACAAAACAAATCATGGCGAGCAAGCCAGCAAGCAGCACACTTCCATGGCCTCTGCATCAGCTCCTGCTTCCGAATCCTGACCATGTTGCATGAGTTTCTATTCTGACTTCCTTCCTTCAATGATCAATAATAATGTTACAGAAGTGTAAGCCAAATAAGTGTTTTCTTCCCCAAGTTGTTTTGATCATGGTGTTTCATCTCAGTAATAGTCATCCTAGCTAGGACAGATGCAGAGCCCGTGGCACAAAATATAGGGTATGGCTGTCTATTTATAGTGGCTATGCGGAATGTACAAAGATTTCCTTCCCGTCCTTGTCATCCTCTCTTCGCCTCTCCCCTTCTTTGCTTTCTTAGCACTCTACCAACAAACTAAATTTCACTCCCTGCCTAACACTTCAGAGCTTTCTAAGAGCTTTTATGCCTACTATTTCATTTGACCTTTATACCGACTCTGCATCATAGGTACAGAAAAATATTCCCTTTTTAAATTCTAAATTTTATTAAAACTATAGATCTTCAGAATAGGATGCTCAATGAGACCCATAAACACAGCAAAACCATATAAAACTAATCACTGCATTGCTTAGGAGCAGATACATATGTGATAAAAGCAATAAATAGCAAGAGAAAATTTACAAAAATCAGGAAATTGATTATGTCTAGGGAGGACAAAAGCTTCACTGGTGCTAGCAAATACTTTCCCTTGGGTGACCTGAAGGACAAATGCTATTCTGAAAATCATATATGTACTTTTTGTGTATGTGGTAGAAATCATAATAAACAGAAAATTAAATCTATTTTTCTTTCATTAGCTCTTATGACACAAGTCATTTCTTTTTGAGGCTACAATGTTTCTGCTTTGATCTCTAAGTGCTGAGATTACAGGCATATGCCGACACTCAACTAGCACAATCCATTTCTGGTAACAACACTAATAATATCCCTCCTCTACCAGACTGACTGTGTAGGGCCTTTCGGGGTCAATATTGTCCACTCTGGTTCTCTCCTTGGCAAGTGACAGGCCACCAGCCAGATCTCTCACCCCACATCCCAACAGCAATGGCTTTCAGGCTCAACCCATTCAGTTGTGTGAGATCAGTGGGGCAGAAGATGGAGACCAGTCCTGGTCCCTTTAGTCCCAAAGGCTGCTCCATGGAAGGGAACTGATAGAAATGAAAGAAACTTCTAGCACTGTAAACTTAAGTACTCAGAGCCGATGATGAGTCACAAGAGAGCCTCTCATGTATTTTTCATAATGTTCCATATGACTCTGGATCCAGTGCATGTAGATGCTCACGCCAGGTGTTCTTGGGTCATTTAATGGTTATCGTGAAACCATGAAGGATGATGTCAGAGTAGGGCTGTAGGGCCGGGGCCAGCCCAGTCAAGGTTCTGAGATTCCTGTGGATATCCAGAATAATTTGAGCCTGTAGGGGTCTGGTTCTTCTCCTTGGCAGTACCGGGCACGTTCAGAATTTTTGTACTTGATCTTTTGGTCCACAAAACTGGCAAGGTGTCTTCACATCCTTCTGTTCCCTTAGTGTACAGCACAGGGCATGATCATGATAAATGCCAGGAGGTGGAAGGCATGGCTGACTCAGTAGTCCTTCATATCTAACTAACTCAGGCCCTCTTCGTCCCTGGAGCCGTCTGTGCAGCCTCTGTGCTTCTCAGCATGTCACACACAACAGTATGGTCTTTGGCATAGAATAATGGAGGTTGAGCCTGGCCACTGTGTTCCCTTTTTGGTGTGTCCTTTTTCTTCATTCATCTGCTCGGTTTATTTCAGTACTTACCAGATTATTAGGTGTTACACTTTCATTGAACCCATGCCCTTCAGAAAGCCTTTATGTTCTTTATCTTTAGGAGCTCTTTATTTCTCCTGGGCTTGATACTGTCTCAGTGTGGTCTCATTAGCACAGGAATTAAACCTGAGTCACCTTCTTCTGAGTCATCATTTATTATAGGACTGAGCTCAGGTTGATATCTATATCTATAACTGTATCTGTATCTATTTCTGTATATCTATCTATCTATCTATCTATCTATCTATCTATCTATCTATCTATCCATCAATCGATCGTACCATCTTAGGGAAGAAACCCTCCTCTATGACAGGTCATGGTTGAGATCTCCGTCTCTGGATGTCTTGTTCTGAGTTCTTTTTTTTTATTAGTTTGCTACTCAGTAAAATGACCTGTGGAGTCCAGAAAGTGAGTTCTGAACTACTGCACGAGTTGCCTAGACACTCATTATTTCCCAACACCACGGAGGATGCAGTGAGACGGTCCTTTAATATTGGAGACTGGGACTTGTGGGTCCAGACACTTCTGCCTTGTGAACAGGAAATTACAGTATAAACCTGTCTTTCACTGCCCAAGGTCTATGTCTCTTCTTCTGTCTCTTGGCCACCCAGAAAATAGAGCCCAAATCAAGAAGTAAATACTGATGTTTTATATGGGAGGTTCAAATCCAAGTAGAATAGGAAAGTGTGGGACAAAGGGAAGTAATCCAAGGAGATACATTTCTTAGATACTCACTATTTCAAGATCAGAGTTGCATAGTCAAAGTGGGTGTATCTCCTAGCTACTTGGGAGATCTCCCAACAGACTGTGCTCTTGGACAGAAGTAATGTTAAGTTTCAATTCATGGAAAGGAGAAAAAGTCGAATGTCTCAATCCAGAACTCATTTTCCATTTCCCATTAGTGAAAACTTTACTCTGGCTATTTTTTTTTTTTTAACCTGGGATGCCTAGATTGCTGCATCTTCTTGGATGTCCTGTGGTAGAACATTCCATTTAATTTGGGTGGAGAGACAACTGAGCGTGATTCCACCTCTCACCTTTTGTCTGAGTCCTGCAATGGCCGTGAGCACTGAGGAAAGTCTAAGAAGCTTGCTGGTCCATGGTCATGAGAGATGAGGAATCTGATGACGTCAGAGATGGAGGAGTATCTGAAACTGAGTTTGACTTTTGCTTATCCATTGTAATTAGTGAAGTCTGGCAAAGGGCATAATTAATACATTTTCCCTCCCTCTCCTGCCCTGCTGACTTCCTCTGGCAAGCTCCTGAGAGTCTTTCCCCTCCACTGTCCTCGCAGGAACTGACTCTTGATCTGATTTCCACTGAACTTAGAGAGCAAAGCCTTAGAGGGACAAACACGTCTGCAGTGGTATCCAGCTCCTAATTGGCAAAGAATTAGTGATCCAGAGAAGATATTTAGGGGTCTTAAGAACTGATAAGATAACAATCCACTAGGGTTAGAGGAACCGGTTCTTCAGCTCTTGATCCACACATTTTGCCACGTAGCTTTATGACTTGTTTCTTAAGAAGGGAACATAGCTTTTATTCTCTGAACTTGGGCTTGGCCCTTTGATTTGCCTTGTTCAATGATGTCTGTAGACTACCCAGGACTTGAATCCTGTGTTTTAGGTGTAGTGACTGAAGCAGAAAATAATTAAGATAGTCTTGTGACCTGAGAATAAGGAGAAAGAAGCAGAATAGAGTCCCGTGGCTTGTAGTACAAAGCAGTGTAGCTTCAGCCCAAAGTGCAGAGCCTCTTTGCTGGATCCAACCCAGATGAGACAGTGACCAACTGACCAGTTGATTTGTGGATACGATGGGAAGTGAATGAAGTCCTGAGTGGATGTGCATTGTTAATACAAGCACGACCGTTTCAAGGACCCCATGGGAGTGGCAAAGCCTTCCCAGTTCAGGTTCAGGGGATAGGCCAAACCTTCCCTTGGCCCAAGCAGAGATGTTGACAGTGTATGCAGAAAGTATCTACCACACCTTCCTCCTCAGGCTTGATGGCAGCATGAATCAGTTCACAGATGATCTCTACACTGATTAACTAATTCCCTCCTTGTTCAGGTACATGTAATAAAGGTGCTGAGTTACCTGGCTGCTCCCTCAAACCTGCTGCGTGGGTCATCTGTCATTGCTTCTCTGTCTACTCTATTGCTGTGAATGTGGGGTTTAATTGCTCTGATTGTACAGTTCTAAGAACAGATCCTAGGGGACCCACATATCTTGGGAGATCAGTGCTATGGCTTCCCACTTCTCAGTGCTTTTTAGGACAAATCCATTCACTTGCAGTCTTACTGTGGTACCAGGGAATCCTCCTTGTTATTTTCCAGACCAGAGGCACATCATTACTGATACACACACCATTCCAAAGTTGATCTTTCTTTCTGATTTGGACATTTTGAACAAGTGCTGTCTCTTTTTATTTCAAAACCTCTGTGGAGCCTTGCAGTCTAGAGATGCCAAGATGTCTCAGTCTGTAAATGTACTCATTCCCTCAGCTTTCTTTTTCTTTCCATCCCTACCTACCCTTTTCCATCCCTGTTCATAGTTACTTTTTAATCTCACGTGTTGAAACTCTCTATGACTTAAAAGAGGGCTTTTCCTGGCCTGGTATGAATTCAGACAGTAGGCATAGCTTCTCAGGGAGTAGTGTGAAGGACTGAAGGACCAGTGTTTTGGAAGCCTCCATAATGGAAAGAGCAAGCCCTACCTCCTCCCTTTCCCACAAACCCCTCCTTCCTCTCCTGGTATCCTTTGAGGGCTGGATTCATTCATGAACGTCTTTCTCTTTTTCTTTAAAAAAAACAAATCAATAAAATTGGAGAGAGCTCTAGTATTCCTTTGTAAACACACCTTGAAGAAACAGTCTCTCTTTATTCCAGTTCTTGAAAGTTGAAACTAAACCAAAAATGTCTGTTTATACTTCTAATTTTAGGGTCAAATTGTATTTGGATTTGGTATATCGAATAATTTTAGGTACAAAATACTTGGGAATGACTTAGATAGTTTGCATATGGTATGTGGCATATATGGAATTTGTTAGACTTCTGAAGCCCAGAAAGCATTTTAAAAGCCCATTCTCTTTGGGTTATACAGGCTGGAACTTCCAAGATTCTAACTGTGGAAACTGGCTTGGCTTTTTTAAATCCCAGATGAGATAGATTGTGTGATGAGAATGTTCTTTCTGCAGTAAGAAATATCTGGGCAGCCACTCCCACCAGCCCAGGCTCTGACACATCATGCCTGCTGGCCACTATATAAAACCTTGGGATGTAGAACAACAGTGACCTCTGGACACAGCTGATGATGCCCTCTGCATCTAAACTTTTGGAATCATTCAAGAATTTTTAAATTACCTTCTTATTTATATGTGCTGTCTCCTCTTGAGGATTAACCTCCAAAGCCCTGTTTCTTCTGGAAAGAACTCTTTCCCTCTTGCTGAAAGCCTGGGAACACCGATCGGTTGCGTGCCTGCAGCTGTTGCTCTTAAGATGGGCATCAAAAGCCTGGTGGGTCACCCTGGCAGAGGTTCTGACATGGCAAACAGGTACTTTGTGTGGCACAAAGTCCTCAGCACATAAGACCTCGTTCAAGAATGCTGTGACTGGAGGTAATTTCCCCAATACAGGTACTCAGCGTGGCTTTAAATAAGAGACTGAAAACAGAGGGTATGGTTGAGAACAGTTACTGCAATTCAGGCCAATGTTTCCCAAGGTGAATTTAGGTAATTCTACAACCACAGGGGCCTCATGGTCGTTTTTTAAATCTCCCCCTTGGAGATTCTCAGGCCATGGGAGCTCATTACACTCTGAGAGGTTTTCCAGCAGGTGTTTGTAACTATTTAACACAATGTTTCCCAAACATATTTGACTACAGAACTATCTTCATGAATAGTACCATGTTAGTTTGAATATAATTGGCCCCTATAAGCCCACAGGGAGTGGCACTATTAAAAAGTGTGACTTGGTTAGAGTAGGTACGACCTTGTTGGAGGAAGTGTGTTACTGTGGGACTAGGCTTTGAGCTCTCCTAAGCTCAAGCTATGCCCAGTGACACAGTTTACTTCCTGTAGCCTAGGGATCAAGATGTAGGGCTCTCAGCTCCTTCAGCACCATGTCTGCTTGCATGCCCCCATGTCTCACCATGTTGATAATGGGCTATACTTATAGAACTGTAAGTTAGCCCCAATTAAATATTTTCCTTTATAAGAGTTGCCGTGCCTGGTGTCTTTTCACAGCAATAGAAACCCTGACTAAGTACCATTAACAAGGGGTGGTTATAGCACAGAAGAAAAGGAGAAAAGAAAGTGGACAATCTTGAGGTCCAAGTGTTTCCGTTGGAAGGAAAGGAATGGACACATATTGGCAGTGAGAGGGAAGTCGAGATTGTGAAGGCCAATTTTTGACACATTAGAGTTCCGATCAGCATGTGAGTGACTGAATATGCTCCAAATTTCAGTCTTTTTAATATCTACTTTACTAGTCCAAATTAAAAATAACAAACCAGGGCCCAGACCCAATTTATTCAGAGGTTCATAATGTTGCTTGGACAGGAAAGACTCTCCATGGAATATTTTAATTGGCTCAGCCAAAATTTCTATCTACTATATTTTATTCCATTTCCAATTTAGTAGTCTGACAGAACCATAGTAAGTCAAATATTATAATTAAAAAAGGAAGAGAGAATTGCCAGTTTTCCCCTCAGCTGGGACAGATATTAGATATTTTTTATGCTTCAACTAAGATGGCTTTTATCAGTCACTCCCTGAGGCCTCGGGGTCATCCCTGCCTGGGACAGTTTTATATACTCACACCTCGATTGTGCCTCTGTCATTGCCATCACTGATCTTTGTTTTCAGAAGAGGGCAGAGATAGTGGCAGAGTCCCACACTCTGCCCGTCCCCTGCCCTCACACTAGATCTTTCTCTTCCTCACTGAAGGCATGGCAGTCTTGCAATCTTTATTTTATCTTTGTTGGGATCATTCTAGATTTCCCTATGGGTTCCATCTCTACCCAAATGGGTGGTCCCACCTTCGACTCCATTGAAAACATGAAGTCACTCAGACAAAACCTTTATTTTGATTTGGTCTCTTTCTTCACACATATCAGCTTCATATCCTCATATAGTAGCTTCAGGTGTTGCCTTTCTGTGGACCCCTCCCCTGTACTGCATTGAGTGTGACCTGATCAGATTATTTCACCATTTGATGTGATTTTTCCAAGCATAACTCATGCTTAAATGACATTGCAAGGATGGTAGGGCATATGAACACTCCACAGAGTGACTAATACATACAAGGTACTATAGTCATGCTTTCTTCTGTCTCCAGCTCCTGAATAAGGACATGGAGACTTCTTATTAAGTATGAAATTGGACTTAGATTAGGCTTCTTCCCAACTAGCTCTTAAAACTTTTATATTAATCTGCGCTATGCTGTGTGGCTTATTACTTCTCCTCCACACACTACTTTCAATTTCCTACACTTCTCACTGGCGAATCTCTGCCTCTCTGATTCCTTCCTGGAGTTCCTGTCTCTGCCCAGAAGTCCTGCCTATCCTCTCCTGCCTAGCTACTCACTGAGTGTTCAGCTCATTTTCAAACAAATCAGAAGGTGCCTTGGCAAAGACATATCTTCATAGCAGACAAAAAGATCATCCCGCAACAAGGTACTTGAAAAATGGTAGCTATTCTTATGTCCACTACTTTGTATTAAAAATAATAAGTTAAAAATAAGATAGATATTATTAGGACACAATTTGCAGAAAACGAAGTGTATAAATTTTAGGTATAACCTTTGATGAGGTTTTATAAGTTATGTACCTAGCATAAGCAACGCAGCTGCAATATGAATCTTAATCCTTACAGATACTTTTTCTTGCCTGTTTATCTTTCCCTCTTTTTACTGCCATACTTGAAGGTGAATCTACTCTCTGTCAATTGAAATTTGTTGTAAATTCTCTCGAATTCCATAGAATTGCAATGGTTTGCTCTTTGCTCTCCGTGCCATTTCTTTTGCTCAATGTACTGCACTTTTTTTTTTCAAAGCAGAGCCTGAAGGGACAGACCTTACTATTTGGCAGGTTGAGGTAGGAGGACCACAAGCTCAAAACCTGTGTTGGCTTTAGAGTGAGTTCAAAATTAGCTTGGGAAACACAGTGAGACTCTGAGGATAGTGCTCCGTGGTAGACTGCATGCATATGACATGCCCCAGGTTCAATCCACAGTGCCAGAAGAAAGAACGTTTCTATGGTGATGGCATGTGACTCTTCAGTCTCTATTGATGAGAAGAATCTCATTGCATCAACATACACAACTTCCCCTTTTACCCTTGATGGACATTTAAGATTTCTCAATGTTTTGGCTGTTACCATTGAAACTGTTATTGACACTCATCTACATGATTTTAATGAACATACATATTATGTATCGACTCTTTTGGAGAACACTTAACAAGAGGATTTTTTAATCATATGTCTGGTATACACTTAATTTTTGAGAACCTGCCAAGGTGCTCTGTAATATGTAATATGGCAGCGCCACTGTAATCCTCCACATGATGTGTGTTCTGTTTGTTCTTCAGCTGTACTAACTAGAGTGTTTTCATCTTTGGAAGTTTCCATGACATCACTGGGTTGTTGAACAATGCTTAACAATTTTCCTCCATTTTTATGTTTGTTTTTCATTTTTATTTACAATTCTTTATGTACTATTTTGTTAGACACATTTACACACATTACAATTTTTTTTCCAGTCTGTGTCTTGTGTTTCTACTTTTTATACTTCCAGCTTTACTAAGACATAATTGAAAAATAAATCCCATATATATTTAGATGTATCACTTGGTCTTCTGGTAAAGCATGGAATGGTCATTCTATGCTACTTAAAACTCCCTCACCTCACACAGTTTTACTTTTTATGTGTGTCTGTGTGTGCTTATGTGTATGAAGGTACCTGTGTGTGGTGTGCATGCAGAAAGTGCACTCATGTGTAAGGAGGCCAGAGATAACCCTCAAGGGTCATTCTTTGGCATCTGTTCATCTTGTTTTGTTGAGACAGGGATGCTTTGGGGCAGCTCGTGCTGCTTAGGTGAGCATGTCTGGGTAGCTAGTGAGCCCCAGGTATTAGCAGGTCTCTGTCACTGGGCCATCTCATTATTTCCTCCCATCTTTCTGTGGTATGGTCCTCAAGTCTACCTTCCTAGTATATTCCAAGTACAGTATTATCCCCCTCATCTATACATCATTTCCCATGGTTTCAATTACCCTCAATTTATAGTAATCTAGAAATACTCGATAATTTCAGGAATGAACTATTTTTAAGTGACTTACCAGCTCTGAGCAATAGAATGAAATTTTGTCCACCCTGTCCTGGACTGCCTGCCTTGTACACAGTCCCTTTGTCCAGTGTTTTATTCTGCACATGCTTTCCTGCCTTTAGTCCCTTAGTAACTATGTTGGTTTTCAGCCTGACTATTGCATTGCAATGATTGTGTTTAAGGAGCATGAATTTAGTAATATTCTTTAAGCAGCATCATATTGTGCTTTGTACATCAGGTTGGGTATGATTGATGCCTGTGGATATCCACTAGCTCCTCAAATGCTTCCCTTGAGATAAGGGGGGCCTGCTGTCTAGTGTATGCCCTATAGCATTGCTGATTATAGCCAGTGCCTTGTGTGCTCCCTTTTTATTTTCTGATGGTGCCTGAAACAAAACAAAACAAAACAAAACCAGAGGTTTTAAATTTTGGTGCAATTTAAGTTAACTTTGGAAAAGGATTTAAGAGAGCTTTTAAAATTATGTTTATTTCTGTCTGATGTTCTGTCTTTCTGTCTCTGTCTCCCTGTCTCTGTCACTGTAACTGTCTCTCTCTCTCTCTCTCTCTCTCTCTCTCTCTCTCTCTCTCTCTCTCTCTCTCTCTGTGCATTGTGTATAAGACATGCTATGTCTGAAGGTCAGAGGACAACCTGAGGATTTCAGTTCTCTCCTTCTACCATGTGGATCCCGGCCATTAAACTCAAATTGGCTGGCTTAGTGGCAAACAACTTTATCTGCTGAGCCAGCTCATTGGTCTCAAATTATCTTTTTTGTTTTTTTTTCTTTCCTATCTCTTAATTTTATATTATATCTGAGAATACTTTGCTTACTATCATGTTTTCTATACTTGTGTGTGTGTGTGTATGTGGAGAGAGAGAGAATTTTACACACATCTATACATTTTTATGGTAATATATATGATCTGCTTCAAATTGATTTTATGTTTATTTAAAGGTAGGACTTGAATTTTTCCCATGTTGTTCTATTTTTTTATGTTTATTCCCATATTATTTGATGAAAAGTCTGGGTTTTCTTTTGGAACCTATGTTGAAGTTGTTTGAAGGTGTGGCTATATACAAAGGTGATAATGTATTTGTGGATTCTCTATTCTCGTACACTTTGTACAAGTCTGTGTTTATGCTGCTCTGACTATGTTGATCATAGTAATGCTATAGGAAGGGTGAGTTACATGGTGTATCGCCTGCAATTTTAAGTGTTTACAATATTGGTTTGTGTATTCTATGTCCTTTATATTCCCATATGCAATAAAATTTCTAATCTGTCCATTTTACCAAAGTTGATTGGAATTGAATTTAAATGTACAAATCAAATATAAAAGAGCAGACATCTTGAGTTCTGTAGTTTAGAAACGTGTTGCCTTTTTATATTCATTTAAATTTTATTAATATTTTTATGAAAAAAATTGTGGTGTTCAGAACCAATGTCTTACGTCTTTTGCCACTTTTTTCTCAAGACTTCATACTTTATGAATGCTATCATAGTTTTTAAATGTTTCAATTTACAACTGCTTTTCCTAGAATATAGACATGCAATTAATTTTTGGATATTGACCTTTTATCAAGTGACTATGTAAATTTTATTAGGTTCAGGCTATTCCATATTTTACTCATTTTCCTGTATAAAGTTATGCTGCCTAAAATAAAAACAGGTTAACTTATTATTTTGAATCACTTAGGTCTTTATTTTTTAATTGGATTTTGCACTTCAGACTCTGGATAATATTAAATGAAAATAGTTAGATACTTACTTACCCTTTCCTCTGTGTTTGAATATATATATATATATATATATATATATATATATATATATATGTTAGAAAAACACTCCTATTTTATCTTCATTCTTAGAAAAAAAAGTATATGTATGGGTGTATATGAGTATATGGTTATATGTGGGCAGGTGAACATGCAGGTGTACATGCGTGCCTGTGAAAGCCAGAGGGTGGGGTCAGCTGTTACTCCTACTTAAATTATGGCTACTTTGAGCATAGAAACAGTGTTTCTCACTAGCTTGGAACGTACTAAGCATCCTGGTTCAGCTGATCAGTGAGCCCAGGGACCCACTTGTCTCTGCTTCTCCATTATTGAGATGTAAGTGTGTGTCACTGGGTCGTTCCTGTGCTGATCCAGGAACTTAAGTCCTAATGATCACACTTCCATGACAGCTGCCTGCCTAAGTCTATTTCTTCTTTCTCATATAAAAAAAGTGTGGTGGCTGGTCATGGAATTCTGGGCTTTTTTTTTTTTTTTTTTTTGCTCTTTCTTGTAGTGTTTTAAGAACATCATGTTTTTTTTCTTTCTTTCTTTCTTTTTTTTTGTACAGCTGTTGACTTAGGTTTCTGTACCACCAGCTCCCACATTCGTTTAGTCCAAATAAACACACAGAGGTCTACATTAATTATAAACTGGTTGGTCTATTAGCTCAGGCTTCTTATTAACTCTTGTAACTTGTATTAGCCCATAAGTCTTACCTGTGTAACATGGCCGGGTACCACTTTGGGCCAGACAGTCACATCTTGCTTGCTCTGTGTCTAGCTTCCTCTGTGTCTGGGTAAACTACTGCAGACTGCATTCTCTTCCCAGAATTCTTATGTTCTCATTGTCCTGCATCTGCTTCCTGCTTGGTCATCCCACCTATACTTCCTGCCTGGCAACTGGCCAATCAGCATTTTATTAAATAAGTACAAGGAACAAATCTTAACAGCATAAAACCATTGTCCCCCAACATACAGCCTCTATGAAATCTCAATTGGATGCAGAAGCTTGTTAAGATGGTTTCTCCTTCCAGGTGACCCATCAGGCAAGGACTCTTGGGAGCATCCCATATGGAATATTGGGGGTCACTTCTATTACCATGGCAAGCCCCAAACTCCTGACCCTTCTGCATCTGCAATTTCTTGTAAGTTTATTCAGCCCAGACTGCTGTATTTTATTTGGGTTATTGTGTCCGCCGCCCCCTCCCCAGTGCAAGGAGGTGAGTGGGCAGGTGGTATACCTATCATGTTAATCTTATGGGCTTCTCTTGTCCAGTGCTCAAAAATAGTTTTTTTCATAGTTCTGTAGCAGTGTACTATTGGTATTCTAGAGTTATCTAATGCAGCCTCCAGGAAAACATGCTGTGCATCACTGTAGATGACCTTAGTGATGGTGTTCTAGAGTCACAGTTCACAAGGGTCAAATCTTTAATTTTTAAAAATATTTCTAAAATAATGAAAGATCTTCATTATAGTCAAAGATTCCAGATTGGTAGTGGCTAGGTTACTCTGTGTTCTATGATGCAAGTATGTGGAGTCTTCAGCAATTTTGTGTTAAAGCAATTTCTGGAAAGGAACCAAGAACAATGTCAACAGTATATAATGTTTGTCAGTGACTATGGGACCCTACTGACCATGAAATCCAAAAGAGAAAACTCATCCCTTACACTTGGCTTTTACTTTGTTATCTTATTATGTCTAGTAGGGCTATTATCACCTGATATAGGGAACTCCATTTAAAGCTTCCCTCTCTTTTTTTCTCTCTCTCCCAATCTCTGCCTCCCTCCCTCCCTACTCCTTCCCTCCCTTCCTCTGTCCTCCCCTCCATGTTTCTTTCTACATTGTATGAAGCTTCTACAGTAGTATATTTCCATATGACTTTTCAAAGACTTTCATTATTAGTTATCTCTCCCTGGACATCCTCCTCTGCCCTGCCCTGTCACCCTAGATCCAACTTGAATACATATATCTAAAGATTCAGCTTTAGCATCCACATATTGAGACAACATGGGATATTTTTGTTATGAGTCTGGATTGCCTCAGTCAGATCCATTTACCTGCAAATTTCATTTGCTTACTTAGCTGATAAAATCCCATTGTATAAATATACCACATTTTCATTATCTGTTCATCAGGTGGCAAACATATAGACTATCTCCATTTCCTGGTTATTGTGAATGAATGTTTGTGATTAATTATCTTTGTGGTAGGATATAGTAAGATTTGGGTATATGACAAAAGTAGTATAGCTGGACCATGTCTTGTTCTATTTCTAGCTTTTCTAGCAACCCACACACCAATTTCCATAGTGACTTCACCAGTATACACTTCCATCAACAGTGAATAAGTCTTTCTTTCTCCATACATCCACACCAGCATCTGTGCATGCTGATGGAGGAGAAAAGAAATTACCAGTCTTCTCTAGCTGTTAACACTGTGAGCTACAATAACAATTGGCCTGGCAACGTCTGCCCACTGAAGGGATAGTAGCATGAATATTATGGCAATAATGAACTGCTCTCTGATTAGATCCAAGGCTCACTGTGCAAGACGGAGTCCTTGCCTGACATCATTACTGGGGACAAGGACCCATGACTAGAAACCTCACATCGTAGGGTAGAACCTACTACTGTTATTCTCTTTTTGGCTGACTCTAAAGACTTATTGTTATATCCATCAATTAGTTAATTTCTCAATCCAAGTCAGAGAAGCATCCTAGTGCAGTAGATGTTGATTAACACAGAAACCCACAACCAGTGAAGGTGCAGAAAATGAGAGACTGAAGAGTTCTTAGCCCTAAATGGAATAAATGTCTTTATCATTGCCCCTCCTCCTACAGCTCAGAGATCATTGTAGAACAGGAGACCAAAAGATTATGAGCGTCTGGGACAGTGGGGTGTCTACAAGGAAACAGCGTTTGCAGGACACGGCAGGAGTTGTGTCACAAGTTGTGACTGCATATGCAATATTGGCACAAGCTCAAGCTAGATAAAATTTGGGCATGGAGAGGGGAAGTATGCGTGAAGTCCCACCCCTAGGTGGGAAGCTATTGGCAACTAACACTGCCTGGAGAGGGAAAGCTGGTTTTCTTTAAAGGTATAGCCTCCAGTAAGCTAACCATACTCCTGTGGATGGCTTCCTACAACACCTGTCCATGGGTGGTCCAAGTTAGACTTGATGGAAGGACAAAAGTGAAGACAGAAAGTATGGGGCTTAGGAAAGTGTGGGGAGATCAGGGAGGACATAGGAGGAGGAGAAAGAGGAGGAGAGAAAGAGGAGGAGCTGAAGGGTGAATATGATCCACATACATTCAATGGAATTCTCAAGAAATAATTATATATAAATTCAGACTGTTACCAAACTATTAGTTTCTTGAAATTAGTCAATTTGGCAAGTAGGTGTCTTTATGGGGAGTTTAGATGGTACATACACCTTGAAAACCCACAAATTCTATACATCAATGATTTTTCCTTTCTGTATTTTGGATCTGAAACTTAAACATTTCCAGCACACCACTAGTTAATAGTGGTAGCACCAGTCAGGTGTTAATCATCATACCTGGAAAATGAAATTTCATTTTTTTCTTAATTCACTTATTTCTTAATCCCTTTACAATTTGATTTTAATTGCCTCCAATCTACTTTTTTTTTTAAAAAAACTATTTCATTTCTGAACTTTTCCATAGTATTTTCCTTTTTGATGTCTCTGATAAGTTGACTCAGATTTGATGATCTTCCTGCTGACCTTGGCTACTGTAAATATAAAGTTGTTATTTTTTTTCTTACTAATCGATTCTTCTGTGTTATATTTAGTGAGTCCCTTCGAGTGCCCTATAACTGTGGACCCTTCCTGTCACTTGTCTTTCTGATTGCTAGATGGTGAAAGAAGGGGTTCTATCAAGGAATGAAACTTGGAATACTTGGAAAAATATGTTGCCTTTTCCTGCCTCCACACACATGCATCGCTCTGGTACAACCTTCTGAGATGTTTCGATTTGCATTCACTTCAACCTGCCTTTGGTGCACTGTCTTCCAACCATGGCAAAAAATCACAGCAATAGTTTTTTCTCTGGCCATATACAGATATGCATGAAAAGACCTCATCTAGACACATCAATAAGAGATGACAAAGGGGACAGAAATTCTGAAGTCACCTGTATACCCACGCATTTGATTATCCTTCTTCATTTGATGACCTGTACCTCATAAAAAATTTCAGTGTATTCTCTGGGTAGTACACATTAGAGTTTATCCCTCGCAACCGTGTCCTACCTGTCTATCCATCTGATGTGTCAAAATTCACACTGGGCATGAGCTTTCCCTGACTACCTTCAGTTAGGAGTGTCCCATTGTTTCTGTGTCTTTAAAATACTTTTAGTCACTCCCAAAATATGCTGTGTTCTGTATCTTCCATTGACTGAGAATCTAGTGAGGGCAGGGTTTATTTCTCTACATTTCTTTGTTTGCTGCCTAGTGTCTAGGGAATTTTAGAAATTAAACACAGCCATGGTGATGGTTTAATTTCTAAATAGATTTAAATGTACATATTCTTTGCTGAAAACTCTATTTAATTTCTGTTCCTCTCCAAATCAACTCATCCTGTTTACTTGACACTGCAACATCAAAAGGATTAATCACTTCTTATAGAAGAAATGAGTTTAATTAGTTAAATATCAATCCATGGATTTAGTAAAATGACTAATCCAATACATTTATCTTAACAAACAAGATAATTTGATGTGGTCTAGTTATTTTAGTGACTAGTTATTATAGTTGATCAAATGTTCTTCATCTGCTGTGATATGATTGGATGGCTGTCATTAACCTTCAAGTGCCCTTAGCAGACTCTACTCGCTTGCTGTGGAGGATGTAAGGGAACTGAGAAGACACCCAGGGCTTATTTCTGCACTGTAGGAAATCCCTCCTCTGTATCTGCTCACTCCCGAGACTTTCTCTGGTTGGCCTGATTTTCTCCTGCTAACTTACTTTCACAGACTTGGAATTCTCTCTCTCCTTCTGGTGTGTTTTGTAGTACAATCAAGCACATTGGCTCTCCATTTCAATGGCACTTATATGACACAAATAAGCCAAACAATTATGAAACACAGTCAATAAAGCAGAATTGCCATGCAGTTTAGGATGTAAGGATGATAAGTCAGTGAATGGTTTTATTAGCAGGCTTTAAAGAAAAAAACCTCAGAAATTATAGCTCAAGTAATTTAAAAAAAAATGCTATAAATCTTAGGTTGAAATATCGCTGCTAAAATGCCTCAAGAAGAAATCCAAGGAGAATTCTCTTGGGACTCTGAGAACAAAATGCAAGTTTTTAGGACACAGGAAACAGTAATAATGCAATAAATAATGGACAATCTTAACATCCATAGAATTAAATACTTCCACTCATTGGATGAAACTCTAAGCTGTGTGTTCCCTAATTCAAAAATGCAAAATCTGGGCTAGGGAGATGGCTCAGTGGCTAAAGGTACTTGCTGCCAAGTTTCGTGATCTGAGTTTAATCTTCAGGACCTATGTGGTAGAAGGAGAAAACTAACTCCATGTTGTCTTTTGACTTTCATACATGGCACATGCATACCCCAACCCACAATAAATGAATTATAAAAAATAATAAATGTTTCAAAGTCAGACATGTTGCAGTTTGGAATATTTCAGATTTCTATTTTTTTAAGATGGAAATTGTGATGCCCAGTCAACTTGCCTGGATTTGGAACCCCTTAAGAGATATGCCTTTGTGTTTTTCTGACAGGGTATTTTGAGACAGGTTTAATTGAGGAGAGATATATTCCCTGAATTTGATATGCCTCATTCTACAGGCTGGAAACCCAGGATAATTATTTTTAAAGTAAATTAGCCTCAATATTCATCCATTCTTTACTTTCATGATGGACTGTATCCCCTCAAACTATGAGCCAAAATGGCTCCTTACTCCTGGAACTTGCTTGTTAGGAACTTTGCCCAACAAATAGAAAATAAACTAGTGTAGAGACTGGTAGAGTTTTAGTAAATAAATAGATACCCCCCCTTTCTCCATACACACACACACACACACACACACACACATAGTGGCATTTCATTTGTATTTTAATAAACAAAGCTTGCCTGAGGATCAGAAAAGTAAAACAAGCACACTGGCTAGCCTTAGAGACCAGGCAACAAGGACACACACCTTATTCTCAGTATCCACACTAACTTGCCATAGAAACCAGGTGGTACTGGTGCACACTCTTAATCCTAGAATTAGAGAGGGTTATAAAATGGGAGGAGACAGCTCTCAGTCTCAATCTCAGTCTCTTTCTGAGATTCCTGCAGAGTACTGAGGTAGAGGTAAGGGTCAATGGCTGGCTGTTTTGCTTTTCTGACATTCAGGTTGAACCCCATTTTCTGTCTCTGAGTTTTTATTAATATGTGTTTTTTGTGTGTATATGTATCATATATGATCATAAATATATGTGTATCATAAATATGACATATTTATGTGACATATGAATCATAGCCATGTACATACATAATTCATGGTACTGAAAAAAACTACTGCTATGTTTTAGAACTGAGAAGTGTAAGTTTTATAATTTATAATTATATAATTATATTAATTATAATTTATAATGAATAAGCCTGTGAGAAAAGACTCACCATTAGCATCACCAGGGAAATACGAATTAAAAGTACAGTGAGGATGCTAAATACCAAAACTATATGAGAGTATTTAGATCTAACTTATTTATAACACATAAAACTGAGAACACCAACTACCCTTCTACAATTGGATGGCTAAAGAAACAATGGTACAGGACCAAAGCTCTCGTATATACTCTGTGGGTGAATCATAAGTGGAATCTCCCTTATAGGAATGCATACAATATTACACTTAGATCAAGTTCAACAATAGGTAAGACTGATCTATGAAGCTAAAAGTCTATAACTCTAGGTGCTTTTAGGGAGAGGTATGCTTGTTTTCCAATCTGGTGACTATGAAGAGAATTTCTGGAAGACAGTCAAGTTTGTATCTCCATACTATCTAAAACAGTAACTATCAATGGGGGACAATCTTTCTATATTATTTTTTGGCAATGTTGATAGGGTTTTTTTGTTCTTTAAACTTGAGAAAAGGGTGTGTGTTACTACTGACATCTAGTGGGTAGAAGCTATGGACACTGTTGAATATTTACATGCTCATGGCCCGCTCTCACAACAACAACAGCATAACAAAGGCAACAGCAACATGTAGGCTAAGAAGAGAGTAAAAATTAAAGACCCTGAATTGGGTTTACAGAGATCCAGGCAAATCCCAAATGTCATTACATTGCATGTAGTGGAGTTTTGCCATTTACCTCATGTAACCAAGTACTGGTCCTAGTTAAAATATGTACACTGCACTAGAGGAATGTATATGAAATATGCTGATGTTTTCAACTTTTACCTCATGAGCATTGAAGAATAACATTGGCTGATTGATTGATAGTGTGAAGGATAAATCCAATGAAAAAAATATCCTGAGTGTTAATTATACAGTCTCCATGGGGCATAGACATTCAACACTCAATTCTTTCCACAATTTCTGTTAGTTTGAGATTTTTCATAATAAGATGTTGCCATACTTTCCTGCTTCTGTTAATTCACCCATCCAATTTAGCTTGATCAGCATTCCTGCCTGTTATCCGAATACATTTTGAATTCAGTCATGTTTCTTCTGACAGCCACCAGCCCGGTCTAAGCTGCCAGCAGTTCTCCCCAGAAGACTCCAGCAGCAATTTGCTGCAGCTCTCTGTCCTTTCTCTTGTGCTTTTCTACAGCCTTTGTTTTGAACAGTCATCTTCAACAGAGCTGATGTTTAACACCCCCAGACTAAAATCTTCCAAACTAGAGCCCATTGTATTCAGCATTTCCTCTGACTGTCTTAGTCATATCTTAAGAAGATCTGCTGCATCTAACGCTTCTCTGTCTCTTGAATTCTTCTCTAATGTCAATTACGATGACACACAATGTAGACACATTGGCCCACTCATTTCTTGGACACATTAAAGCTTTCAGTAACTTGTGTTTCTGCCTGTGTCCTCTTCATAGAATGTTCAAGATCCAAGCTCTTTCTGTCAAGTCTCAGTGCACATGCTTCTTTCTTTCTTTTTTTCCTGTCTAAAACAACTTATTCTCTATCTGTTTTCTTCAAATCACCTGCTTTGCTTTCCTCAATGCAGCACTTCCCTATGCATACACGATAGTTAATCTCCCTTGCCAACTTGATGCAGTTAGAAGCACCTTGCAGATTGGTGAATCTCATCAGTGTGTTTTTTCTTTGAAGGCATTTCCAGAGAGAATTAAATGAGAGGGGAAGACTTCCCTCAATGTGGGTGGCACCATTTCTTGGATTATGAATTGAATGAAAAAGAAAAGAGAACACTATTTTTGTCATGTCTCCTTTCCCATGATGGCCCAAACCTCTGAAACAGTGAACAAAGCAAACCTTTCCCCTCTTGAGTTCTTTATGTCATGCATTCTGTCATGGCGACAAGAAGAGTAATTAGTACAGTGTTCTACTTAGGCTTAACTGTAAGAAAGCAGAGGCCTCATCTGTCTTGTTCATTTCTATTACACAAGGGCCAAAGTCATATCTAGTTTTCTACATAAAAGTATTTTAATGGCATATCACTTGTGAGATTAGAGACTTTCCCTGCGAAAAGTCCTAGAGGTGTTGTAGACTAGAGAATGATATTTGAGAAGCACATTTTCTCACTGACAAACAAAACACCTAAGACTAAGACTAAGAAAGAAAAAACAACATGTGATGGTATAGCTAGTGCCTTGACTTTCATAATGCTGGACTCAATGGCCATCTAAATTTTTTCCATCATTCAGTTCAGAAAAGGACAATTCATTAAATTAACTCTATGTTGTGCTTTCCAAGTAAAGAAATCTACAGATACTCAAAGTTTTATAGTAGAGGGATGTTCATTAACTCAGAAAAAGAATAGCAAGGGCAAATAGCAAGCATCAAAACATAGTCAGTGTTATGCCTGGACCTCTCAACATGCTGAAAATGCCATCCAGTTCTCAGCAGAACTCTTTTGAATTGTTAATGGATCATTTTCTTTCCTCCAAACTCTGAGCACAGGTAACCTTGGCCATTCTTGGATTAAAAGGGATCGAGTGTTTTGGGGAGACTCACATATAGACATGTGTTAAAGCAGGTAGATGTAGTTCATAGGATAACCACCGAATGGTAATTATCATTAGCCAATGAAGTGCTAAGGATATTGAGAAATTGACACAGCAGAAGTTCACGCTATATTTAGTATTTATATTATTGCCATCAGCTATACCATATCAGATTATATTGGCATTTTCTGAAGGACTTCAGTTTCAGCAGGGCTCAGAATTGACTCCCATGACGCATTGAGAGAACTGGATACCACACTCTGAAAGCAACAGGGCGAGGGTGAGCTGTTACCTGAGTGCTCCTAAGTTTTCCTCCCTTACCTTTAATGTCTAAATTACAATAATCAGAGGATCCCTCCTGTGTGACTGCAAGAATCCAATTCTGTGCCCAGTTATGTCTGAGGCTTGCTGGAGGAATACTATATTAGTTTCCCGAGGCTGTCATAACAAGGGACCACAAACTGTGTGGCTTAAAGCAATAGATTTATTGCTTTGCAATTCTGGAGACTAGATGTCCAAAATCAAGATGTTGTCCACGTGGATTTCTTCTGAGTGCTGTGAGGCAATCTTCTGTTCATCCTTCTCTGTTAGTTTCTTGGGTCTTCCTTAACTTATATATGACTTTCCCTCTGTGTGTCCACATCATTTTCCCTCTATGGTATCTATGCCCATGCCCGGATTCTTTTCTCTCTTTAAGGACACCGATTTTATAATGCTTTTCTTCTTGTTCTTTCTAAATACCTTTCAAACACAACACAAAGAAGATAGGGTTAATTTTGGTTCAGAGTTTGAGAGCATAATCCATCATCATGGTGGGGACAGCATGGTATCAAGACAAGTTCTCGCTATGGTGTTGGGAGTTAGGCAACTGATCATACTAAATCTTCAGTCAGAGACCAGAGAGATAAATGCTAGAACTCGGGTTTTTTCTGTTCTCTCCCTTTTATTCAGTCTGGAGCCCAGCCCTTGGATGGCGATATCCACAATCAGGGTGGGTTTTTCCTCCATCTTAAACCTCCCTAGAAATCTAAGGACAGAGAGAGCTAGATGTGTATCTCCCACGTGAGTTCAAATGCAGCCAAATTGACCACAACAGTCATATTATAGTAGGCCTACACTGATGACATCATTTTAAGTTCATCAACTGCAATTGCCCTATTTCCCAAGAAGGTCACATTCACAGGTATCAGAGGTTAGGAGCTACACATTGCTTTGAGCTTTTTGATTCGATTTACAAAGAATGCTCTTCCGACTCTGCCTGCATTCTTCCCATGTCACTTCTTCCTCTGGTTCTATGACCAAGAGTCTCCTGATCGCTGCCTTTTTATTCTTTGACAGGATGCTCCCATTTCATGGTGAAGGGCTATTATTTAAATATCTTGACTAAGCAACATGGCAGAGTAAAGTCCATAAAGAGAAGAAGACTTGAGCAGGATCGTAGATAAAACAGTTCTTCAAACCTGCTGCTTACCCATCTTTATTGGATATCCTGCTCTGTTTTAACAGTCAACTTGATAAAACATAGATTCACCTGAGGATGGAGACTCAATTTAAGGATTATGTATATGGACTGTGGGTATGTTTATTGGGGATTCTTTTGATTGTTAATTGGTATAGGAGGGTTCAGCCCACTGTGGGCAGCATCCCTGCTCAGGAAGGAGGTCCTGGATTGTGTAAGAGAACTAGCTGGGCTTACGTCTGTGAGTGAACCAGTAAGAAGCTTCCTCCATGGCTTAGACTTAAGCTCCTGTCCTGATTTTTTTTTTTCATAGATGTGCTGTGACCCTAGAAGTGTAAGTTGAATAAACCCTTCATTCTACTAAGTTGCTTTTGGTCAGCTTTATTACAGAAACAGAATTTAACTAGAACTCTGGGGTTACGACTGTCTCTGATTAACTCTTGACCTGCTGACAGACTATGGGATACAGCCATCTTTCCCAGGAGATTTTGATTCATTTATACCATTCCTTCCTCCTAGTTAAGGGCTCCTATGGGAGGAAACGTAAAATCAATCAGTATTAAACAAATACCGCTACTCCCCTCTCTGTGTGAAAATGTTGTGATGCCCCTGAAAATAGTTTCAAGCAGGCTTGTAGCATATGCACTTGGGCCTAGGCCATCTTATATAGGAATGAGTGGGTACAAAGAATGTCCTACCTAAAATGTGCATCATAAGCTACTGTTGTATCATTGGATGGGTCAGTCTCCTCAAATATTTGCACTAAATATACCCTTTAAAATCATGTTGTGGTGTAGGAACACAGCTCACTGGTGAAACACTTGCCTAGCATATGTGAAGCCCAAGGTTCAGTTTTCAGCACCACACACACACACACACACACACACACACACACACACACACACAAACAATGTTGTTAACTTTTTACCATCTGTTTAAAGTATTGTTCTTTATGTACACATCGTTGTAAACAGTGCGGCTGGGATTATTATAGACAGAGTTGTTCAAGCAGAGGATCAGTTAGGCGGGGCATTTATCTAATTGCATAGTGGATGAGGGTTGTTTCTGCACTGAATGAATTGATCTCCACATGAAAGCTATCAGACAGAAAAACAGATGGCCAAATAGCATGGGGTCCATTTAAGTTGAGATGCTGGTAATGTCCATTATCCTAGACCCTGTTAAAGCTGTGCTGAAATAAATTGGCTTGACAAGAAGAAAGCACAGTCTACAGTTTCCCACTTACACCACCCACACATGATCATACTACATTAAGTTCACCTTCAGATTGATACTTCAGGGTAGTGGTTGAGTGTACTCTTTTGATCAACACACAAGGGAGGATCCAGTTAATACCCAGCAGGGTTGTGGGGAGGAAGAGAAGGCACCACAGAGCAAACAATACTCGTGTAAGGGCACGAAGCTGAGATTTACTAATTTGAATCCTTATAGACCCAGCAAAACATGTCAATCTAGTCTTCTCTGGAGAGTTTTGCTTAACAATGGAGATTTAATTATTATCTTAAAGTTTGAAAGCTCTGTTAATAATGAGCCTGTCTGCAGATAGACAGAGCAACAATAGTCTAGATGCCAGAGTTCTCAACCCACTTGAGAAAGAACACATAATGCTCAGTTTTCTGCATATGCTTCCAGTTCTTATTGTGTTTTCAATATGCAGACACAATTAGTTACTTTTTTTTATCATCTGTAAAATGCTGTTGTATCCTGTAAAGATTTGTCACTTGTATTGGTTTAATGAAATGCTGATTGGCCATTAGCCAGGCAGGAAGTATAGGCAGGGCAACCAGACTAAGAGAATTCTGGGAAAAGGAAAGGCTCAGTCTACAGTGGTCACTCAAACACAGAGGAAGCAAGATGAAAATGCTATACTGAGAAAAGGTAGCAAACCATGTGACTAAACAGGCAAGAATTATGGGTTAATTTAAGTTGTAAGAACTACTTAATAATAATCCTGAGCTAATAGGATAAACAGTTTACAATTAATATAAGCCTTTATGTGTTTATTTGGGACTGAATGGCTGTAGGACTAGGCAGGACAGTAGATCTTTAATTTTTATATATTTGTTTTTGTTTTATGTGTATGAGTGTTTTCCTTACATGCATGTTTGTGTATGACTTGCACACCTGGTGCCCAAGTAGACCAGAAAAAGGAGGGTAATTGATGTGGGATTTCCCTTTATATGCTGTGAATAGCATTGGTTAATAAAAAAACTGGCTTGACCTGGTGGGGTGAAACAGAGCTAGGCAGGGAAAACTAAACTGAATGCTTGGAGAAAGGAGGCAGAGTCAGAAAGCAGCCATATAGTCTCACCAGAGACAGATGCTGGGAACTTTACCTGGTAAGCCACAGCTATGGGGCAATACAAAGATTAATAGAAATGGGTTAAATTAATATGTAAGAGCTAGCCAATAAGAAGCTATAGTTAGTGGGCCAAGCAGTGATTTAAATAATATAGTTTCTATGTGATTATTTTGGGGCTGAGCAGCTAGGAAACCAACAAGCAGCCCTCCTTTAACAAATTGCTGTGCCAATATGGTTGACTAAATCCACATGAAATCCAAGAAAGCTTGGAAAGGAATTTTAGACACCGAAAAACAAAGTTTAGCCACATTTATTTTCCATGAACGGGCTTTGCTTGCTGGTGGCATGTTGTGGCTCCTTTAAGAGAGGTTTTCCTAGTTAAGTGGTAGCAGAAAAAAAAGCCGCAGCTTCAAAATGCCAGCTTTCTGGACTATGCTGCAAGCGTGACCTTTGGTGCTTTCAGGAGGCTGAGCACTTAAATGAGGTTTGGAAACAGCGTGGAACTGGGGCAATGTGCACTGCTTACAGAGGCAGTGAATGGACCTCCACCATGTTGGACTGTGTGGAGCAAGCAGGCAGGGCCATATATACCCTAGCAATGCTACAGCTTAGATTCTTAAGAAGTGCTTAGCATTTTAAGAAGCGATTCTGGTCAGAAAATAATTAAAGATATGTAATAAAGACAAATCCAGATGGAAAAGACCATTAAATGGGTCACAGTGTGTTTTAAAAATGTATGTAGACTTGGGAGAGAGAGGAAAAAGAATACATACAGTTATAAAAAGAAGTAAATAGTTTTAAGGAAAGGTAAAGTCTTTAAAGAGACAGAGTACAGACAGTCATAGATTTAAAGGAGTAAAGAAAAATAAGCCATGTAAAGATGGAAAATTCACAGAGATTCTGGATTATATATATTATTGTGTTTTCTTTGAATTTTTTGCCTGTGAAGGAGCTAAGTACAGAGAGACATTTTGTTGTATGGGCTGTTAAGCTTAACCAGCATGTATATTATAAAGGTATCTTGACTTCAGAATTTGGGTCTAAGGATATGTTGTTTTGCCTCCTAACAACAGGCAATTGATCCTCTGGAACTGAAGTTACAGATGACTGTGAGGCAATGTTTGGGTGCTGGGACCTAAACCCAGATTCTCTGAAAGTGCAGTCAGTGCTCTTAACCCTCTAGCCACCTCTCCTGCCTCTCAGTTGTTAATTTTGATCTACTATTTCTAAAACCTAGAGGAATATTTCTTTGTCTCTTGCTACTATCAGGGCTGGAAAGATAAAAGATTGGCTGGAGTTAAAAGGTGAATTTTATTTTATTAACCAGCATTATTTATATATATTGTAATCTGTCATAGACAAGTGCTGGAGGAAGGTCATTGGTTAAAAAATAAAGAAACTGCTTGGTCCTCATAGGTTAGAACATAGGTGGGTGGAGTAAACAGAACAGAATGCTGGGAGGAAGTGAGGTAAGATGCCTCAGACAGACGCCATGCTCCTCTCTCTCAGGTAGACGCGATGAAGCTCCGACCCAGGATGGACGTAGGTTAAGATCTTCCCTGGTAAGCCACCTGGTGGGCTACACAAATTATTAGAAATGGGCTAGTCCAGGTGCGAGAGTTAGCCAAAAAGAGGCTAGATATAATGGGCCAAGCAGTGTTTAAAAGAACACAATTTGTGCATTGTTATTTCAGGTAAAGCTAGCCAGTGGCTGGGAGCTGGGTGGCAGGAACGCAGCCCGCAGCTCCAACAACAGACAAGTAAACATTTCAAAATTTCAGATCTTCTTCTTGCTCTCAAAAATAGGATTTCTTCCTTGGTAGTGATGATGCATGCCTTTAATCCTAGCACTTTGGAGTCAGAGGCAGACAGATCCTCTGTGAGTTGGAGGTCGTCTGGTCTACAGAGTAAGTTCCAGGACAACCAATGCTCCACTGAGTAACTCTGTCTTGAAAATCAATAAAGAAACCCAAATTTAAAAATAAGTTACCTCCCCAAACAGCCAAACAAACAAAAAAAATATGATTTTTTGGCATTAGTAGATAGATTAATGAAAAGGACATTCTAATAAAAAGTAACTAAATATGTCTGGTTTTCTTATTCAAATATATAATGCATTTAGAGAAGTATGTGTCTGTTCTATGTTATGTCTTAGAATTGCAATATAGCTAGCACATTGACCTTCTATCTTGGCTGAGGCAGAGGTGAATGGGTAGAACTCATGGCAGAGTGTGGTCAGCCTAGAAAATGGCTTGAAAGGCTTGTTAGGGATCTAGGATTCTATGATATCCTTAGCAATAAAATTAATGGGTTTTGATGCTCAGTTATATGGAAAGGCAGTTTAGAAAGCGGATGTATAAATCGAATTCAAAGTCATTGTTGACTTCATTGCTTCAAAACTTCATTGCTTTAATACAATCAAGTCAAATATTTTCATTTTTTGGAAGTCACTACAGAAATGCCAAAATGCAGCTAAAGACTTGGAAGGTGAAGTCGATTATGTTGTTTTTGTTTTGTTTTGTAGCTGAATTTTCTGGAATATTCTGGAGTCATAATGATTATTAGACATTTCTAGCATTTACTTCTTGGTCATCATGGCTTCCAACATAAAGCTGGCTCACATGAGCCATGTTATCATGGGCACAGCATGTGTGAAAGCTCAGCTAGACCTTGACTTGAGGCCACACTGGCTCCCACTTAGTTTCTATGAATCTGTGCTTTACAGTATATACTGGTTATACAGAAACGTCACTAGATCTATTTGATACATTTGGGAAAATGGAACCTATTCCTACTAGAAAACTAACTTCCCTGAAAGCTTATAAGAAAAAGGACCTCAGGAGTAGTTTGTCGGCTCAACTACATGTATTTGGCAAGTTTTTTCTTTAAATAATGTTATTTTATTTTCATTGAAGGCATATCCAGGGTACAGGGAGGGGATGTAATTACTATTTTTTATATGTAGAGAATTCCAGGCTCAAACAATGTAGTCATTTGCCCAGAATTACAAAACTAGCAACTATGCCTTCAGCCTGGAATTGAGGTTCTACGAACCAATTCCATTTCTTTTCATTTGTTCAGCACTCACCTAGTCTGCCCCTGAAGATGGAGTATTGCTAAAGAAGTAGTTTAGAAAAGCAATTTTAAAATATTAATGAAGATTTTTTGTATCAATTGTTAGAAAATCCAGCATAAACTGACTTTAAAAAGGAGGAGATTTTGTTGATATCGAAATAGAGAATAGTTGCTGGATAGTGGTGACGCACACCTTTAATCCCAGCACTCAGAAGGCAGAGACAGGCAGATCTCTGTGAGTTAGAAGCCAGCCTGGTTACAAGAGCTAGTTCGAGGACAGGCACCAAAGATACACAGAGAAACCTGAAACCCTGCCTTGAAAAACCAGACAAGAAAGAAAAGAATAGTAAAGAAAAAGAAAAAAGAAATACGGCGATAATCTGAGATTCAACTGTGGTGTGGTGCATTAGTGTTGAGGCTTCCCTTTGTCCCAGGATTGCCTTTTGGTGAATCTGATTACATTTTCAAGTTTCTCAGTGTGGTGAGATAGTTTGCAATCACTTTAGGTCTTTTGGGACTCAGACAGAAGAGAACCAATTTTCTTCCTGCCTGGATGGTGTGGGCGAGGTACTCATGTAGGGCCAGGCAGTGTGATCAGCCACCTTGTCCTGATGTGCTAATCATCCGTGGAAATAGGACTGAAACTCATAACAAACAGAAAACCAAAAACCAAACTAAAACCTTCATGTGAACTAAAAGGTAGCTCTCCAAAGAGTTGTGTGCAAATTCTAAAAAGCAAGGGGGGTGGTGGTGGTGGTGTATAGGATACAGGGTAGCCAAAGCAGCATGAGTTTCCTGAGGAGCGACTTAAATCTCCATGTTTATTCCCTAGTTTCCTGAGGCTGTAGTAGCATTGTAGAAAATGACTCCTGTTGTTCACTGAGCAGTGTCCCTTTTCCCACTCCATCACATGCTAAGCAGAGAGACACAGTTAAGGATGACACAGTCTGTTTTATGTCATCATACTTCTGAATTATAAGCCCTGGTCCCCTAAAGTGAGCTCACTGATTGGTTTGAACATGCTGTATTCTGTTGGCTCCTAGTCTTTGAGTTAGCCATATATCTCTCTGTCCTTTCTTCTGTCTAGCTTTGTGCTTGCCATGATACTTGATAACTCCCAAGTTTTCTTTGTGGTTCTTCTGAGCCCTCAAACACACACTCTTTTTTGCTTCTCTGTGGCATGTTCTGTACAACTTTGGCTCTCTGTTGGGTTGATAATGGCTGATAATCAGGGTTTGAAAGGCACCTGTGGAGGAGTAGAACGTTCTTGTGTCCCTAAATAAGTGACTGAGTAGAGACCTACAGTTGCAGAAGAGGCAGATGGTTCATGAAGATATGGTAAATGCCCTGGTGGGTGGGCGGAACACGCCATGGGTGATAAAGAATCCATCTGTGCATAAGGCCACCATGCATACAGAGTTAGGATTTTTCTGACACACTAGCATGAGCGTTTTAGTTCAGTTGCATAGGAGAGGCTTTCTCTTGCATGCTCTGTAGTTTTTCCATCTACAACTTCATGGGTCACAAACCTCCCTAGCATCTTAAGTCTCCATAACAAGCCACAGGTCACCTTCTGATGCAACAGTGTCCATGTTTCTGCAAGGGGTTTTCAGGTTTCACCTTTGTTGCTGTTTTTAAAAATATATTCTGACTTTGTAGGGTGTTTTAATTAGGATTTCTGTTGCTGTAATAGCATAACATAACTAAAAGCAACCCGAGAGGATGAATTTATTTCAGTTAAGCATTCTCTGTCACATTTCCTTTCTGAGGAAGACAGAAGAGGAACGCAAGGCAGGATCTGAGAGGCAGGAATGGATGCAGGGAGGTTATGGAGGCGTGTTTCTTACTAGCTCACTCTTCCATCTTGTTCAGCAATTCTTCTTCTACAACCCAGGGCCACTTCCTCAGAGGTCACACCACCCACAATAGACTAGGCTCTCCCACGTCAATCTTTAATCAGGAAATGTTGCACAGGTTTGCTTACAGTACAATGGGGGCATTTTCTTGACTGAGGTTTCCCCTTCACAAATGACTCAAGCTTATGAGTGAGATACAAATGAAGAAGGACATAGGACTTTGTATAAGTCCCACCCACCTAGATCTCACCTCCTGCCTACTGCAATCCATTTTAATTATTTTTCTTGACTCTAGCTAAAGTTCCTTTACTTCTTGAACTTTTCTGTGTCTGAGCCTATGAACTGTAGTCATTTTTTTCAGGTAACTTTATAGATTAAAAAATGGCATACACATTACATTATACTGTATTTGTGTTCAACAATTTGATTTTCATTGACAGTAGTGCATGTTTCTGTGGTGTAATATAGTGGTATGATATATGAACACATTATAGATTCAACTGAGCCCTAGTCTAATGCCTGATCCCCTTGTCAGTTTTCTCTACCTGAGCACTTTGTGTAATAGGAGGCTGCTTATTGGTTCCCCGCCACACTGCTAGCTTAGACCTGAAATAACCACACAGAAACTGTATTAATTACATCACTGCTTGGCTCATTAGCCCTAGTTTCTTGTTAGCTAACTCTTATATTAATTTAACTTATTTCTATTAATCTGTATATTGCCACATGGCTGTGGCTTACTGGGTAAAGTTCCCAGCATCTGTCTCGGCGGCTCTATGACTTCTCTCTTATTCCACCCTTATTCCTCCCGGCATACAGCCTAGCTTTCCCCACCTAGTTCTGTTCTTCCCTGCCATAGGCTCATAGCAGTTCTTTATTCATTAAGCAATAAAAGCAACACATAGACAGAAGGACGTCCCATACCGACTTTGTGACCGCAACTTAGTCTACTTGACAAGTAACTAGTAATCATTCCAAATTTGGCTTACAGTAGTGTGTGTGTGTGTGTGTGTGTGTGTGTGTGTGTGTGTGTGTGTGTGTGTGTATGTGTCCTGGATATTTAAACTAGGCACTTTACACTTGGGAGGCAAGTGTTTTGCTGGCCCCCATCATTTCCTATTCTCACTTAATTCCCCTTTCGAATGTCAAAACGCTGGAAGGATACTATTCCTTCAAAGCCAGCACAGGGAAAGACAATGGATCTGAACTTTCTTGGGTTGATGTCCCAGTTTAGGAAGAAGCACTTCACAGAGGATTTGCTGCTTAATGTCTCTGTGACAACAGGAATGGAAAGAATGGGCTTGGGAGATTTGGAGATCCAGGGCCTAATTAGGGGCTGTGAGTGCTCATTATGATGGGAAGTCTGTGCCCACGCAGGAGCAGAAGCTGCCCACTTCAGAGAGTTTTCATTACCTCCTACTTCTTCCTCAGATAGGCTTTCAAGGGAGTTAGTGTTATCCCCTGACAGGAAAGCACCAGTTGTTACCTCACAAGCCATTATCAGAATATTGGGATCAACTTGTAGTGGTTCAGAATCACAGAGCAAATGAGATGCATATAGCTCGAAGTCAAGACCAAAAATAATTGTGCAGCACTGGGGGAAAATGACCTACGAGAAGAAGCTACAGTAATTAGTTTATTTCACCCAGAGAAGAATAATTCGGGGAAATTCACAGCCCTAACAGGCTGCAAGACCATGAAAGATAATTCCACAGGATGGCGAATTGACAGTTATAGATGTTCAAGGATGGTTTTTCCCATTGTCCTCTCTCAATTTCTTGCTTTATTTCTCCTCTGTAATAACTTGATGAAAGATAATAATGTGGCGACTTGAGAAAATTCGGAGTGTAAGTACTTTGGAAGCTGGCAACATTATTGTACTGTCTTCCCACTGTCTCCCTCCCTTCCCCCTCTCAAAAGAAAAACCCAGAAGGGAGTAAATACACCATCTGCAAGCCTCTTTCCTCTTTTACAGCCATCCTGAAGCCATCTGCTACAGCTTCAACCCACCTGCATACTGAGAAACATTAATTGTCTTCCCTGAATTGGGCAAGAAACACAGGCTCCAGTAAAATGAGAGTAGGAGGAAGGAGACACTTTTATATTACCTTCAAGTGAGCCTTGCACGGGCCACCCACCTGAATCCTTTTGTGAATCTTCTTCCTGCTCCACCAAGCTTATTGCTTAAGAAGGAAAGTAGAATCTTAGTGTTTGTTTCTTCAGAAATCTGAAGATGGCATGGATTCAGAAGTGCAGTCCCCACTGTTGAAAGGAGTCTATAAGTTATTGTTGGAAGCTGCCATAAGGACTTCTCTTTGCTTCAGAACTGGAACATTTTTTCTCCCCATACAAATCCTGGCATGTTCTCTATATGTAATTACGACTGGAGTTGAGATTCCCCATTCTGATGTTAAGTCAGTAGCCTAACAAGTTCTAAAGGAGCATTGGCTAGTGTTTCCAGTGGTTCTTTCATTGTTGACAGGAGCATTCTTCCCTTCAGAAAGTGGTTCTATATGGGCACACAAAGTTTCCTATCTCCGGCTGCCTTTCATTAAATGCCATTGATGTTTTCTGTCATTATAGTAACTGTAAAGCCCCTATCTAAGTCCTCCTAATCCTTAGAGGGCTCTAACACCCCCTGCTGTGAATTATTGAGCCTGTCTCTCCTTTTCACCTTTTTCAATTCAGGAGGAGAGGTCAGCTTCAGCAGCAGCTTCCTGCTGTGGTGAAAAGACTTTGGTTTGTGTGGCTCAATCTACTGTTATCAGGGCCATAAAGCACTAGGAAGAGTCTGAGGTTATGAAAAATTGAGAGTGTATCTATCTGTAGAAACATTTCTTCAGGCTAGCATCTCTCTCTGACACACACACACACACACACACACACACACACACACACACACACACCACACTATAATTCTTAAACCCAAATCTTAAGCTTGAAGCATCCTGAATGAAGCAAGAACACTTTAGAAAAAAAAAAGGAAGGCTTTAATTCAAACAACCAGTCCCCATTAGCTGTTCTGAAATATTAATGGCCACTGTGAGCAAGTATGCTCTATGTACCTATGCTTCTGACAAATTCAGTTTGCAGTTGTAGCATTGAACATCAGTTGGCAAGGCCTGCATCTAGCTCTGTCTACTCTTATTTGATATTTGTTTTACACATTCATTATCTCAGTTACTTTCTGGGGGTATTGTCTTGTGCTGATCCATAATGTAGGTGGGATTTTTCCTAATTGGTTTTTATATACCCAGAACACTCTATGCATAGATTAATCAGACACAATATGCCTTCATCAACCAGTGTATCATTAGTCTTATCAGGGAAAACACGCATGGTATGCTGACTTCTATTTCCCCTCTCTGAAACAACATTGCCTCTATAAAAAGGAAAAGAAAAGTCTGTACCCATGTCCACACAGGAGATGGGTTTTGCCATTTAGTTACTGAATGTTAAACAATCCGTTGTACCGAACAGGGTCAAGCCGATCCAGATGATTTAACATTTAGGGTTGGCACTTAATTGGTGAATCATCTAAGTGTGCTGCAATAAATAAACATGGACTGACTATCAGAATGGTCAACCCAATAAACTGCCTTGCCTTTTCCACATAGAAATGGTGTATTGATAACCCAACAGCACTTTGGATCAATAGCTACAAACTCCTTTGTATGTCTGTGTAACAACTATATCCTACACTGATTAAGAAGACAAAGGAAAGAGAACAGATACTGTTGACTGGGGTTTCTGTCCTGTCTGGTATCACATCTTTTTAGTCCCAAATAAACACACAGAGGCCTACATTAATTATAAACTGATTGACCTATTAGCTCAGGCTTCTTATTGACTCTTATAACTTATATTAGCCCATAATACTTGTCTGTAGCTTGGTACCTGTTTCAGCAAGGCAGTCACATCTTGCTTGCTCTGCTTCTGGCTTCCTCTCTGTCTGGGTGACGACTGCAGACTGACTCTTTCCTCTGTGCAGAATTCTCATCACCCCATCTCTACCTCCTGCCTGGTCACCCCGCCTCTATATCCTGCCTGGCTACTGGCCAATCAGCATTTCTTTAAAATACAAGCGACAGGGTACAGACCATTGTCCCACAGCAAGCTACTTTGTAAAGACAAACAAGCTTAGAAGTCAAGGAGACAAGGCTAAAAATGGTATCGGCTCTTTGGATAAGTCAGTTAACCTCTTTGAACTGTTGTTGTGAGGATTTGTGACATAGCCCATCTTACACAGGGTCCAAAAGTCTATGTACTGAGTGAGTATTCGCTGCATTATTTGGGTTTCCTCCTTGACTGCCTTGGATTTTTTTTTTATTGTAATTATGTTGAACAATGAAATCTAGGGATACACGTGATCATATCTTTATTTCAGATTCTTAAAAATTTCTAAAATTTTAATTTAGTACTGAGCCACTGCATATCCACATTTTTATACAGACTTTCCCCTTAAGTTTTGAAGATGAATTACAAGTGCTGCCCCGCCACTCAACCCTGACCCCACCACGGCTCTATTCAGAACATTATCTCACAATCTTTCCAGAAGCTCTGGGACTGAGACATCTAAAACAGCTTACAGGAAAACAAGCTGTGGGTTACTGTAGGTGACCTTAATGATGCACAATCACTTAAGAATCTGATGTTGACCACTTCCAGTTGAAAGTGCATAAATGAACTAGAAAGACAGTATAATCATATACACTGAAATTAGATTAGCATACACACTCTGACAGCTTAGTATGGCCACAGAAGGGGACTTCAATATCAGGATACATTCCCTCTGTGTGCAGGCACACCTCTCTCTCTCTCTCTCTCTCTCTCTCTCTCTCTCTCTCTCTCTCTCTCACACACACACACACACACACACACACACACACACACACACACACACCATTTCTGTTCAGTATATGTATATATTCAAAGTATGTCTCAAAAATAGTAGATTTTGTATGTCTGGTGTAGAATGATGACAATTTTATTATTATTTTAGTTTTCACCCAGGATACCAGGGGCTTACCTACATTACTGAATAATGTTTTGAAACAAAATTAGGTGCTTATATTCTACTGTGGTTTCTATTGTTGTGATAAAACACTAGGGAAAACTATTTTGGGGGAAGAAAAGCTTTATTTTAACCCCCACTTTCCAATCCATTATTTAAGAATCCATGTAGGAATTGAAGTAGAGACCCGGGAAGAACAGTACTCACTGGTTTGCTTCCTCTGGCTTGCTCAGCCACTTTTCTTCAACAGCTCAAGTTTATCTGTCCAGTCATGGCACTTCCTGTGGTTGGCTGGGACTTTCTATATTAATTACCAATCAATGATATATACCATAGACATGTCCACAGACTAATTAAATGGAGGCAATTCTTCAGTTGAGATTTCTCTTTCCAAGGTGTATTTGGGTTGTGTCAAGTTTGCAAAAATATAAATAAACAAGTAACCAGCGCAGCTTATAATAACACTGTTTTGTGTTCTATAAGGCACAGGACAAACCTCCTCCCCTAACACATTCAGCAAAGAATAAATTACCTTTTCCTAAGTGTCAGAAAGAGAATAAAGTTATTGCACAAAGGCTTGTTCACTCGTAAGTCTAGTGAAAATTTCTCATTTATTTGACCATTTGGTGGTGTCACTTTGGTTCCATATGGATTTCTCCAATGTAGTCTTCCCCACTCTCTACAGGGAATCATTAGGCTTGCTCACAAAGCACTGTCTGAAGTCCAAGTATAGGGACGCCCTTATGATAATGTTGGAAAGAAAGTGAGTCTCTTATGTGACCTGGTCTAGGGAACCCAAGACCACGTTCTATTGGATGGAGTAGGCAATCCAAAACCTCCTCTCATAGTCCCATGAGGATGGGTCTTAGCTTGTTTTGTGGTTCTAGAACAGACACCACAGATTAAATAGTTTATAAGAAATATTTATTTCTCACAGTTTCTGGAGTGTGGGGTTTGAAGTGTTGGCCTCTGATGACAAAGGCCTTTTTACTGTATCATTCAGTGATGACAGGTAGAAGGAAAAATGCATATGTGAGCACATGACAACACAAGGGGCTGCACTCACCTTTATATCAAGCCTGTTTCTATGATAACTAATCTACTATATAGCAATGCAAACTTCCCCTCATGAAGTAAGTCTCTTTGCAGTCAAACAATCTCTCAGCTGTCATAATTTTCTAAAAATACAGGATTGGGGATTAAATTTCAAAGACATGAAATTCAGAGGGCACATTCAAACCCTACCAGAGGTGAGCAGTGTGGCACAGACTGTGCCAATTCTAGGTAAAGATGTGTTGCAAAAGGAGCAGAAAATAAAACTTGATGTGGTGGTTTGAATGAGACTGGTCCCACAGGTACATTTGTTTGAATGCTTATCCCCCAGTTGGTGAACTATTTAGGATGGATTAGGAGGCATGACCTTTGTTGCAGGAGGTGTGCCACTGTGGGTGAGTTTTGAAGTTTGAAAACCCTATGTCAGTTATCCCACCCTCTGTCCATGGATCAGGATTTAAGTTCTTAGCTATTGCTCCAACAGCATGCCTGTCTGCTTCCTGCCATGATGATCACAGACTAGTTCTCTAAAATTGTCAGCAAGTCCCTAGTTAAATGCTTTCCTTTGAAACAGTTGTTTTGGTCGTGGTGTCTCTTCACAGCAAGAGCAGTGACTAAGACAGTTACCAAAGGGACCACGTCTCATTTTTTGCATCCCAGTACCTTAGCAGTCAATAGAAGTTAACAGATGCTCAATTTGTGCATTTTTGAACTGCATCAAATTAAGTAAACTTAATATGTGGAATATATGATAAACAATGACTAGATTTGGCATTACACATAACAATATTCCACAGAGTACTTTAAAATAGTGACTTGCTCTACTTCATTATAAAGTATGATTTAATTATGAAAATTTCAATGGTATATTTATTCATCTGGTTGTTCATTAATTCGGTATTCATTGAGCACATACTGTAGGCAAGAGAGCATGCTAGTTGCTGGAATACAAAGATGGATCAGACGTGGAACTGCCTTTAAGTCACTCACAGTCTTGTGGGGAAGGTAAGTTCTGTATATAAATCACTGTGATATAGAACAGAGCTCATTAGAGATACAAAGCAAATTCCTTGGTGCTCTGCAACAACATGCAACCTTTCCAAAAGGGAAAAGGGAAGACTTTATTAAAGATGCTCAATGTAATGAATTTTTTTTTACTTCCTCACTCTGCACTTCTATCATTACAAGGAGAAATTGGCAGAATTTCCTCTAATTTTATAATATTCAATCGAAGCAGTCACCTAAAACATGACTGAGGACCATCTGCTGTGCGGCTGTTGAGCCTGTCTGTCTCAGGCAGTCATTTACTGCTCCAGGAAGGCACAAGGACATAGTGAATGTTCTTGCGGCAATCCTAGGCTATTTCCATGAGTGACAGAAAAGTTGGAAGGTCACAGCCATCCATAAACTGCTCCAGAAAGATGCTTGTTTTGGAACTCTGGTAGTATTACATTCCTAACCGATGGAACCACAGGTATCCTCAGGAAGATTATTGCAAACTTTTGTGCATCGGCGCCTTGCTATCTTAAGAGTCTAAAAGACACGATCTGGTTCTTCACATTCAAACAATATAAATTGTTGGGTTTATCCCCTTTGAAACATTTATATACTTTAAATACCATAATAATTAATTGTACCTTAGAAAATGCTTGTGACATTTTATAATGTTCTTTGCAATTCAGATAGAGAAAGAAGTTTAGTAGAAAGAAACCAATTAAGAAGCTATGGTATAATTAAGGAAGGAGATAGTGCCCTGGCTTGAAGTCAAGACAGAAGGAATCACAGCAGCTAACATTCTTTGAGTGTTTGTCATGTGACAAAGCCTGTGTATAGCTTCATGAAAAATATCTAAATCAATACACACAGAAATCTTAGAGATAGATATTATTATTTTCAGTTTTACAGATAAGGGAATGAAGAAATAATCACTAAAATTAGAATTCAAGTCGACCTAAGCATGTCTCTGTAGTTCATGAATTCAACCATATGCATATTGTACCTTTTAGAAAAAAACAACAAAATTTATATGCTCAAGAAAGAATAGTCTAGATGACCTGAGAGAGAATCATCTAAGATAATTCAGGTCATAATTTGGATTAGGCCAAGTGGATGGATGAAAATAAAATTCCATTATGTCAAAATCATCATTACAACCACCACCATAATAATCTAATAACAATGAGTTCACTACATAGCAAGTTTAGCTATGGACGTGGTGATTGACAGTCTGAGACTTAGAACACGTTTATATAGAGATGGACATTAGGAAACTGGTGTTAAAGATCATGAAAGAGCATGGTGAGTTAAATTTTTGCGTGTGCTCAGCTTAGATCAGAAACACTGGAAGAGAGCGGGATCTAGGACACGCATGATGCCTAAGGAGAAAACACTGAAACACCACAAAACGTTTTCATTGGGGTTTTCTTTATTGGATTCTGAGGCAGCAAACAAAAGAGAACACAACTGGTGGCCAGAAGTTGCTCATAATCTAGATGTGGAGACATAACGGGGTTATGTGAAACAGCTTGAGGGCAATTATCAGACAGAATGCAGAAGACAGCAACATGGTTTTCAGAATGAGAAAATAAAGAACAGAATGCGGATAGTGCTAATTTGGAAGATATCCTGGAGTTTGGATCTGAGTGGAGTTTCTACAAGCAGGCAATAGTGTGGAGAACCTGGTGACTCAATGAGGATAGGGATGGATGATGGGGGAAAGGCACTCTCTCTCTAAACTCTGCAGTCTGAAGGGCACTGGAGGAGAGAGACACAGCTTTCACAGCCCAGGCTATGAGGCTGTTGTCAGTCGTTGTGGGGATTGAAGTCCAGATGTTATGTATTGGAGAATGGGAGTGTAAAACAGGAAGAGTGAAATAGACAAACTTGGGGGTTCTGGGACCTGGAATTCTGGGAAGTGGAGGAGGACTCAGGAGGATGTAGAGAAGTGGCAGACCAAGATTCTGCCCCCTCATGCCCATGATGTGAAAAAGTAGCTAAGTGAAAGTTAACTGTGAAGGGTAGCATGGCTTCTGCTCCATGTATACACCACCATACCAGCTCTAGAGTGGCCTGTGGCCTGACCTTGTTAGCAGCTTCCAGGTCAGGGCATTCTGCAGGATGTAGGCTCATCATACCTTAGAGACTCATAAGGTACACAAAGTTAGCAGGATGTAAATCATCCAGCATGGCTTGAAGAAATCCAGCAGTTCAGTTTAGTTCAGTGCTTTTCAACTTTAGATGTGTATCAGAAACATGTAGATGGATCATTTAACCAGAGGGCTAAAGAATGTACCTCGCTAGCAGATTGGGCTACAGAATGAATGCCAGCTGAGTTCAGCTGCTACAAAGTACCAACATTCCCCCACACACCTATGCTAAATTTATTTTATGTTAGTAACTGACCCAATTATTTACCCTTCTCCTACTGTAACAGTACATTTTGCCTAGAAAAATACATATAACAATAACTAACTCATTGACATTTGCAGCAAATACTGTGGACAGCAAGGGGATGGGGCCTTGTGGCCTCTGCTGGTCTTGGAACTGTGCTTTGAGATTCACTGCTTTATCTGAAACACAAAGGCATCATTGGGTTTGAGTGAGAAAAGCAGCAGAGAAGCAAATATAGCAAAAGAATAGTTGAAGGAAAGGCTTGGAATTGGGAAATATGAGATGACAGAATGTCATTAAAATGACTGAACAGGAGGTTGACAAGCAAAGATCGTGTTTGCAGCAGGGTGTATAACTGCTGTGTGGGAGACTGTCTCGAGTGTGAGTTGGAAGTGAGGAAATAAATTTCAAGGTAGGTTTTTTTTTTATTCAGCAATCTAGTGATCTACATCCAGAACAGGGGAGTAAGTGGATAAACAGGGGAGTAAGTGGATATGGAAACCGAATGCCGGAAAATCCCACTATGAATACATCACCAATATTCTAGTCCTCTCCCGCAGCACAAGATGAATTCATGTCTCTACTTATTCAGAGTCAATCAGGGGTGGCATCACTTCATTTTATTTTAAAATTATACTATTATTAAGTATATGTGTGCATCTGATTGTACGTGTACTCTTGGGGGGAGGGCAAAGAGGGCATCAGATCCCTGGAGTTACTGGTGGTTGTGAGCCACACCTGGTGTGGCTGCTGGGAACTAAACCTGAGTTCTCTGCAAAATCAACCAGTGTTGTTAATTACTGAACCAAGTCTACAGAACTGAGGGGGAGTTGATCCTTTAATTTTTTTTCCCTGGTAGATTTTATTTCTGATACATACAGAACAATCATAGGTCAGAAAAGCATAAAAATCAAATCAAATCGTTCTACAAGATAGTCTGTCAGACATGGATAATAATTCTCTTTACTCTCTTCTGTGCCCGTAAGTGCCTATATTTTATCTCCCTTGGGGTTGGCCATCTTGGATTTGCTCTCTTGAGTGAGTAAGGGATGTGTCACTGCCTCTTGGGCATGGTGGCCTCCCGTGGCCCCATGTCGTCCTATCACATTTGTGTCTCTTGGAGGAGGGTGACTTTTTCTTTTCAGACAATTCGCTGCTGGTGACATCAGTGTGGGGCTGCCATCGGCTTGTTAGCTGCTCGAGATTGATGCTTCTTGAGACATCCAGTGAGAAACAAGAGTGATGGGAAAGATCAGGTGGCACAGTTAACAGCCAGAAAGATGAGATAGGAGTCTAGTCAAGTCCCGCCTGACACATGTTATCTGATTGGCTGACTGGAATCCCTGTGAGCTAGAAAACAGAGGAGGAATGATAACAGAATTAAAGGTAATGCTTGTTTAATGCGAGGAAATCTTAAGGGTTTTCCTATGGGTTTAACAAAATTTAAAAGCACGCCAATGGAAAGAGAGGGTTTTGTTATTCATTTTCCAAATGAAGTCCCTGTAGTTAGGAAGAAGTTAAGAGACGGAGAGTGAGGGGAACAAGGCTGATTTAAAAACACAGTGACTTGGTGAAGGATGCCATGCTATAGTGAAGGGGCCAAACATTCAGAACCCAACCCTCAGTGGCTCTGACTTTAACCCCACTGCCTTTCTGAATTAAAAGTCTCAGCCCTTGCTGAGGCTGATAAGGGCTCAGAAACTTCTCTGCCTGAACTCCTGATTTGGGATTTACAATCTTCTCTGATCTCACCGTCTGCTGGCTGTGTCTGCTTTGACTCCGATTTAAATGTCAGTCTTTCTGATCCTGAAGTCTGGTACCTTGGTCCCTGAGTGTGTTAGCTCAGAGGAAGTCCTCCCCTGGGCATCAGTAGGAAAGGCCTCAGACCCCATGCACCTGACACTGCTCAGCTAATGAGGATTTTGAAGAGCGCTGCTAACTTATTCTGAAGCCACTGCCTACGTGCCCAGCAGGATGAGACAAGAGTGGCCTACCTCCAGCGCACTCACTCAGAACCCTCTCTGTGCCATCTGTCTCGTCCGCATTCTGCCTCCTTCTGGCTCCTCTTCCTGCTTGTGCCCTACACCTTCCACTTCCGTGAAACACGGCGCAAGGCTCTGCTTGCCCTCTGTTAGAGCTCAGAGGTCACGAGGGCCCCATCCCCTTGCTGTTCACAGCATTCTCTGCAAGTGGCGATGAGCTGGTTAATTTTATATGTGCTAGACAAAATATAGTGTTAGAGTGGGAAGTGGGGGTTTAAAACAATTTACCATCAGTTCTTTTATATAAAAACAAATTTAAGATGGAATTATAGGATTCTTATACATGTCCCTTGAAGTCAAAATGTTTTATTCTCTTCCACTTCAACTTTTAATTTTTATTATTTTAGAAATTTGTTTATTTATCGTGTGTCTGTGGGTGCTGGTTTTGTAGCTTGTCAATGATGGTTAGAGGACAACCTGCTGCAACCACTCTGTGTGTCCCAGGCATCAAAATCAGGATGGGCAGCTCAGAGACAAGTGTTTTTACCACTGAGCCATTAACTTTGCCAGCTCAGACCAGCTGTAAATCTACTGGCGATTTCATGCTCTTTGCCATTCCCCAGACCCAAATCATACGCTGTTTAATTTTGCCCTTTTGTATTGCTCTTTCCTAGACTCATACCATCATTAGTCATCTGTTATTCATCAAATAACACCTTTTTCTAGTCACTCATTCTTTACAGTTTCAGTTTTCCTACCTAGTACGCCTCCTTCAACCCCTTACTTCCCCCCGACCTCTTTTTTTTTTTTTATTCTGCTCACATTTCATTTTTGGGTAGACCAAAATTTGTCTGGTGTCTTTCCTGATACAGGTGGCCTGCTACGATGGTTTCATTATAGGCTTTTGCTGCCATGAAACACTGTTTTATATGGCTGTCCGTTGCAATGTTTGTTTCCTCACCGTGGGTAGAAGACGTCCTGGAAGTAAGCACTTGTTAATGGCCACTTCCTCTGGCTCATGGTGCTCAATGCAGTTTCTGGTTCATGTTTGGGACATCATAATTGTATGTTGAAAGAATAAATAAATCAATTTCTTTGTATAGGCGTATTTCAGGATGGGGATGTAGTTTGGCGGTAGAGTTCTTGTTCTCCTACAGAAAGTCCAGGATTCAACCATCAGCACCAAATTAAACAGTAGACAAACAAATAATAAATCAATAAGCAACACATTTCACCCCATCGTTTCTCTCTCAGTGAGGTTGTTTCTCTCTATGTTGTTTTACTCCTTTGTTTTTATTCCCATAGAAAAGTCTTTATTCACATCTCCATAGAAACTACTGCGGCGCTGTATCAGCAATAAGCTCCATGGGATCTCTAGATAGTTCACAATTTACCTGGACAACACAAACTCAGATGCCCGGAGCACAGCTTGCCATAGTCTGAAACAGCGGTTCTCAATGTTTGGGTTGCAGCACCCATAAAGGTCAGATATCCTGCATACTAGATATTTATATTATGACTCATAATAATAGCAAAATTACAGTTATGAAACAGCATCAAAAATAATTTTATATTTGGGGGTCACCACAACATGAGGAACTGTATTAAAAACCATTGGTCTAAAATCTTCTTCTCTCCTGCTTTTCTTTTCATATCCATGGCACACAGTCACAACTCTCTTTGCACTCCTCAGATCCAGACCTTTATTCTTTAGAATGTCCCCTCCATGGAACTCAACATCCTCTTTGGGGACCTTGTCATACATCTGAAAAGAGTTTTCTATTTCATCATGGTTATCTATGTGACCCCACGAAAAGAAATGAAGCTTGATCCCCACCTCATGCCACACATGAGGCAAAAATGGACTCAAAGGAGATTACAGACCTAAGTGTAAGAGGTAAAGTCACAGAACTCTTCAGGGAAGCTCAGACAGGCAGCGGGGCTTGGTGTACAAACAAAAAGTAAAGCGATAAAAGAAAAAAAAACAGATAATTGGATTTATCAAAAATTGAAAAAAAATGCTTCAAAAAGGATCATAGAAAAAGTAAAGAGATAATTCACAGAAAGTAAATATTTGCAAATCTTGTATTTGATAATGAACTTGTGTTAACAATTGATAAATCACTATACTCTCTGAAAGTAGTAATGAAGACAACAAGAAGATATATACAAATGACCAATAAACTCAAGAAAGGGTGTTCAATTAAGAGTCATTAATGAAAAGCAGTGAAAACCCACTTCACCTACTTACAAGAATGACTGTAATTAGAGAGACAGACAATTCCAAGTGTTTTCAAGAATGTGGAAAAGCAGACCCCTCCCCATACATTGCCTGTGGGGATGAGCAATGCTGCAGTTACTTTGAGAAGTAACAGCCTGATAATCTCTTAAAATCTTAAAACTGAACAAGAAACAACAATAGATGCATTCAAGTGGACTGGAGTGAAGTGAGACCACAAAGCCTCATCTCTACACAGGCAACTAAGGAACTTGGAGAGTGGGGGAAGTAATCTTTCCCAGGGAAAGAACAAGTCTTCTTCACCAACTGGTTATCCAATACCAAATGATCAACCCTCAAAATGTACATACAAGGTTGATATATATATATATATATATATATATATATATATATATATATATATGTATATATATATGTATATATATATGTATATATATAAAGGGAAATGAGAAATGATGTAATTTATATTATAATCTCAAACATAGAATCAAAGACTTTAAAATGAGAGAATTGTTAAACAGAGTTCTCATAGAACCTAGCCATATCTTGTGTATTTCCCTTTAATGAGCTGGCATTACATATCTTATACTTAATCAACTTTGTTATCCTCTGAGCAAGCTGAAAATTGTTTTGTTAAAAAGGCATAAAAATCAGCAAATGTCTATCATGCTCCTTCCCAGAAGTAATCAACTGTATAACTTGGAAATAAATAAATAAATAAATAAATAAATAAATAAATAAATAAACAAACAAACTTAAGGTTTCAGGAAGTGACCATCTTAAAGCAGGATTAATATAAATTTATTTTAAAATACTGGTTCTTGAGGCCAGAGCAACCTCATGTAATAATCTTCTAATTCACAAAAACCCAGGGATGACTGAAAGATTAGTTAGGAAAACCCAGAAACAAAACTAAAACCCCATTAGTGTGTTTTCTGGACAATCTACACTTTAATCTTGAATTTCTTCTGTGAAATTATCTTTGGTAAGGAGGAAAAAAATGTCTTTAGCTATGAAGACCACAGCGAGCCTGCAGGACTACTTACATCTATTTTAATAATGTCTCTGTCTGAAGAAGCTCCTGAAATACCATAATTACTGGACGGTCTTGACAAGAAAATTGTTTTCAATAGGCAAAAACTACTACCATAGTATTAATAATAATGACTCATATTTAGCTCTTATTATGCAGGCCTTGTGCTTGTGTGGGTTTTTCTCATATTATCCTTGAAATAAACCTTGGGACTGTATATACACTGTTATTATTCTGATTTCCTACAACTCGAACCACCTGCATTAGTTCATATTAGGTTTAAATTCAAACATAAGAAAGTCTTAAAACAATCATTAAGTTTGAGCTGATTTTCAAGTCTTAGAAATATGCAAAGGTGTTCCTACAAATTCTACACAGCCTTGTTACCGCCCCCCTCCCCCATCAGTTCACCATTCTGTCATCACGAGACGGGACTCTGGGTCTCTGTATTGGTGTGACCTTTATTTGGGACACTCTGATTGAAGAAAGCCTGACTAACATGGCCTTCTTCACAAGCTCAGATGTTGCCTCCAGTACATTTCACTTCCACTGGACAGAGTTCATTATGTGTGTACAACAAGTTAGTTTAGAAAGGCTAGGGAAAATAATCAGTATTATGAGTGTTACATAGACAATGAAAATTTGTATTACCATGTAAAAGAAAATGGTGAGATGGCCAAAGACCCTCTGTGTCATCATAAGTGATGGTACTAGAATCAAATCTGTCTCTTTAGAACATGTTTCTGGAAGTAGGTCCTAAACACCCATATTGTTAAAAAAAGAAGTTTGTTTTATTTTTAATTATGCTCGTGTGTGTGTGTGTGTGTGTGTGTGTGTGTGTGTGTGTGCTCGCGCATGCGAGCACACGCATGTGAGTGTGGTTGCCCACAGAAACCAGAAGAGGGCATTCCATCCAATGGAATGTGAGCTACCTAGCATGGATCCTGGGGACTGAAGGTCCCATGCATGAACAGTATGCTCTCTTGACTATATCTTTCCAGTCTTATATTCTTCATAATGACACATTTAACTGAGAAGAGAGGCAAATATCTGAGACTACTCTTAGCTAAATGTACTTAGAAACTGGGGTTGCTGTTGCTGCTTCTTTGTTTTTTCTGTCTTTTTTTCAAGACAGGGTTCTGCTGTATCTTTGGAGCCTGTCCTAGAACCAAACTAGCTCTTATAGACCAAGCTGGCCTCAAACTCACAAAGATCCACCCGCCTCTCAAGTGCTGAGATAAAGGTGTGTGCCACCACTGCCTGGCTGCTGCTGCTTCCTTGACCATAGGTTTTAGAACATGTTGTGGAATATTCCTTTATACTGAGTGATAATGTGTCACATCACTGTGTTTGGTTTAAAAAGTTAAATGGCCAATAGCTAGGCAGGAGGTACAGCAGGGACTTTTGAACAGAAAGAGCTCTGAGAAGAAAGGTGGAGTTGCCATTTGAACACAGAGGGAGCAGACATGCAGGAGAGGTAAAAGGCACAAGTCACGTGGCAACAAGTTTATGAATATGAATAGAAATAGATTAATTTAAGTTATAAGAACTAGTGGGAAAACCTAAGCTATAGACTGAGCTTTCATATTTAATAATAAGTTTCTGTGTCATTTTTCTGAGCTGGTGGCCCAAATAAGTCTGAGTACCAGAACAAATATGAATTCAAGAGGAAATAGGTAGGGGAGAGAAGGCTAGCGGATTAAAGTGTCACTATGGCAAGGCAGAGCACAAACTCATCATGACTTGCATCTTCCTGTTTAAAATGTGACTGAATAATGGGTATACATTTTTAATGTTCCATTGTCATTTATGGTGAATCCCATAACAGTTGGTTTTCTAATCATTAGTAGTAAACACAATTGCACTGCTCAATTTAACGCCAAACAAGCTGTATTGCACTGAGACAAATAGCATGATTTCTTATTTATGTCTCTCTCTCTCTCTCTCTCTCTCTCTCTCTCTCTCTCTCTCTCTCTCTCTCTCTGTGTGTGTGTGTGTGTGTGTGTGTGTGTATAGTTTTACAAAAAGAAAATAATACAGCTTTATTTTTTGGAACAGTTTTGTTTGGACGTAGGGTCTCTTGTAGCCCAGGCTGGTCAGGGATGACTTTGAATGTCTGATCCTTTTGCTTTAACCTTCCAAGTGCTGGGACTATAGAGCTGTGCTACCACACTTGGCTTTATGGGGTGTTGGGAATCAAACCTAAACCTTCCTGTTTATTAAGCAATACCAAGTGAGCTATATACCCCATCCAACCTTTGCTTTTTTCATGCCTTATGAAAAGCTTTGGATAAGTCCACTTAGTCTAAAATCTTCCTATTTCTTAACTTGTATGTGAAATAAAATCCCCCGTACTTCCAAGTTCTAGGAATTGAGTAAGGTTTTTTTTTTTTATTTTGTTTTTGTGAAATGTTTAGCATTGTAATAGTTGTATGCTATTTTTAATTATTATTTCCTTTTTATTCACTTTTGTATTCTGCCCCATTTACCAGTGAATGTTTTTGGAAATGATGTTTATCTTCTACACCTGTGAAGCGAGTTCTTGTTGGCTGGCAAGACAGGAAGATGAGTGTCTGGTCCATGTGCTGGAGAGAGAGGCTCCCCTTTACCTGTTTTATTTCACTGCACAGAATAAATAAAGCCTTTGTCATTCCTCGGACATGAGACTGATTTCCAGCTTTCACCTTTGTTAGTACTATTACCTCATATTGTATATGGCTCATTATTTCATTTATTAAACAAGGTTTGGAATTATCTCCATGTTACAAGATCAGAAGGCATATTAAAATAGTGAACTGGATCCTAAGTCTGGTCTTTAGTTCTAAATACAAGTGTGCTGTATCCTTAGGGGTGAAGGAACCAGTCAGCTGAAATATTAAAAATATTACTTAAGTATTGGTTTCAATGAGACTGTCAGGAAGTTCCCTTCAGAGGGGAAACATGACTTAAGTTGTCCTTGAAGCTTCCCAGAACCTTTGCTTCTATTAATCTTTGCCATTTTTTTCTCTGCCTGCAGAAATCCCTTCTTTAATCCACATATGCAAAATTGGTAACTTCGGGAGTGGATATTTGAAGAGATTATACTAGAGGAATGGGTGCTGGGCTGGGAACTACAGTATTCAGAGTTCTGTGAGCAGAAACAATAACGTATGGTAGGGTGGCATCTTTCTGAGGTTCTTTTTTTTTTATAGTGAGAATAAGAAACAGAATCACTAATATCTGTGGTTTTCAAGTAAAACAGTAAGATTAAATAATTAATTTAACTTGGAAAAATCTAATTCCTAAATTGTTTTCTTGTGCTCAATCCAGAATGATTGTCTCAGGGTCATGACTGGGAGACAGGGATGGCCACACCCTTCTCAGTGATACCAACAGATTTAATTTCTACATGGACAACTCTGACTAGCTTTTTGGAAGTCTAGACTAGTTTCTGGTAAGTCACTGCAAGGCTGTACAGGTAGGTGTGTCACCATTCCCCAAACACAAATCAGCACTATTGATTCCTTCCTCAGCCGCCCTTCACTTGTCTATACTTTCACTTCAAATGTGTCGGATGCTGTGTTAGCCACTTTTCTTGGTGTCTTAAGCAAATGCCTGTCAGAAAGCAGCCCAAGGGAAGAGAGATACATGTTGGTTCACAATTTGGGGAGATTTGGTCCCTCATGGAGGGGAAGGCAGCTCAGCTGCAATGGCAGAAACATCCAGTTGTTTACATCTGGGCAGACAGGGAAACAGAGCAATGAAAAGACTTAACTAGATTACTTAGCTAGATATTCTTTTTTTTTTTTTTAAAAAAAAAAGAAATGTAGTCAGATATCCTAGGCAACTGGACAGTGTTTTTAAGGTGGGTCTTCCCATCTTAGTTACACTTCTCTGGAAAAGCCTTTGTAGACAGGGCCCCTGGGTGACCAAATCCAGTCAAGTTGACAATGCAGATTAACTATCTTGGATACCTACTGCATAATGCCATTTAAATTGCTGTGGGGAACTAGCGTTTATTTCTTTTGTGAGTCTTATAGAACAGAAAAGACATTTCACGCAATTATCTAAATGAATCACTAGTGCCCCAGAGGCAGTCCAACTTAATGGTCAATGAGTCAGATTTGTAGTCAAATCAGAGATGTGTGATCTTGGGCAAATTACATCATCTTTTGAATCTAATTCTTAGCTATAAAACATAAAAGAGTTATAGTACCTTTAACACCCAGTGGTTGTTAGAATCAAGTGAAATAATGTAGCTAACAGCAAGCAAGTCCCCAGCACACAGTACTGATTCAACAAATACTTTGTATAAAATACCTGTATATCACTCATCTGATAAAAAGAATTGGGTGCTAAGCTGTTGAGGCAGCTTGGAGGGGAAAGGCTGTGACCACCCACACTTGGAGACCTGCATTTGATCTCTGGAGTACACTTAAAGATGTAAAGAGAGAACTGACTCTCACCAAAACATTTTCTGAACTGCATACATATATTGAGATATGTAGACTTACATATGCATCGTGTGCATTTACACACACACATGCACTCACATACACACTAATTCATAAAAATACATTTAAAAGATCATATATATATATATATATATATATATATATATATATACACACACACACTACAAATAAACTAATATACCGCATTCATACTACTTTCAAAATAACAAAAAAAAAGTCATTTGTAGTGTCACATAACTGTGGTCCTGGTACTTTGGAATCAGATTCAGGAAGATAAAGAATCTTTACTGTTGAGGGTTAGCCTGAGCTATTTGTGATTCTGTCTGAAAAAAAAAATAAAAAAGGAAAAAAAATCGTGTTTAAAGGTATTGTCTTAGCTGGTGTTTTTACTGCTGTGAAGAGAGACCATGACCACAGCAACTCTTATAAGGAAAATATTTAATTGGCGTGGCTAATTTACAGTTTTAGAGGTTCAGTCATTATCATCATGACGGGAAGCGTGATGTGAAGCCAGATATGATGCTGGAGTAGTAATTGAGAGTCCTACACATTGCAGAAAACAGGAAGTCTGCTGACTCACTGGGTTGTATCCTGAGCATAGGAAACCTTAAAGCCCACCCCCACAGTGACACACTTCCTCCAACATGACCATACCTACTCCAACAAAGCCATACATAATAGTGTCACTCCCTATGATAATATGGGGGTTAATTACATTTAGACTACCTCAGATAGTAAACCAAAGAAGATTACAGATGGCAAATAAAAGCATAAACAAACTTTCAGCCTCCTTAGTTATTCAAGAAATTTAGTTCACAACACACCGAGGAAAAGGGTTAAAGTGAAAGAAATTGACAATAAACACATATTAGTAAGAATGTTGTTGGTATATATACTTACCATATGATTCTGTCATCCTTTTCTTAAATATACATCCCAGAGAAAGTACAGCCTACGCTTATATAAAAACTTGTGCTCAAATGTTCATAGCAGCTTAGAATAATCAACCTAAATGTCTTCCCATAGACATAAGCACTAATGAATTGTGCTGTACCCATGTAATGGAATATTACTTGGGCACAGCAAATGGATTAACTATATATCACCGTCTGCTATTATAATTAACTCTGTATATGCTATTTCTTCTATTTCTATGGAGCACCCAGACAAATAAACTTCTAGTCTATTATCACATAGCTATTTACTACCTTATTATCTTATAAATAGGTTCAAACAGAGGATTATAATATTTTATCTGGATTTATTTATTTATTTGTTTATTTCTATTTCTCTGAGCATGTTTTGACTCAGTTACCTAGACCATCATTCCAGGATATGTATTTTTAATCAACACTGTTTTTTTTTCCTTAGACACTGAGTTCCTCAATATTTTGGTTTGGAGTTCTCACTCTGTATAGCATTTCAAAGCTGTTCTATGGGGAATGCAAGATACTGAATATGTCAGATACTCTTGGCTTTCTGACTGTGGTGGTCTGAGTGAAAATGGACCCCATAGTCTCATAGGGAGTGGCACTACCAGGATGTGTGGCCTTTTGGGAATAGGTGTGGCCTTGTTGGAGGAAGTATGTCACTGGGGTGGGCTTTGAGGTTTCAGATGCTCAAGTCAGACCAGGTCTCACTCTCTCTTCCTCCTGCCTTCGAATCTGAATGCAGAACTCACAGCTACTTCTCAAGTAACATGTCTGCCTGCACGCCACTATGTCTGGTGCCATGCTACTCACCTTGATACCTTGCTGACAATGGACTGAATATCTGGACTGGAAGTCAGTCCTAATAAAATGTTGTATAATAGTTGTTGCAGTCATGGTGCTTCTGTGCAACAATAGAAATCCTAACCAAGACACCGACCCACAGATATCTCCTTCTTCTCACTAGTAAAGGTCCTCTTTATTCTTGAAGCAAGGTACTCAGTCCCCTCAGTCCCTCAGGGGAGGATGTTTTGAATAAGCCAAATAAAACAACCCTGCTCCTTCTGCTTGATAACTCATAACTAGCCAACGGCACTCAAGAGGTCTTTTGGGGGACTCTAGTTATTTATCCTACTTCACCGCCGCTACTAACAGCGCCCATGGTACTGACCCTTTATGCTCCCTGTCATTTCTTTCCGAAAAAGCAAGTGATGTCTAGAAACAAAAATCACACATGTGGCTGAGGTAACTGGCTATGTTCTCATCTGCGCACATGGTATGATGTTTAGAAAGGTGAAGTGTGATTATAACTTCCAGAATCTCCCTTCCAGCGTTTTGAAACTGCTCTGTATCGATGTGATCTACAGTTCCCCGGGCGTGCTATTTCACTCCAGAGCTGCTTGCTCCTGACTGTGATTTAGCACCGACACATCATCCTTTCCCATCACACCTACCTCTCCTGCTCTTCCCGGCCTCTCTGGTCACCAACATTCTACTTGCAACTTCAATGAAGACATCTTTTTGTTTATTATTCCACAGTGAGTGATACGCAGCACTTACCTTTCAGTGTCTGCCTCCACTTTCTGACATATGTCTTCATGAGGATGAGACACAGTAGCTGTTGTAGCCAGGTTAGGATAATAAGGGGGAGACCCATAGATCTATGTAGATTGGAAGAACTGCCGTGATGGAGCTTTGTGGTGATCCTGTGAAGTGTCTGTACCGAGTCCCTCTAACCCTGGGATTCTTGCTTATTGAGACAACAAATTCTTATTATTGTCACTTTTAATCAGGAATTATATTCCTTGCAGCAAAGCTGGTCCCGGAAGATACAGTCAGCTTGCTTTTCGCAGATATCCTGTGTCAGAGCTCTGAAGGCTCAATTCTCCAGAAACAAGCCGACCTTTGTTCCTTCAGCACCCACGGAGCCTTCTTTTTCCTTCTGCTTGTTCTGTGTCTGTATCCAATGTGAAAACTGTCAACTTGGATGTCTGCTGGGTTGAGCACCATTACACCTCTGCCAGACCCTGGCAATGTCTTCTTTGTGTGTCACTGAGATTTTATACTTTGCCTCCCTGATGAATACTCCATCTCTTGTCAAATATTGCAGACAGCCCATCTTTTGCCTGAAGTGAGCCTTGCATGAAGGGCTAACCAGCCTTTGTTCATCTAGCATTACGGTCTGGGATAGGACAGAATTCTGAACTTAGGGACATTCTCGATTATTGTTGCGACTGCGCCTCTAGGAGAGATACCGAAAGTGAGTGAAAGGATGCAGGAAAATCTTGGAAATTGCACAGAAAGATCAAGTTGGGTATATATCCTTTTCTTTATACACATTAGGCAGGGTTTTGCTTTTTCCTAGAGACAGGGAGGGAATAGCTAATCTAAGCTCAAAGGTGGACCAAATAAAGCTGCTTTCTTCTCTGCAGAATGAGACAAGGGCTAGAGGGAGTGCAGCTGTGAAACTGGGAATCTTTTACTCTCAGAGCAAGCAAGCCGCACACTCTCTGAGTGAGCTTTGTACACTGGGTTTGAAACAGCGCGAAACGACTTCTCAGCTGACCCCACGGAGAAGCCTGGGGGAGAATGTAAGATGTGGCCAATGACTGTTGGCACAAGCCCAGATACAAGAGGGACAATTTAGTTCCATATGTTTAGAGAATGTTCTTCAAATTATCTTGTTAAAAATCTGTCATTCTCCCTCCTGAGCTGGGAGTTGATAAAGACTTTAATGAATACGCAGTTTGATAGGCAGACAACCTCTCCTTCATTTTCTGGGTTTGTCCTTCATCAGATGAAACCTGGACAAAGGACCCTTGTCACCATTCTGTGTCTATTTGGCCAGAGAAGCAATCTGAATTAATGCTCTAGCTGACCTATCAACAGAGGCCAAAGGCAACCTCTGCAGATGGGAGGGGAGGATGCTGGCCATTAGCCTGAGCGTTTCTCCTTCACACTGCTGGACTGCGGGGCTGGCCGTGGGCTACTTTGTTAAGTCGGGAGCTTGTTATCATCAATATATTTATGGAGTATCTGCTTAACATTCTGAAGCCAAACTCCTGATCTGTCCCCAAATCTTCTCCTCTCACTGCATCTGGAGTTCCGTGAGTGGCAGTTCTGTTTTGCCTGTAGCTGAGGCCAAAACTTTGTGCCAGCTTCAGCTTCTACTATTGCTCTTCCATACCACATCCAGCTTGGCAGAAAATCCCTTGGGTCTATTCTCAAAACTTATCTTGACTATAGCTGCTGTTGACTAGTCAGAACAATTACAACCACCTTGATTATTTTAATAACACCCTGAGTCTTCTCTGCCTTCCACACTTGACTGGTTTCAGATACTTCTCAGAATTGTAGTTTATTTAAACAACAGAACTCAGCACACACCATCCATTTGTTTGCCTCCCATTGCCTATTGGTCTTAATCTTCCTCTCACTCCCCCTGCCTCTGCACTGTTGCTTCCTAGTTATTCCTAGAAATTTCCAGAAGTACATTTGCAGGTGTGTATTTCCCTTGCCCAGAATGCTCTTCTCCCAGACACTAGTGTATGTGCAGGTTATCCCATTTTTCTCTGTGCCATCCTCTCGTGGATGCAGTGCTGGCACAGCTAGAGTTATCTGAAGAGACAGAACCCCCAAATGAGAAAAATGCTTCCATAATATTGACCTATAGGCAAGTAAGTCTGTGGGACATTATCTTGTTTAATGATTGAAGTGGAAGGGTTCAGACTACAATGGAAGGTACCACCCCTGGGAAGATGGTCTTGGGTGCTATTTTTTTTTAAAGCCAGCTGAGCAAGCCATCAGGATCAAACCAGTAAGCAGTATTCCTCCATGACCTCTATATCAGCTCCTGCCTCCAAGTTCCTGCTTTGCATTCCTTCAAAGACTTCTCTCAGAGATGAAGTATGCTCTTAACATTGTAAGATAAAATAAACCCTTTCATCTCCAAGTTACTTTTTGTCAGGATCTAATATCACAGCAACAGAAACCTAAGAAAGACATATGCCTTTCTTAAATCCTTTTCCAAAGTGTTGCATTTCCCAGAATCTTCTTCATTTGCTGCTCAGTGTCTGCTTGGAGTACTTATCATGACCTGATATACACCGTGGTTATTTATTGGTCATTTGTTGCTGTATTCCTTCACTAGAATATGTAGTTGATGAGGATGGGAAATTGCACATTTCCTTCACTGAGCCATCAGGGAAGTCTGTAACAGTGTTTGGTACTTTCTCATTTTTATGACCTGGATAAAGGAATGAGAAGCCTTTGGAGACAGGATAGTGTCAGAGAGACATTCCTTCTGAGATTTGTCCATTCTTCTTTAACTAAACTAGCATGCCAAGGCCCCATATTTTGGGATATTGTCCTCTGAGCCTCAATATTATGGAAGACTGTGTACTTGAAGAAATATCTTGTAAATGCAAATTAGATAATATATATGACTAACAAATTATTTTATATTTCAAATGAAATCCTGAGAGAAATAAATAGCATCAGAATTGTAATTTTATAGATGTTACAGCTAACACCGTATAAAGGCAGCAAGTTCTACACCAGAGAGTATCTGTAGAACTAGAAAGCAGCTGAAAGCAGTGCCTGTGGGGTGCCCAGTCGTTGATGTTATCATTCACACTTATTCACATCTACTTGTGCAGAGTCCCCACCCACTGCCCTGTGAGGTCTAATGGTTACAATGTACTCCTCAGACTCATTGGCCTTGGCTGCATATTATGCTTTGAGCAAATACGAAGAATTCTGTGTCCAAGCAGAAGTATGGGAGTGATACTGTTGCCTAGACCCAACAGATTGGTGCTTCAAAGTGTAGTAGCTAGAGCCACATAAAACCCGAGAGGGCTTAGAAAGAAGTTCTAGACACTAAAAACAAAGTTTAGCCTCATTTTTTTGGGGGGGGGATGGGCTTTGCTTGCTGACAACATGCTGCAGCTCCTTTAAGAGAGAATCTTCCTGATTCAAGGGTAGCAAAAACAAAACAAAACAACAAAAAAACAGAGAACAAACAAAACAACAACAAAAAAAAAAAAAAAAACAGGCGATTTTAAAACTGCTGCTTCCTGGGCTGTGCTGCTAGCATGAACTCTCACTATTTCAGGAGGTCCGGCTATGGAGCATTTAAATGGGGTTTGTGAGCAGTATGTTACAAACTGCTTAATGGTGACACAGAACTGCTGTGACCCTGGATCTGGGGCAGCAAAAATGGCTCTCAGAAGCATTGAACATGCTTTCACCATGCTGGACTGGGTGGAGTGGGTTCAAACAACACCCACCCAGTTAGCATAAAAAAGATGCTTCTGGTCAGAAAATGATTACAGATAAACAATAAAGACTGCCAGATTTAGATAAATGGGTCACAGTGTTGGATAAATGTACAGAGGCTTGGAGAGAGAAGATAAAAATAGAGACAGTTATAAAAGGAAGCAAATGGTTTTTAAAAAATAAAGCAAAGTTGTTAAAGAGATAGAGTAAGCTTGCACAAAAAGTAATAGAATAAGAAAATTAAGCCACATAAAGATGGAAAATACACAGAGAGTCTGGATTATGTATACTATTGTGTTTTCTTTAAATTATTTGACTGTGAAGGAGCTAAGTATGGAGAAACATTTCATTGTATGGGCTGCTAAGCTCAACCAATATATATGTTCTAGAGGCATCTTGAATTCAAAATTTGAGTCTAAAGATATGTTGCTTTGGAAAAGAGGTTCTGCTTCTGTTTCCACAGAAGATGAGAACCTATGAATATCTTCCAGACTAACGTGGTTTATATGGACCAAGACTCCCTGGAATGTTGCCATGAACACCTCCCGAAATATTTTGCCCAACAAAAGCAAGAAGCAGTTTGGAGAGAAAAACACCCAAATTTACAAATATTGTTTATAAATGTTTGTTTATATTTTAAGGGGGATATGCTATAGGGATTTGCATTGGTATGGATCTTAGTTTATTGATACAAATTTAAGGTCAATTTTGTTATACTGCGTATATATATTTCTGATCTTGGTTAAGGTATTGTTTTGTCCAACTCATTTAAAAATGAAATGTATAATTAATTGTTGTATGAGGTGTGGGCTGCTTTTCATCCTGCCTGGCTCCTGACCTCCAAGCTAGCTTAACCCCCGAAATAACCACATGGAAATTGTATTAATTAAACACTGTCTGACCCATTAGTTCTAGCCTCTTATTGGCTAATTCTTACATCTTGATTTAACCCATTTCTAATAATCTGTACTGCCACTTGACTATGGCTTACCAGCATGAGTCTAACCAGCATCCATCTTGGAGAGGAAAGCCATGGCGTCTGCCACACTGCCTTCTTCCTCCCAGTATCCAGTCCTGTCTTTTCTGCCTATCTAAGTTCTGCCCTATCAAAAGGCCTAGGCAGTTTCTTTATTTGACCAATGAAAGCAGCACATAGAAAGAAGACCCTCCTACACCAATTAATAAATATAGGTTAATGGATAATCATCTATAATAGTCAAGCTTGTAGTCATGTTAGTTAGATTTCTTTTAGATGTACAGAGATGTATTTCAGACAGATAGGCATTCTTCAAACCTTTCAAAGACTAAATAATAGGGCATTTAAAATGTTTAAGAACTGAGGACTTTTCATGACGATGAGACACATCTGCTCCTGGCAGCATCAATCTACTTCAAGAGGATGATAAGAACTGAAGAGGCTCCTTATGCTGTTCATTAGCCATTGGGCAAAAAACTGATCTTCCCTAGCCTGCTTGATGTTATGCTGTATGAACTGGATATGCAGGGCCCACAGAAAAATGACTGCTGAAGATGTCTAAAGAAGGTTAGACAGTCCCTTGGGGTTTCTTCTTCATGAAAAGTCTGCCAGACATTTTGTAGGGCACAGAAATAGTGACTAACAAACTTCTAATACAGGTGGAACTGTCTTTGAAATTTCCTGCTTCACGGAAAAGTCTGTCAGATACTATGGACCAGTAGGCTGAAGATGGGTGCCCACAACAAAGAAGAACTTTTGGTGACTGTCCAGGGAGCGATAGGTCTCTGTCAATTCTAGAGTTTTGGAAGTTGTTTACAATGCACTTCCTGTTTACTTAGGTAATAATATATACTTCTGCAGTCTTTGATGGAGTTAAAGAATAGGTAGCTAGAATTACAATTTCCTTAGTTATGATAAAAGATAAAGTAGATATAAATATTGTACGTATAATACTTGCTTTATATCTATTTTATTATAAGTAATTAGTATGTTAAAGTTAAAACCTTCCTTTTTTATTTAAACAGGAAGAGGGAGGCGATGTGGGATTCTCCTCTCTATGCTGTGAATACCATTGGTTAATAAAGAATCTGTCTTGGGCCTGGTAGGGCAGAATAGATATAGGTGGAGAAAACTAAACTGGATGCTGGGAGAAAGAAGGCAGAGTCAAGATATGTCATGTAGCTGCCATAGTGAACAGACTTGCCAATAAGCCACAGCCATGTGGCAATACACAGATTAATAGAAATGGGTTTTCCAATGTAAGAGTTAGCTAATAAGAAGTAGAACTAACGGGCCAAGCAGTGATTTAATTAATACAGTTTTTGTGTGATTATTTGGGGGCTGAGTAGCTGGGAAAAAACAAGCAGCCTCCTAGTTCAACAAAGAGATGTTGGAGAGGTGGTCCAGTTGCTTAAGGGCTTGTTGTGCAAGTATGGGGACCCAAGTCAATCCCCCTGAGCCTATGTAAAAAGATTGGTAAAGTGGTACTTACTTTCAATCTTAATCTTATTTGGATATAGACAGGAGGATCTCTGGGAAACTTGCCAGCCAGCCAAACTGAACTGGTGAGCCCCATGTTCCAGTGAGAGACCCTGATTCAAAAGCAAGGTAAATGACAACTGAAGAATGTTAAGGTTGACATCTGACCTCCATGAACATAGACATACACCTGCACACATATGAACATTATATACATTTATATACACAGAAACTTCCATACACAAAATAATAGCAAGCAAATATTTTCAAATGAATAGAAATAAAGATTTTACAAAGAACTTTTATTTGTCAGTGACAAAATTTTCATCCAAAGTGGAGAATTACTGCTCAAGGAACAGCTGAGTAGTCTGCAGTGTCGCCAGGGATGTATCTGCACCTCCGGGTTGTTTTTAGCTTCTGTTATTCTTTGGCTTCAGTTTTCTAGTGTGGACATGGCAAGGAACATTTGAAGCCCTGAATTTATTTCCTAGAAAGTATACATCATAGGAGAAAAATATGATTTCTGTTCCTTTAATCCCAAAATGTCTTGGAGCAAAACTGTGCACGAGTTTCAAAGAATGAGCCAACGTCTAATGACAGGTGTACTGGGTGATGCAAGGGAGCAAAGATTTCTCCTCCATTGTGAAGTTAGTATCAGAGACCCTCAAAACAATGGGTGGATTAAACGAAGAGAGCATAAACATTTACTTACTGTGAGTTTTATATGCCATGGGGCCTTCAGAAATGACGTCTCAAAGATCCATGGGAAATTGGGTTTTAGTGAAAGAATGAAGAACACTGTATTTGTGGCTTCACTTAACAAGAAATAACTAAATGGAGGAGAGGTTCGTTTTGGCTTATAGTTTGGTGGGATACACTCCCACTTGTTGGAGGATGCAGAATAGGAGACATTTGGCCCCACCGAGTCCACCATCAAGAAACAGAGAATAAATAAACATGGTTGGGCCTTCCCACATGGATTCTCTTTCTTCTATAGGCCTTCTTCCTTCTAAAGGTCTACAACTTTTCCACACAGTACCACCAGCTGTTCAAACCAAGTGTTCAAACAAAGGAGCCCATGGAGTAAGTACATTTCACATTCAAACCACATTATGTATGCGATATGGATAACATCTTGTGAAAAATACAACTGCTTGTTTGTTCAGATTTTCCTCAGTGTCTCTGTGTCTTCAGGGACAAGAACATTCCTTGTTTCAGGTGTAAGATGAGCAGCTAGCACGTGAGGACCTTCCGGGTAGAAGTGGAACATAGTCAGAGTGGTGCCTTGCTAAGCACTGGGACTTCTTTCAGGAAAACCAGTCCAAGGAATGTACTCTTCCATTCCTGCCATTTTCTCAGCTTCCAAGGTGCAATATTGATGTGTCCTGTATCCTGGCATCATTGTTGTCCAAGATCAGCAAATGTACCCATTCCTATAGTCAAGAGAACCGAGTCTATTGCAAGAAACAATGGAATTCTAGCTACAGAAATACAAAGATTATGATGGGTCTCTTAGAAAAGCGACCAGTGGATTAGCCTCTTCTACATCCGGGAAGTCAGCTGAATTGTCAAACGAGGTAATATTGGAACCACATAAGGTTCCACATCAAGTTTTGAGATTGGTATTTCAGATGTTAGCTGGTCAGAAACAGATTTCAGAAAAAACATTTAGAGGAAAGAATCTGTTCATGAATGTTAATGAAGAGTGATGGGAAAGTCGGTCATCTGGGTACCTAAAAGCCCTGCTATTGCATTTATTGTGTAGATAGGTGGGATCTGAATAGAATCAAGTCTGAAATCCCTGGCAAGTACTTTTTTCCAAATTTATTTTTAAACTGTGTTTCTAAACTTCTAAGCATTCGGACAGCACCTTACGATCCCCTGAAAATAACCTATAGACATTTAAAATAACCCTGGAGAGGTGAGGTGAGCTATAGACTCTGTTAATGCTGGCTAGATATATTATCAATGTTACTCTTATTACTTATGAAAAATTACGAATAAATATGCCCATTTCACAGATGAGGCCAAAGGTAAGAAGAGTTTTAAACACAGGTATGTCTTAATATGAAGTTCTTCCTACCTATAGCCAGGTATTAACTTTTATTTTTATGACATTAGATTTTAAGACCAGGCTATACAAAATTCCCTTGTAATGTCTTAATCAGGTAAGTGAATATCTAAGGTTTCTGGAGTCACTTGGTCCTCCCCACCCCTGCCACATTTAGCAGTTGAGACAAAGTTAACATGTGGAATTTAACTGGTAAATGTATCCCGGGAAAGGCAACACTAGGGGAAAGTGTGCAGGTATAATTGGGCTTTAGCAGGCTCCTGTTTGTGGCAGTTATGAGCCAAGTGGCACACAGATGGGCTATCACAGCTGGATGGGTTATTGTAAGAGAACAGTGGAGAATGAGAGCACCTGGGGATAGCTTGGAAAAAAAAATGAACTCTTGACAAGGCAATTAACTAGCTTGTTAGCTATTTTCGTGGTGGGAACATTCAGTAGTACAAAAGTCAGCAGAGGAGAGCTCACCCTGGAGAGGTTAAGAGAAGGTCAAGACCAGAGACTGGCTTGGAAATGATGTGTAGGGTGTCGAGTCTCAGGGACAGTGAAAGATCTATCGAAATATCTTTTGGATGCATTTCGAGACATGGTGGCTTAGTGGAGGAATCTAGCATCCTTTGAATTTTTTTGATCTAGAGCTGAGAAAATAGTTATGGGGCAGAAGTGAAAGAGCCTTGTTTTTTTTTTTTTGTCATTGGCAACGAAGCCCTCTTTATAATTTTTATGTGGCTAGAACCAAATTGCCGGGATGATTCATTCATAAATAATAAACAATTATTCAGTTATCGTTCTGAAGTCTGGAAAGTTTATCAGATGATTGTCTGGTGAGAAACCTCCTGTTAATAATGCTTTCTACAGACCATACATGATGCGGCAGAACATGTTTGATAGCTCCCTTCTATTCTTATTAAGTTTCTAAACCATTAACATCAACATTTGGGTGTCACTCTTATGACTTCTCCTCACCCAAGATCTTCCTAAAAATACCATTAGCATGTGGCATTTGGACCACAGCAACAGTTAAAGACAACAGCCTGACTCTGAGCAGAGAAATACAGCGTAACTAACAGGCCTGCACTTGGAAGCTATTATTTTGAAAAAAATGTTTTGGGATAGAGAACCTTGCTCCTTTAAAAGAATGCCAAAATGAAAACCAAAGACTACCTAAGACAGATAATCTCAATACTGTTAACTCAGAGGTTCTAACTCAATGCAATAAACACAGTTCATGCACCTGAGCTTATTATTGGACTGAACACTGCTGGAGAGGAAAGACGCTGTGATTCTCATGGAAACTGTCTTCAGGGGAATAATTTGCGCACCAGGACTTCACTATTTCTGTGATCCAAAATGTCAGTAGAGCCAGGCTGAGGAAGACTTAGTTGACTTCATCCTATAACAACTAAATTTTGACATCAAGGAAAATGGAGAGATTAGTCTGGATTTCAGACATGACTCTGAAGGTAAATATAGGCTTCCTTTGCAGTTTATGTGGAAGGACCCTCATCCATGCAATACAACAGGAAGTCATAGTATTGCAAGGACAGAGGAGAGGAAAGGAAACTTAAAAGGAAGACCAAAGGGTTTAATTTTTCTCTGTGACTGAAATTAATCCAAAGTTCCATAGGATCAGCTCAGAAAAGGGAGATAGAAACATTTTCCCTGCCCCTTGCTATAAAATAACTTTTACAATATTATAGTTCATATCAGACCAATCAAAATAAAGGCCAGCCTATTAAAATGAGGGGGAGAGAGGAGAATAATGAAGGGAGGAATTTAAGAAAAAAGACAGGGTAGAGCACTGGCCAGGGTCAGATTATCTCCTCAGAGCAGACAAAGAAACTTATGCAAAATTTATGATGGGCTTAGATCCAGGACAGCACATGCTTTGAAACTCAATCTATTTAAATGATGACAAATGTCACAGCTGTTCTCTTTATGGAGTGATTTGCCCACCAGAAGAGAAAGAATTCAAACTATCTTTTCCAAAGAGAGGATAAAAATCACTTAAAATTGGTCATTCAGACTGTCTGGTAAGTCTCTTGAGCTGAAAAAAGTTATATCCCTTTACAGAAAACCTACAAATAAATGACCTCATAAGAACAACTTAATGGTCTCCTTCTCTGGGGTTTGGTGATGACAAAGATGGAATATTCTGCCCCTATGTCACTCATAAGAGTTTAGTATGAAACTATTTTTTTAACAACTCATCATTGAATTGTCTCTTTGCGAATTTAGTAAAAATTCTTAGAAACTAGTAGCCAAAGCTTGTTTTATTGCACCAGGTCCTGAAGATCATTAATATGAAGAGTATATGATTTCTGTGGACTTGATTTTAGAGAGAGTCAAAATGCACACCTAGGATCTGGTGACCAGCTAATAGTTATTTAGTTTATCTCTGAAGTTCAGTGTTATTTTATTGCACACTTTAGGTCCCCTCTAGGTGGACCATTGGTGATATTGTGAGTAAAAAGGGGGAATGTCTAATGGAAAACTCAAAAATGATTTTCCTGTTCATGGATGTCTTGCTCCCAAATGGATGCAAACAGGAGTTTCATTTCTTCAGAGTGCCTCATTCCAAGTGGTGAAAATGGCCATGCTGGTGCACGAAGAAGAGCAAATATTATAAATGTTAATAGCAATGTGTATGGCATAAACAGTAATATGAAGATATTCATGAGGCTATGCATGTACACTTATCTTTATCAAGCCACAGAATATCACTAAAATAAATATTTCCATAAAATATTTATTTATATCTATAAAATATATTTCATGAAATGTTCATAAAAATATAATATTTCTCGACATAATTGAGACACTGACAAAAATCACTGATAGAACAAATAGTCCAAAAGCCTGTATCTTAAAGCTTGCTTCTTAGACCATGCTTTATGAGCTGAAGAACAGTGGAAACTCTTAGGCCATTGGTGGTGTGTCCCTGGAGGGTGGGGTGTCACACCAGGCTTGCCCCTTGCTGAGGAAGTGGATTTTCCAGCCCTGCTTTTGTCTTTCCCTCTCTGTAATAATGGGAGAGGCAGACAATGAAGGGAAAACAAGTTAGGGGAACTTCTCTTTATCACCTGGAACAGTTAAGTGGGGAGTAGAAATTTAAGTAAGAAAGTAGAAATAGGACATCATAGGTGACAGCCACAGCAGACTTGGGAGTCTTGCTGAGAGCCTACAAGTGGTACAATTCCAGAGGAGGGCAGTCCCTTACAGAGAGTCTGCTCATGGGAAAGTGATGTGGGAGTGTCATATATCAATCTGCTGATTTCATTGGTTAAGTAATAAAGAAACTGCTTGTCCTCATAGGTTAAAACATAGGTGGGAGGAGTAAACAGAACAGATTGCTGGGAGGAAGAGGAAGTGAGCTCAGACTCGACAGCTCTGCTCTCTGGAGGAGAGACGCCATGCTCGTCTCTCCCGGCAGATGCTCGCGATGAAGCAAGCCGCCAGGTCAGATATGCTGAATCTTTCCCGGTAAGACCGGTGCTACAGTTTATTAGAAATGGGTTGATCGGGATATCAGAATTAGCCAGTAAGGGCTAGAGCTAAAGGGCCAAGCAGTGTTTAAAAGAATACAGTTTGTGTGTTGTTATTTCGGGGCATAAGCTAGCAGGCGGCCGGAGTGCTGGGGACGCTGCCCCGCCGCTCCTATTACAACAGGAAAAGAGAGGACAGTAAGTTTCCTATCTCTGCCAGGACTCAGAGGATGGAGACAGTGCCTCTGCCTGCAGCCAACAGAGTGGATCTTGGTGTCTCAGTCGGATGTATCCAAACTCTCAAAGGAAGGCATCAGACAGTCTTCTTTCCATCTGAAGTAGCAGATCTTGGTGTCTTGGTGGGGTCTGAATCTGTGTTTGTGATGAATCTTGAGGATTGGGACAATCTTCCTTTTCTGAAAAGTATTTGAGGCTCATGCTAGACTGACTAAAATCCTCTAGTGTAGTGGTTCTCAGCCTTCCTGATCCCGTGACCCTTTAATACTGTTCCTCGTGTTGTGGTGACCCCAACCATAAAACTATTTTGTTGCTGCTTTGTAGTTGTAATTTTTCTACTGCTATGAATTGTAATGTAACTATCTGATATATCGGCTATTTGATATGTGACCACGAAAGGGTCATGACCCACAAGTTGATAACCGCTGCTTTAGTGCCTGGATTTATATACATGTGATTTCTGATTGGCCCGTTGTGTGTATGTGTATGAATCATAGAATAAGGACCAACCAGGAGAAAGCTGCCATGTCGGAAACTGGAAAGGAAAGGCCTGAGCAAACAGTTTTCAGATATAGCTACTATTCCCGCCCACTCACCCCATTTTACAATGGAAGTTGGAAAAAAGGAAGGTGTGTGTGTGTGTGTGTGTGTGTGTGTGTGTAGAGGGTCTCTTTCCTCTGTCATCACTTTCCTTATTTCTATCTTTGTTCTATCATACAATTTGTCATCCTGTACTGTCCTGCCACAGTCCTGCAAGCAGCAGGGAAAGCCAATTATGGACTGGAGTATTTGAAACTGTGAGCGCCAATAAACCTTTTTCTTCCTTCTAACTTGGCTTTTTTTGGCACTTTCTTTAGTAATCCAACACAATAAAAGTGGAGGGAGGTTTGTGTTTTCCATGATGGACATGCTTTAGAACTCTAAAGTGTCGTGTGTGTGGCTTGCCTGCTAAAATGATGGTTACGACACTAAGCAGCGATGAGTTTCCTGGAATCTATATAGTTGTGCCACATAGAGTCTGGCATCACAAATGGGGAAACACTCCTGCTTGCTCCCTGGTTTTTGGTGCCACGTTGTTACATTTCCTATTTGATTAAGGGAAAAATGCAAACTGAGTTCTTTGTCCCAATACCCGATATGTGTAGATCAGGACTTTTCTAACTACAGTGATGCCCAGAGCACAGAAGCCCGATTAGCATGTAGACATAAATGCAGGATAGCATACTTAACAGGTATACAATGGCAAAGAAGTGATTCCAGGCAGTAGGAAATAAAGTGGATAAAATAAACTATGTGAGAAAAGCATAGAGATACAGGGGAAAATAAAAATGAGTAACAGGGCTGTGCTTTGTCAGGCATATTTGGTTAGAAGTAGCAAAATCTTTTCTTAAACTAGAGAATGTTATCAGAGGAATGCCAAAGAGCATCCTCACACACCGAGAAGGATGGGGATGTAGCAGCCTGAGGCATGATATTGTTAGGAATGTCCTCTCAGCGGAGCTGTTCTTGTAGCTGTTTCTGCATGCTGGCTTGATTCTCTGGGTCTTGCTTTATGTATGTGCTAGGAAACACGGCTGGCAACAGAGTGTCTGCTTCACAGGTTCCCCACCAGAGAGATAAAAGCTCCTCGGTCCTGGTTTGAAATATACAAGGGAAGAAGAGTGATTGGCATGGCCAGGGTCAAACATCTGCCTTTAAGTGGGTCAGCTGCGCTGAGGTAATAGGTACACTTTTCTCTTAGTTTTGCATACAACTTTTGATTTGATGCAGTGATGAGAAGGTGGTAAGAACGGAGTGTTGATGAGGTCTGATTTCAGGAGCACTCTCCAATCTCCTCAGTGTTTCTTAGCCTACACCCAGCGATGCAGTATCTTTATTAAAATCATATCCGAGAGGAGCAACTCATTAAATTCCATGTAAACTTCAGTGACTGATACAGCATCTCTTTCCTGAGACCAGAACCTTCAGCCTGGGATCATGTAGCTATTTCCTCTAAACAGAAACATTTCCTTATGAAGGGAGGAGAAAGACTCTTAAGACCTGGGAAGCTAATCATACTTAAAACACCTAGGAAACCACAAAAATGGCAAGGAGCCCCTCCAGAGCTTCAGTCGACAGGAAATAGTGGCTGGGGAGGAGCAGCCTCCTCTGTAGAGCTGCCTGCATGCTAAGCAGGCAACTCCAGAGATGCAGCTTCCTGAAAGAGTTGTCATTCACACTGGGGTGTGATTTTGGTGATGCACTTGCCTTTGAGTAACCCCTGCTCCTGTAAGTAACATCCAAATTGAATGGGTTCTCCATCCTAGACTTGGATGGAATCCTTTCATTGGTCTGCAACAAGTACTCTATTTAAGTACTCAAGATGCTTTTTCATATCTCTCTAGGGAAAGCCACAAATCAGGAAGGGAGGGCCAAGTATGATGGAGAGTGCAAACTTAGAGTTCATGAAGCAGTCAGGTAATAAGAACTGAGTTCAGCTGTTTGTTTTCATATCATTTTCTACTCCGGTATCCAAACTCTGCTTTGTAGGTTGCTATCCTGGTATTGGTACCACCACCAGGGACTTACGGGTTGTACATCTCTGTTATTTCACTGGACTACGTGCAGTTCTAATGTTTCACCAAGACTTTGTAGATGATGATTCCTGGAGTTGTCCAGCGATCCAGTCTAGTCTGTGTCGATGATCACATGCCTATAGTTATTTCTTTCCAAAAAAGTTTATTACATGCTTGACTTGTTTAGTATATACATAAACACATAAACAATTTCCCCTACAAAGAAAAATAAAAAAACATTAGCTAAAATGATATGAAATCAATTTTTCTTACCTGAGTTGACAAACTGAGGTTGTTGGACTAAATCTAGCCTAGTACATGACTTAATGAAGGAAATTTTAATAAAATATAGCTCTATGCATTTATCCACCTCCTGTGTGTAAGTGCTTTCGTGCGCAAGCACTGTAAGGTTAGAAAATGGGGTGATCATTTTGTTGTCTATCAAAAGAACCATGGACAACATCCAAGTGAAAAAGACGGGTTAACAACAAAAATGGCACAATGGATCCATTTGGTTATAATCTCACATGCTGCTTGGTCCTTCAACTTTAAGATCCCAAAGGCTCAGAATGACGCATCCCTTTTCATGTTTAGTTTTGATGAATTATGAGGAGGCATGAAGAGAGTTGATTGGACAAAATGGTAGGACTTACAATAAACTGAAGGGGAATACCTCGTCAATCTTCTCTCTTCGTACTTTTCTCTGTGGTATTTCATACTCCTAGGTAGACCTGCTAAGACCCTTAGGAAATAGACTTCCTAGTGTTTTACAATTAAACAAGAACTTCCTTTAGAAATTTTTAGATTTATTTATTATTATTTTATGTGTATGAATGTCTTGTCTGTATGTATTTCTGTTCAGCATATGTGTGCCTGGTGTCCTCAGAGTTCAGAAGAGGAAGTCGGATCTCCTGGGTTGAGACTCCCTGTGGGTGCTGGGAATTGAAGTCTAGTTCTCTGCAACAGAATCAAGTACTTTAAAGCACTGAGCCATCTATCTAGCCCAAGCAAGACCTTCTTTATGGCCAACCCTCACAGAAAAAGGTGCAGAATTTAGAGTGACTTTACTAGATTTCCAGAGACTTGGTTTGGGGGTAGAAAGGATTTGATTTCTATGCCCCTTCAAGGAGATGAGGGGTTCTAATTTGTGACTCACTTTGTGGGAGAATGAAGAAGAAGAGGTAGGGAGATGGGAGCAGATGTAAGTGTTTGTTCTGAAACCTACATTCCCAGGTGTTTTCCTTCTTTCTTTCCTTACCTTCTCCTTTCTTCTTTCATTTTCTTTTTTGCATAAAAATAAATAATTTAATAAAGGTGAATGAAGATGGAAGTTATAAAATAATCCCACACTAGCCCAGAATTGCATATAATAAAGGGTTACTTATTTCAGGGTATACTCACAAATCACAGTCCTTTGTACAAAAGGGGAACAGGAACCAAATCCAGAAGCCAGGAGAAAGAGGGCAAGCCTGCATTTTACATTGGCATTTATAGTATAAGAGGCCATGCCCAAGTGGGCTGGTATCTTAAAGGCTATTGACTGAAGGAATTTCTACAGCAGGTAAACAGTCAAAAAACTGCAGAAGAATTAGAATTAGTGTCTTATCTCTGCTAACAAAAGGTATGGCAGTGCCTAACAACCCCAACTACAGAGGGGCAAACAGGAAGTTCCTTTTAGATCCCGAAAATGGTGTCTGATCACTGTTGTAGCAGAGCCAATGCTCATTTATTAACATGCCTTGTTTCGTGAATTTATAAATGTAAAACACACTGAGGTTCTTTTTTTAGTGTTTTGAGCTTTACAGATACTGTTTTGTTCCTTGGACGTCTCGTAAATATGTATTGATCATATCCATAAAATATGTATTGATCATATCCATTCACCCCCACCTTCTTCCCACTATCCCAAGTTCCTTAGTACTCCCATCCCTTCTTCCACCAAACTTCATGTCCTCTTTTTATAAATTGTTATTAATAATTTTCTAAACCAAGTTAGTGCTGCTCCTATGCTCATGCATGTGTGACCATCTACAAAGGCATAAGAAACTTACCAGATCCCCAAAGGACATAGATTTTCCTTCCCTCAACAGCCATCATTTCCAACAGCCTGTCTGGTGGGAGTGGAGACTCAGCGGCCTCTCTGAGGTTATTTTCTGTCCCTAACACTGCCATAGCAACAATGGATGATTATGAGAACAGCTACAGGGTATGGCCCACAATGCTGAGAAAGTAACTATCCGACTCCTTACAAAAACCAAGCAAACCCCAAACCAAACAAAAACAAGAAAACAAAACTTAAAAAAGCCTCACTTCTTATCTGGACCAGAAGCTACACTAATTAGAAATTTTCTATTAATCTGATAAACATAAACCTTAACTTAGAAGTTATTATTTAAAAAATAAAATTCTCTACCAGTAAACTAAGAGTGGTAATAGTTCAGTGGAGATCATAAAAATTAAAGCTAGAAAGAGGGCTAGGCACTGGCAGAGCCAGGTTCCTGTGTTTATGATGAGCTAAATGACTTGTTCAAAGTCACACATTGGGAAGTTAAAGGCTTGCTGCTGGTACTCTGCAGTTCAGCACTTGAAACAGCTCTATGTCCCCTGCCTGTGTGTTCTTACTTTACAACTCCCTTCTCTTCATTTGCAGGTTTTTAACCTGCACGAGTCCTTCAGTCAGCAGCATTGGTGTGCTCACATTTTTAAAGCTCTTCATTATTGTTACTGCACCACAGAATCCATAATGTGCTCATATTAATTATTCTCAACTTACCCACTCTTTCTCTGCCTTTCCTTAATAACTCCATATGCCTGTTCCCCTTGTGATGAGTACTTTATGAATGGCAGTTTTTGATTGGTTGATGGGTATTCCCTGTACTTCTTCATTATTGAGCTATCCCCTACCAGATGTTCTCACAATACTTCTTGCTCCAGAAAGTCACCTTGGCTGACTGTAGAGTTCAGTATATAGTGATTAAGAAGCATTGTCCAATGATTAGGTCCCTTCTGCACCATCAGCTTCAATGAGGGCGTTCACTCTATCTTCCTTCTTCTTGCCCTGAAAACATGCAGTCCACATATATAGGGTGAGTTTTTTCAGGCATGGTGCAATAGGACAGTAGACACTCTATACAATAGGACAGTAGACACTCTATACAATAGGACAGTAGACACTCTATACAATAGGACAGTAGACACTCTATACAATAGGACACTAGACACTCTATACAATAGGACAGTAGACACTATACAATAGGACAGTAGACACTCTATACAATAGGACAGTAGACACTATACAGTAGGACAGTAGACACTCTATACAATAGGACAGTAGACACTATACAGTAGGACAGTAGACACTCTATACAGTAGGACAGTAGACACTCTATACAGTAGGACAGTAGACACTCTATACAATAGGACAGTAGACACTCTATACAATAGGACAGTAGACACTCTATATAATAGGACAGTAGACACTCTATACAGTAGGACAGTAGACACTCTATAAAATAGGACAGTAGACACTCTATACAATAGGACAGTAGACACTATACAGTAGGACAATAGACACTCTATACAATAAGACAGTAGACACTCTGTACAATAGGACAGTAGACACTCTATACAATAGGACAGTAGACACTCTATACAATAAGACAGTAGACACTCTGTACAATAGGACAGTAGACACTCTATAAAATAGGACAGTAGACACTCTATACAATAGGACAGTAGACACTATACAGTAGGACAATAGACACTCTATACAATAAGACAGTAGACACTCTGTACAATAGGACAGTAGACACTCTATACAATAGGACAGTAGACACTCTATACAATAAGACAGTAGACACTCTGTACAATAGGACAGTAGACACTCTATACAATAGGACAGTAGACACTCTATACAATAGGACAGTGGACACTCTATACAATAGGACAGTAGACACTATACAGTAGGACAGTAGACACTCTATACAGTAGGACAGTAGACACTCTATACAGTAGGACAGTAGACACTCTATACAATAGGACAGTGGACACTCTATACAATAGGACAGTAGACACTCTATACAGTAGGACAGTAGACACTCTATACAGTAGGACAGTAGACACTCTATACAGTAGGACAGTAGACACTCTATACAATAGGACAGTAGACACTATACAGTAGGACAGTAGACACTCTATACAGTAGGACAGTAGACACTCTATAAAATAGGACAGTAGACACTCTATACAATAGGACAGTGGACACTCTATACAGATTAAGAGTGAAAGGGATACTGCTGAGCTTTTGCGTGAGAGCAGAATGTCCTAGGCCAAGGGAGATTTAAATGCTAGGGAAAATGTATCTAATCATTTGCCAACCAAAAGTTTTGGGGGAGTCCATGTTCAGTTACAACATAAAGTAACTTTCCAAGCAGGAGACCTGAGTCTTGTTAGTTATTCCCAGGTTTGTGATTCAATCCCTGTGTTCATATGAATGCTTTGGCTAGCCACCATGAAACTCAGTTTCCTCATCTGTACAATGAGGAAGATAAGTAAAAATAACTGAAACACACCGTCTAGTCAGTGCCCATATTTCCTCAGCCCCGAATTAGAGCATCTGCTCTGACAAGTGCAATTGCACCTAAGGGACAAGGAGATGGGAGGAATGAAATATGGATTGTCTCAGACAATCTGGAACACGAGGGTGCCATATCTCCAGTTATAAAAGTCTTTGAAATTTAAGGCCTTGTAATTGCTCTGTACATTTAAGATTTTTTTGTAAAATTTGTTAGTCTAAAATTAAAATTTTGGGTTCCTGGACCGCAAATGCTATAAAATGCTATTATATATTTCCTATTTCCCCAGTTTATTTTTTACAATATCACCTTATTCTTCAGATTCCAAAATATATTTCTTTATGCTTCATTTACCTTTTCAAAAGTATTTACAATTCCTCTGATGCAGTCCTTTAGGATTTCTGGGTACATTGTCTCGATTGTGGCTTGCACAAATTGTCCAGTCAGTAGAAAGAGATGACTCTGTTCCCAGGTACAGACTGATTTCACATAGAGGAAGCTACATTAAAACAGCATAGGTATTAATCATTTTCCTGTCTCGATATACAGGGCTCCAAGATAAACACAATCCATGCCTTCTTAAAAGTTAAGTAGGAACTCAGTCTTATACATAATGACCAATGCTGACAGAGAAGGATAAGAAATTACTAAAGGCACAAAGATGAAGATACACTCATTCTTTATGGATCAGATGGTGAAAATCACAGAAGAACTCTTAGGAAACTTACTACTGAAATTGTTTTGGTATGTCTCTTCATAACAAGGGCAACTTCTATAGATGTGCCATGTCTGAAGGCTCCTACTACACAAGGTTTTCTGAGGTTTGAGTATCAGTGGGAGCCAAAACTTAAGCCCAGAACTGTGTAAATAGCTCTGTTTCTCTTCTAGAAGGTCTTGGGGTTGTTAGGACCCATGACATTCTGGCTTGAGAAGAGGCCTGCCACCCAAATTTTTATCCTTCCTTTCCCTACAGACTATTAGAAAGGCATCTGGAGACTGGAATGGAGTCTGACTAAAAGGTCAGTAACTCTGTCCAAGAGAAATAATTGAGTTCAAGGAATTGTTGCTCAAGGGCTTCACTCTGGATTTGAGATCAAGGCCATGCTATAAACTTTTGCTTGGCTTTAACTTACACAGTAATGGTTTCCTTAGCAAATTCAGAAGAAAACCCTGTGGCTAGTGAAGAATAAAACCCTAATATTAGGAAAGTGTCCCCAGCCTCTTGTTTGTTGTCCAAATAGTTAACTTTTACACAAGACTTGAAAGATGAGTAGGAAACTGACAAAAGAGTGAGAAAGGTCATGTGTTTTGAAGCTTTAGCATCAATTTGATTAGCTTTAGAATTATTATGGAAACATATTTCTGATGATGATTTCAGAGAGGTGACGCTGAAGAGGGAAGACATGCCCTGAGTGTGGGTGTCACCATCCCCTGGACTGGGGTAGTCAATGAAATAAAAAGGAGAAAGTGAGCCAAGTATCCACATTCAGGAAACAAAGCAAGATGAATGTTGGCAGCCATCCCCACCATGATAGACTGTTTTTCTTCATAAACCAAGAGCAAAAATATACCCTTCTTTCTTTCAGTTGCTTCTTCTCATGTATTTTTCATACAATGAGAAAAGTAACTAATATAGCCCCCAAAAATGAAGTACAAATGTGATTATTTGATTTTGTCAATATTACATGCTCAAAGAACTAGAGCAGAATAGAGGCTGAGCATTTGTAGGAGAAATATTAAGAGCATATACAACTAAAAATGTATAACTATCCTGTGAACAATGGACAGATAATCAGAGTTAGCAGACGATGAAAGTCATAATTGGACCTATTGTCTAGTGTCAAGGGAAGATTGGCTAGAGGATAGCCTAACAACAGAAGCAGAGGATCTTGTACTGGGCAACAGGCTGAAAGTGGAGAAGAAGATACTGGCTCAAGGAGACAAAACTCCGGATGTGGATATGATGTACAGAAGGAATCAGTTATGCTAGAATGTAATGTACTGATATCCAGAGTGGAGGGAGGTAAGCTGCATTTGTCTGGGAAAGGTGGAGATTGAGGATATGTGTACAAGGATTTAGAAGTGTTTCTGTAGGAGGCTGATCCAAGATAGAAAAGGTTGAGGTTTTGATGGACAACTGTTATTTGATATGGCAACAACTATCATTCTGTCCTGCCACTCAGTCCAGTGCATTTATAGCATAGAAATCATTGTGAAGTGGAAAGGGTAATGGACCAGCAGCATAGAAAAATACATTATAATCAAACCAACCCAGCTTTGTTACAAAAAACAATTTGTTAGGATGTGTACATAGTTTATTCCTTGAGAAATCTGTAATAAAACTTGACTCAGTTCAGGGAAAAGTGTTAAATGAAAAGATATTTTGATATAATAATAACAGCTGTATTATTCCAGGCAGTTTATGTATATTAGTTTCATTTAGTCCTCAAACAAACACAGTAAATATTATTTTCTTAATTTTGTTTATAGAGAGACTGGGACTCAGAAATGGTAAGTAACTTGCCTAAGGAATATCACCACTAAGTGGCAGAGTAATTACAAAACTAGATTCCCCTGGTCCCCAGCTCTTTCCAGCAGAAAATGGCTCCTCCTTAGCCTACTTAAGAGTGAAGACAATTAGCAGCATCATTTGCATTTAAATAATACATTTGCTCAGCACAACTGATTCTTATCTATTTGTTAATAAATTGCTGCATTCTATACAAACTTTGTGTCAACTGGAGTTCTTCTAACCTCACAGTCTCAATCATTTTTGTCTTTACCAGATTCTGTGAATATTGATGTGGTTTCAGGTTTGACAGAATCAATCTACCCATGGTAGACATTTGCTACCATTCCCTCTATTTGGTTCAAGCTTATAGCTCTTGACATTCTTGTCATTTTATCAATATCTACTTTTTAAAATTATGTTTTATTTCATCGCTTTATAGTATATGTTCAATAAAATATCTACTAAACGAAAGGGAAGGTGTGTAGTCACTGTTCTATCCGTATGAAGAGACACCATGACCAAGGCAACTCTTATAAAAGAAAACATTTAGTTGGGGACTTGCTTGAGTTTCAGAGGTTTAGTACATTTTCATTATAACAGGGAACATAGGAACATACTTAGCACTAGAGTAGTTGAGAGCTACATGCTGATCCTAAGGCCCAGAGAGAGAGGCTCTGAACGTGTCATGGGGTTTTAAAACCTCAAAGCCCACCCTCAGTGACACATTCCCTCAAACAAGCCTATGCCTCCTAATCCTTCGAATCCTTTCAAAGAGTACCACTCCCTAGTTACTAAGTATTTAAATATATGAGCATATAGGGGTCATTTTTATTTAAAGCATCACATTTCATATCCTTTGCCCCATAGACTAACTTCAAAAGCCCCATAGTCTGCCAAAATCTCAACACTGTTTAAAAGCCCAAAGTTTAAATCTCTTCAAAGGCTCAGGGCAATCTCTTAACTATAACCTCCTGTAAAATCAAAATAAAAAAAAAAGCAGATCACAACTGGGTGTTGGTTGCACATGCCTTTAATCCCAGCACTCAGGAGGCAGAGACAGGTAGATTTCTGTGTGTGAGTTTGAGGCCAGCCTGGTCTACAGAGATAGTTCTAGGATAGCCAGGGCTGTTATCCAGGGAAACCTATCTCAACCCCTCTTTCCCAAAAACTCAAAACAAAAATAACAACAACAAAAACCAAATAACATTACTACAATATACAATGCTCCAGAATATACATCAACATTCTGAAATGAAAGAAAAGGAGCACAGTGAGGGAATTTGGGTGAAAGTAAGATCAAAAACCAGCAGGGAAACTCCAAACCCTTCACCTCTATGTGTGATTCAAAGAGCTCTTCAGTTCACTAATTCCTTTAAGCTTTGTTGATTGCAACATACTTCTCTCTTTTGGGCTAATTCCACATCCAGTTTTCAGCTTTCCTTGGTAGGTATCCCTACCAAGGATTTCAAACGTCTTGACATCTCCAAAACAATCTAGGCTTTACCTTTACAGTTTCATGCAAAGGCCTTTCTGTATCTCCATGTAGGGCACATGTCTTTCCTCAGTAGCTTTCCTTAGCTTCAGAGGGGGATTCCATGACCCCTTTAGTGTATCCTTGACTCTAAATCCAGAACTAGTGGACAAAGCTACCAAGTTCTGCTGCTTGCTGGGGCTAGAATATGGGTCTCCTTCAGTTACATCTGTATTAACTTTCTGTGTTTGATGATATGCTTCACTGATGAAGAGCTTCCTTAATTCCTTTTCAAAAGCTGGAGGTTTAGATGGATGGGGTCTTGTCCTGAGATCACCATTCCCTTTATTTCATTTAACATCAGGTTTTTCTTTAAACTATTTTTTAAATATCTCTTTGAGCATTGTACTTAGCTTCATTATACTTCCTGGTGCTCTCTTTTTCCTCAAACTATACATTTTGTATTTATCTTTTACCTGCTTTTTCCTTTTCATTATATAGATCTTCATAAGAATCACCACTAATAACCACAGTGACACAGTCAACACTAGGCTGTCTTGAAATCTCCTCTACCAAAGCCATTAATTTAAAACTCTTCAATTTAGCCTCTAGCAGACTTTTTAGGACAAGGACAAAAAGCAGCCATTTTTTTTGCCAAATATCACAAGAATGGTCTTTAGGCCCCTTACTAATATCCTTCCCCTCTGAAACCTTGTGAGCCAGGCCATTATAATCTATATTCCTCTAAGCACCACATGTCTTCCTACTAGTATGACCCATCAATACCAGTTTTAAAGCATTTAACTGCTTTTCCTAAATCCATAGATTGAAAGTTCACATTACACCAACATGAAGCATGACCATATTGATCACAGCAATATTCTGCTCCCTGGTTCCAACTTCATTTGTAGTCACTGTCCTATTGCTATGAAATGACACCATGACCAAGGCAATTCTTATGAAAACAGCCATTTAATTGAGGCTTACTTATAGCTTCAGAGGTTTGGTCCATTTCTATCATGGCGGGGATCACAGCAGCACACATGGTGCTAGAATAGCTTCACCCTGATTGGCAAGCTGACAGATAGACTCTAAACTTGGCATGGACTTTTGAACCTCAAAGCCCACACTCAGTAAGACACTTCCTCCAAAAATGCCACACCTCCTAATGCTAATCCTTTCAAATAATGCCTCTTCCTGGTGACCAAGCATTAAATATAGAAACTTATTTTTTTTCTCTTAAAAATTTTATGTGTATAGGTGTTTTGGCTGCCTGTATGTCCATGCAGAGGACAGAAGAGGGTACCGGATTTCTAGCACTGGAGTTATAGATGGTTGTTAATTGTCAGGTGAATTCTAGGAATTGGACTCAGGTCTTCTGAAAGAATAGCAACTGTTCTTACCTTCTGAGATATCCCTTCACCCCCGACTCACAGATGTTGGGTCTATATTTACTAATTCTCAATCTCCATAGAAATAAAGTCAAGTCTACTAGCTTCTTTCTGAAAATGTCTTTCTCCTATCCTCCTTGGCTTTTGTCATTATGATGAACAATCATTTCTATTTCCCCTCCGCAGGAGAATCTGCCATAGATAAACCAGATGACTCAAATGCCTTCTACCCTCTTCTATGATAATTATCATCATGTGTAAGGGCTGCCTGGGGCCTGGGTTCTAACTTTGACCAATATTGAATGTTCCCCTAGAGGCTTGTGTGTAGAGTGCATGTTTTCCAGATGACAGGTTTATCCTACAAAGTGGTAAAAAACTTACTTCTTAGGTCTTAGCTAAAGGAAGTAAGCCAGTTAGGCTGATATCTGAAGTTTTTACCCCATTTAGTCTCCTCCTTTATGTTTTTTATATCTGTGTCTCATCACAGTTGTGAAACATAGTGACATGCCCTGCTATACCACCCATGACACTCATGTGCTGCCACACCACCTCCTCACTTACCGTCTTTATATCCCAGTTGCTTCCTACCACTGAACCTTTGCTCCTACAGCATTTTCTCCCTTACAGAGGAAGCCACCTGGGAAGACTATGCGACTTCACTTCCCTTGCTTGCATAGAGGGAGAGACTAGAAATCAATCACAATACAAGTCATCCTGGACTCAGAATCCTTACAGGGAGATTCTCAGCACCTCTCATGAGGAGCTAAAATAGGCCTTTAGATGAGCCCTGTTTATAACAGGTATCAAATCAGAGCTGTCACAAAGCTCCATGTGAAATAGCATTAGTGCCATGCCCTGTCCCCTTCTTCCTATTTGAACTAACCACTGTCCCCTCTGAACCTGTTACTGACCTTCATCTTGTGCATTTTGTTTCTGTGTTTGCTGTTGTCTTTTGCTTTTCATGTTGATCATTTATATCTAAATTGATCATTCTCACAGTCTATGTGTCCCGAGGGTGAAGGCTATGCCAGAGTCACTTCTGGGTTTTCCACAGCTCTAATCACAGTGTGAGGATTAATATCTGTCCAGTGAATTGCTGCCTCACATACTCTGCCTTTGTGTTAAGGTCACAGAGAAGTGAGCTAGTTTTTTCCTTCCTGAACTACATTTTACTTTCCTCGAGGGCAAGACTGAAGCCTTGTTCATCTCTGAATCATCATGGCCTGTAGAACTCAGTAAACTATTATTGGTAGTTCTGTGAATAGCTTTCTTTATTCTCTGTCAACAATCATATTGTGCCCACTTAATATCCTTCAACTGGCAAATTTGCTGTAAAGTTTTCTGTTTCTTGGGCTTATTATTTTGCATTGGCCCTGATCTTTTCCAAATTAGAGCTAGGTATCAAGGACTAACTCAATATCAACATCTTGAAGGAAGACATTTAGCAGAAAGTCAGGAGAGAAAGAATGGGGGGGGGGGTCTGTAGGGTGGAGTTTGAAACAAATAGGAAAGGGTGACTCTTTTAAGAGGAAAAGAATAGGTGATCCAAAGAAGGAAAGGGGAGGAGATGAGCAATTCCTGAAGAGATGAGCAGTTCCTGAAGGGATGAACAGATGAGGAGACATACACAGGACGGCAAGGATGATGGGAGAAGACAGACAGTTAGACAAGAAGGAAACTGGCTGGGACATTAGAACACAAGCTTCTGGACTTGGGGGATGGTGCTGTTGGTAAAGTGCTTGCTGAGAAAGGAAGTGTAGCTGAGTTCTAATCCCCAGGACCCACATAGAAAGTCAGGTATAGTCACATGTGCCTGTAATCCTAGCATTAGGGAGGCAGAAACAGGAGGGCCCTGGGATTTTTCTAGACATCACTCAAGAAGAGAGACAAGAATGTAGCGAGTTTCATGTCATCCTCTGCTGCAGAGTAAGTTTAAAATTATTCTAGAATATAGGACACCATCTAAAGCAAAACCCTGGGTGATTCTCCCCATTCTTTTCTTATACTTTTGTAGAGGACAAATGGTACAAAAATAACAATAAAATATAAGCATAAATGAGAGACTTAGGGTAAATGAAAATAAAATGGCCATTAAGATAGTGGAAGAAGAGACTGCCAGTGAGAGCAAGAGGAAGAAGTGTCAGGAAAGACAATGAACTGTCATGTCTGAGCACAGGAGCTATCCTGTGAAGAGGAGAGCACACACTGATCTGCCTTTGATACACTGTAAGAGACAATCAGACCAGAAAGCAAATGAGCTGATAAAGTGACAGGAGCCACAGTGGGGTTGATATCGAGGAGTGAGAGAGTGCCAGGAAGAAGGAGAAGAAAGTATGCCTGGGGTTGAGTGGTTAGGTGGCCAGGGCCTTGCAGTGGTCCTGATGTGCTGGCTGTCTCAGTACAGCCAGACTGGCAGCTGAGCCTCAGGAGCCACGCTTCCTGAAAGTAGGCAGGGTCACTGTGTTCATGCAGCCCAGGATCTGATGGTAGAGTATGCCTGGAGACTTCCTTTACTCCGAGACAGGCTAGAAGATGAAATCAATACTTCAAAGGGATATTTTTTCCTTCTATATTCCTTTGCTGTCTGTAACAGAACTTCTACATTGCTGAGTTGCCAGAAAAACCTAATTAGTATGTAACAGGGCCCTTTTCTACACGAAAGATTCTTTGTAGCTTTCTAGATTGTTCAGAATAACATCTCTATATGCATAGAGCAACAATTTGAAAAAGTTCTCAATCCTATGTTGGCATTAGAAAATAACAAAAGACATGTAAAACTCTGGAACATATATGTTATAAATAAAGTTGTAATGTATTGTGAGTATACTGTGAATGCTTACAGAATACACTGCTTATAGGATGTCATTCAACTTGTGGAGAAACTGAGGCTGAGAGATGCTGAATAATATATTCATAGTATGGGACTAGAAAGTGGTAGAAGCAAGACAGGGATCTAGGTCACCCAGATAGGCTATCTCTTTGCATGATCCTTTAGGTAGATCTTTCAAAACCCTGAAAAAAAAAGAAATTTGTAAGGTAGGTGATAGCATAGGGCATCTGAGAGAACCTACTAGCTGAAACTGTGAGCCTGTGAAAGAGATTGCTATGTGATGTATCTCCCCAGGCTCCTGTTTTTGCACATTGGATATCCACCTGGTGAAGTTGTTTTGAGAAGTTGTGGAACATTGAGAGGATGGGGCATAGCAGAAGAAAGTGTCACTGAGAGGGTGTGCCATGAGGTATATAGACTGTCCCTAATTTTAACCCTTTTTCTGCTTCCTATTCTACAGGTTTGTGAGTGAGTGGTTGTTGGCAGAGGTTTCTGTTCTGTCCGGTCCCGCAGCCATTCAGGCCCAAAGAAACACACAGAGGCCTACATTAATTATAAACTGATTGGCCTATTAACTCAGGCTTCTTGTTAATTAACTCTTACATCTTACATTAACCCATAATTGTGTCTGTGTTAGCCATGTGGCTTGGTACCTTTTATCAGTAAGGCATTCTCATCTTGTATCCTCTGTGTCTGGGTGATGGCTACAGACGGAGCCTTTCCTCTTCCCAGAATTCTTCTATTCTGGTCATAGAATAGAATACTTTCTGCCTGGTTAATGGCAAATAAGAATTTTATTAAACTAATACAAGTGACAAATCTTTACAGCGTTGTCCTATAGCACTTCATCCTCCTTTTTGTTTTCAAAACAAGAACTCTAAATCTAATCTCCTTTGTTCAGCTTTATTCCTGACCCTTATCCATAACAACTTGTAACCAACACTCTAACAATGAGGAAATGAGAACAGTGTCCAACATTCAGGTGTGGCAAGTGGGAAGAGAGTGAGAGGGCAGTCCCACTGGCCTTTAGGTACCCCCAAGCCATGCACCAACTGGTCTAGCCTCTCAAAGGCCATTGGCTGAAGGAGGTCCCTATCAAGTGGCTGTCACAGAGCTATCTATGGTCATACATGGTGTTTTCCTGACTTCATGGACTGTGCCCTCAAATAATGGACCAGAGTATACCTGCTCTCAAGTTTCTTTTGACCGGGTCTTTGGTTATAGCATGAGAAAAGGGACTCATCCTTATGTCTGTGCTTTTACTCTTTCCAGTCTGTTGTATGCAGTCTAGTCTGAAGGGGAGGGTCATTGTACTTGCTATTTAAAAGGCAGCCAGACAAAAGAAGTCAGAAGAGCTCCCTTTGTAAGGAATAATGAGATGCTTAGAAATAGAAGAATCAAGCTCCAGCAGAAACGATAGACACTGTTCCCACCCTCAAGGGCTCTGTAAATTAATGAGACATTTAGGATGCACGTGATTAAAATATACAAAATCATAGAGGCATCAACATGTCGGCACACTTAACTTAAAATAATCAAAGAGAGCATCTCACTGTTGAAACTCCAAAGACTCCAGATATCCTGCGGCAGAGATAGGGAAGAAGCCCATCTCTGCCATACTGGGGTGAGGTATTTGTACATGGGTGGCATGCTTCTGTTTGGGAAAGAAATGGGTAGGATAAGCAATAACTACAACTAAGATAAGAAGACAAGAGGGTATAAAGGGTGCTAAGGGTGAAAATCTCAATATAATTGCCATACACACTTCATCTGGAGATGAAATGCTACATACAACTGACATAAGTATCAAGATAAGAAAGTCAGAAGTAGGTAAGAGGACCAGAGCCAGACATGAAAAGTGAGATGGCATCATGGTAGCCCAGGCTGCGAGGCTCCAAGGGCAGCTTAGGCCTAGTGTGTCAAGCACCTGATATGGGAGGCATTGCCTTATCCATGGAACACCATCAATGTACCTGGTGTCACATTGTCACGTGAGGACTGGAAGTCAACTAACTCTACAACTGGGGAGGCAGAGATAGGTGGGTGGACACCTATACAGTCCATGCCAGCCTGATCTATATGAGTTCCAGGCCAGCTTTATATACATAGCTGGTACAAGGTCAGCTAGGGCTATAGAGTAAAACATTGTCCAGAAAAGAGAAAAAAGTACAGTCTGAGACTTGCAAAAAATGAACAGTGTACACTGTGGGGGATGGGGAGGGAGTAACATCAGATTTCTGAATGTGAGTATTAAAAAGGGGGTCATAAGAGAAGAATGAAAAGGACTCCTGGGAAGAGATAAATTGGGGGAGGCAATAGCTGTAGAGTTGGGAGGGATCAAGTTGAGCACCCATGGCAGTATTACTGCAAGCAGAAACTGAGATGAGCAAAATCATCAAGGTATAGGCCCAAGCCCACCCTCCTAGAGGCCTTGGCAAAGGGAAAATCCCAGCAGTGAAGTTCCTAATTTAGTCTCAGAATAAAAAATATAAAAATTAAAAATATCCATGAGCATATATCTCTCTCCTTTTCAGGGAGATTCAGTGTTGAGGAGTATGAGTTTTGAAATAAGAGATTCTGAGTACAAATTCAGATTTTCCTTCTAATTAGCTAATGAATAGCAAGCTAGCCCCATTTCAGTCATACACCTCATCTGTAATATATGGATATTATAACTTTACATCACTGTATAAGTATGAATATATGAAATTACTCACTTGCGAGTATCAGCTAGTATGGTTTCCATTCGTAAAGGGGCTACTAAAAATTTTTGCTTTGGTTATTATTGTAACCTGTCACAGACTGGATAGGCAAGACTTTTAAACTATTTTTGGGGGAAGGTTCATATTTAGGAAGAGCATTATGTAAACTTTCCTAAAATGCTATTTTTTATCTATACTTACATTTCTCCACTATGAATTTGCTCCAAATCATTTTCTAAATTAGAAATATATAGGGATATCTTTGTTCTCTTAATGAGTGAGCAGACAGAAGACATACGATGGCTCCAAATTTGAACCTAATCACACATCAATGAAGACCAAGTCCTCAACCAGTGATACCTTGATCTATATATTCAAAGCTGTGAACTTGAAAAAAATCCATACTCAGCCATATTGTTTTGAAATACAAAACCTTGATCATAATGTATTTAAAAAAATAACTGTCACTGATTTAGTTGTTGGCCTCTTTCCCCACTCTGCTTAATAGAGCATCACATGGGCCAATCGATTGATCCCTTACTTTGTCTCAGTTTGGATGCCCTGCCATTGCTCTAAATCTGGCCAGAGCCCCTCTCTACTTCTAAATCTTCTGCTCTCAGCAGCAGACTGCCCTTTCAGTACGTGGTCTGTTCTATTCTTTGTGACTGCTTTGGGACTTTTAGGGATAAAGTTTTTAATCCTAGTAACATCACATGCTTGTTCTTTCAGAGAGATTTATTTTCTGCTAAAGTTTGTGAGATTTCTTGCTGATGTCAGGGCGAGCGTTCATACATATTCAGCACTTTGTCCTGACTGGACTTGGTAAAGAGAGTCCTAGGTGTTTGCACTTTCTATTATGACAGCCATTGTGATCAGGATCACTGACATCAGCACACTGTCTGAGGCAGCTTCATGGCCCATCGCTGAGAACCAGGCCCTCGCTCACGCCACACAGGAGACCGAGACACACGCTCCATTTCCTACCATGAAGGACTGTGGCTCAGCTGAGAAAGTGGACAAATAGATATGAAGGTTCAGACCCTGCCTATGATATTACAAGAATACTGGGCCAGAGTTTGCAGTATCACATGTATAGCAATACCTCCACAGGCCCATGTTTCCCATTAGCCTGCCTGCGTCAGGAGTGTTGCAGAACCAATGTTCTAAATTGGAGAACTGAGGCAGGTTAAGTTGATTGCGCATTCTCATTTCAGATTAGACACAGAAAGCGAACCCTTTAGTTTTATGCATCACGCACTACCGAGAACATGCTGGAGATGAGCAGAGCTGAGGTTAGACAACACAGACCTGCATGTTGGATTCATGATTTGATTCTCACAAATGTAATATAATATTTGTAATTTGTAGGGAGCAAAGGAAGCCGTGAGTGTGTGAGGTCTTGAGTGAATATGCTTTTGACATGGGCAGTGCCAGGTGAGATCAATGGAAAAATGATAACACTTTCTCCCCCAGGGGTGAGCCTCAGAAGGAAACACCAAAGCTTTTCTTCTTGGTCATGTGTTGATGTTGACAGTGTGTAAAAAAAATACCTTCCCCTGGATATTTACAGCCTGAAGTCTGGGACTGCTTTTACAGAAATTAGCTAAGCCTGGCTCCTTGATTTAGCTGAATACTATAAACCTTGCCTCCTTCTTCAGCTGTATGCAACAACCCACCTCTGTGTTCAAGTCTGTATGATAAATACATTGAGCTCCCCCAGGCCCTGCCATTTCTCCATCAGAGTGTTCAGTCCACCCAGTCCCATCGCTCCTGTCTGTCTGTCTGTCTGTCTGTCTGTCTTTCTTCATTTCCTCACCTCCTCTACTCTGGTCAAAGTCTCCTGGAGTTCTGCTGGACACAACAGTAGTTTCATCTGTCTTTTTAGTTATAATTTTCATAGAAAATATTTCAGTCTTCTGTGTATGTGTGTGTACGTATGCATGATTCTTCCCTCATTAAATTTACTCCTAGCTGACTAATTTCAAAATTATCCAGTTGAATCTCAAGATTCATGGATTTTAAGTCTCATAATTTCTATATTTGTCTTAACGTCATAAGTAATTTATGAGAGTAAAGATTTTCTTGGTGTGTGTTTTAACAGTCTATTCATTTTTTAAAAAGTACATGCCAATTAAAGACAAAACAAAACATTTCATTTAAAACAAGGAAATACAATGTGCAAGGCAGAAGCAACAGAGAGCTGCTGCAGGGGCAGAAAGGATACAGGGTAAGGGCCTGACTTCTGACACCGGGATGCTTTCTCTGTTCTTCACCTCATAATATCCTATAGTGGCTATAGAGGAGCCCTAGGCTTGTGTTGAAGGGAATGCAAGTTTTAGAATATATCAGTGTCGTTGTCTTCAGACTTTATTGTTAGCCACAAATGTGACACTGCCAAGTTGGAGTGCCTGTAGAAAAATGGCATTTCCAGGCTGACACTTTGAGGTGCTCATTCTTCAACTAATTCAGAAAAGTCCACATTTAGTATATAAAATAGAGTAAAGGTGTCAACATTTGGTGCATCTTATCACTATGTTTTCATTTTCTCTATCAAATGGAAATGTAAATTTTCGTTAGTGCTGATCTTCTGCATTTGCATACCACTATCAGAGAAGGTGGAACATGTCCTATGAGCAATAGAAATGTCACATTTAGGCTCAGGTGTTGCTCTTTGTTCCAATTTCAATTGCTCTTTATTTCCATTTTCATTCCATTTTTCAATGTAGTTTTTAGATGCATGGTGGATCTTTTATGCTTCTCTTAATCTTGGTTCTTCTTGGACTTTGCATGTACTGAATCATGTTTATGCTAGGAAGAAGGGCCATAAAATTTTGCTTCTTATATCACAGCTCTAACCATATAGGTTCGAAAGCCTACCAGATTTTCTCTTACTGTTCATCACAGAAAAGAAAATGCACTAGCTAACATATCACCTCATTGTGTTCACCCCTTGGCAGATCCTTATAAGGCTCTACTCTGTTTTCAGCTCAGTTTGAACTAGAAACACCAGAAGAAAAATAATACCCTTGCTCCCTACTGCCTGCGCATGACCAGTGTACTTTTCTGGGAATAAGGAAAATGATCCTAGTGTGCATTCTTCTACGGTAACCCTGTTCTGTAACCCAGGTATGCGGCAGTGTTGTTAGACTCCCCTTAAGATTAACTGTTGTAATGAGTTCTTCAGTGGCATATTTTCCCTTCAAAGGACATTTCTTTTTTGGTTGGTGTTCTTGTTTTTCAGTCGAGGTGAAACTCACCTAATTAAAACAAATCATTTTGAAGTGAATAATCCAAAGCTCTTTAGTATCTTTACAGTGTTGTGAATCCATCGTGATTACCTAGTTTCAAAATATTTCCATCAGCTTGCAAAGAAATCTTCAGCCCACCAAGCAGATGTCCACCGTCTAAGCTTGCTTGATTTCTGTTGTTATGATAGAGATTATGACAAAAAACAGTTGGGGAGGAAAGGCTTTGTTTTATCTTACAGCTAACAGCCCACCAGGAAGTGAAGTCAAGGCAGGAACAAAAGGTATGAATTTGGGCTCATGAACAGAAGCAGATACTGTGGAAGAATGGTGCTTACTGGTTTCTCCTCATCGCTTGCAGAGAGAGCCTGCTTTCTAATACTACCCAGCACCACCTGCCTAGAAGTAGCACCGGTCACAGTGAACTGAGCCACCCCATGTCAATCATTGACCATGAAAAAACCTGCAGACTTGCCTACAGCCCAATTTGAGCGATGCATTTTCTGAATTGAGGTTCCCTCATCCCAGATGATCTTAGCTTGTGTCTGGCTAAACAGGCAACCTGCACACCCACCTGACTTGTTTGCCTTAGCCTCTGGAAATCCCCGGTCTACTCTCTGATTCTGTGGATTCAACTATATTAGATATTTCTTACAAATGAAGTCATGAAATATGTGGTCATTTGTGAATGCCTTCATTTGCTTAACCACTTTTTGAGTTTTTTTTATTAGTAGTTTATTTATCTGAGTGTGAATAACAGTGCCCCCTCTCTCTGTGTGGCAATTTGTTCATTCTTTCAGTGGTTGAACATTGTGGGTGTTCTCACTGTTTGGCTATTGCACACAATCTTGTGGTGAAGGTGGATAGGAATTGATGGAGTACCTGTTTTCTTAATCCTAAGTGTTGCTGAATAATATAATAATTCCACGTTCAACTTTTTGAGCAACTGCCAAACTGCTTCATTTTCCAGCACCAGAAGCCGTTTTCATCTCCCACCTGTAGTATATGAGGATTCACATCCTCACTATCATCTGTTAATTCCCCCTTCCCCACTCAGAGCTATGAAAATGGGTATGAAATGATAATCACCTTTCTTCTTTTGTCTTTTCCCAGAATGCTCTCTACCATTTAAAATCACAAAGTTTCCTCAAAATATATGCCAAGTTAATGTTACACAGGCCTGTGTTCAGTAAGCTTGCAGTGCAGAGCTGGCTAGAAAGCAGTTGGGAATAGGAGTCCAGCTAAGCACGAATTGTTTGGAAGATTCTTCAAGGCTGGTCAGGCAATAACCAAAGAAAACTCTAGTGGAGTGAGGTAAAGATTCTAGGACACCCTTCAAGATTCTCTCTCTCTCTCTCTGTGTTGTAAGTGCCTCTAACACTCACATTCCTACCTTAGCTGGCAGACCTCCAAATAAGATAGCAAATTGCCTCTCTGATCATATAAAGATCCATCTACAGAACACTCCTTCTGGGGGGGGGGAGAGAGAGAGAGAGAGAGAGAGAGAGAGAGAGAGAGAGAGAGAGAGAGAGAGAGAGAGAGAGACCAGGGACATCCCCCCTAAGGTTCTTGACTGGCTTTGAAGAGGTAAGCTACCAGGTTGCAAGAGGATAGAAGCTGAGAACAACCCTGTCAAGCAGTCAGTGAACAGCCAGGAAGTGTAGTCCCAATCCATAAAGAGCAAAGAAACTTAATGAGTTTGGCAGACAACCCTGAGCTGTAGGTGAGAGCTGAGTCATTTTGATACTGTAACTTACACATGAGGTCTTAAGCAGAGAAAACTCACATAAACCCATGTGCTCTTCTTACCTGAAGAACTAGTTTTTACTGGATGATGCTATTTTAAACTGTTAGTTTTGTGGCAACCTCTTACATGAAAATAGAAAATAAATACAGGAGGCTATTCAAAATACTTAGTAACTAGTAATTGGAACAATTTGGTCTCTAGCAAATTGCAAGAGATGCTGGGCTTGATAAAGATGCTGTACTCTAGAGAGTAGCTGGCTGTTATCCCTGGACCAATTATGCCTTCCTCAGCAGACAGCTTCCCAGAGTAGAAGGCTTTGGGCTGCTTATCCACTAACAAGTTGTTCTAACTTTGTTTGTAGATACTCCTGGCCCAGTTGAGGTTCTCTTTGCTCAGGACTGTTCTCTCCCTTGTCTTGCCCCGTCTGGAAAGAACTCTGATTGCTTAGTACACATTTTTTTAGTGAGCCACAAAGTTCCTCTAGGTTGATGATTACTATTAGAATGGGTTTTATCTGTGACAATAAGATCCTGGGAAAGTTATAGATATAAAATCTTCATGGAGTCCTTAACCCATTTAACTTATTAATGTATATTTAGCTTTAAAAAATTATATAGTAATACAAACAGAGTGTCAGAATTGATTGAACTGAATTGATATTTGAAGGTGTGTACTGGTTTTAGAGTCATGTGTATAAAATGTAGTAAAACTATGTAAACTAATAGAGCATGGAAAATAAAACAGATCTCTAGACACAATTAGCATATTCACTTGTTTCTTGAGTTGTGTTGTGTTCTACATTGGGTAGATTCCTTTTCTTCTAGTCTTCTTTCTTTACCACTGTGTCATATTTAAGTAGCTTTTATGTAAATTATTTTCATCTTGTCCATGCTTAACATCTAAAGCTCTGTTTATACTTTTCATGTCATCTATTACATAATAGACTGATTCACAGAGATCTTTGATGAGAAAGAGAAGTTTCTATAAGCTTAGGGCACAAAAAGTCAAATTATTAACTCAGAAGAGAGAGGGGGGTGAAAGAAAGGAAGGGACAGGGACAGCAGGAGAAGGAAAGAGAGAGGAGGGAAAGAAGGAGAGAGAAAAGAGGGAAAGAAGAAGAGAGTGTGTAGGCAGAGACTGCTTGTTTGTTTTCCAGCTGCTCACACCCAAATAATCACACAGAAACTATATTAATTACAACACTGTTTGGCCAATGAGAGAGTGAGAGCAGGAGATGATAAAGAGGGTTAGACTCTAAGACTCTAAATGGTGTGGTGGGAAAACCAGTCAATACATTTAAAACCATTTGTGTTGTTTGTTTGGGTGTGAAAGGAATAGGTAAAGGTCTCTACATTTTAAAGTACAATTTCAAAAAATAAAGACTTAGAACTGAGAGCTAAGTGAAGGTAATGGTGTCACAATAGTATAAAACCATATAATCTACTAATATGTTTTAGAATTGAAGGTGAATGACATAGAACTTGACATTATTAAAACTGAATAATAAAAAATTGTTAATGGGACATGGAAAAGGAGGAGGGTTGGAATGCTGAACTAACACATCAGTTTTGGGGAACAAATAGTAAATATTGACTGTATTTGACGCATTTAGTTAGAACCTCATGGCCTCCACTTTTTTACTCTCCCTCTTTATTCTTTCTGAAATTCACTTTGTCTTTTAGGAAACATGTCATTGATCCTAAAGTGATATATTTATGCAAATTTTAGAGTTTTAATTTTTATTTTTATTGCCTTATGCTTTTTTAAATAAAATATAAAATCAGTAAGTATTGTGATGTTATATCATCTTTATGTAATGCCATTTTTCTATTCATTTATTTATACCTCACCCATATTTCCATTTATCCTTGATTGTGTCTGAAATACTTACCTAGAATTGAATATAATCAGTGGGTGCATATAACATGAGTAATTTTTAAGTTTACATAAATTTTGTTTAAAGTATTCAATATATTTTATATTATATATAATACACACACATATTATACATATATATATATATATATATATATATATATATATATATATAATTTTTAGAATAAGAACCCACAGCGCAAGGTGGCAAAGGCTACTGAAATAGGGATCAGGTTGAAGTTGACTCAGAGTAGGTTATCCCAGTGCATGGATGACCACAACACATGCCAAAGGCTGTGAAAGCCTAGAACAGGCTGTGGGACTCACAGTACACTGCAGCAGATGTTGTGGAAGCAGGAAGAAGACCAAACTTATCTGGGGGTATGGGATCCAGGTGTGGAGAGCACAAAAGGTGTCAGCAGAATCAGGCACCAGTTAAGGGTGTGTTGCTGCAAAGGCACATGTAAAACTGGTTACTCATGATGGCAGATGATCATTTGATAGAAAGTTTTAAATAAAGAAGGTTTGGAAAGCTGTGTTCCAAGTTCTGAAAGATCACAACTGTCAGCATAAACCATCAAACATAGAATTAAACAGGTCTTCCAGACTGAAAATGAATGAATGAATGAATAAATAAATAAATAACTAAGCAGAAACATTGGAGATAAATAACATCACAAATCAAATGGACCTAACAGATACATAAAGGCCATTCCACCTGAAAGAATAAAATTCATCTCAAGAGCCAGTACAACTTTTCTAAAAAGAGATCATGTATTTGGACAAAGCAAGTCTCAAGGCATATAAGAAAATAGAAAAAAATACATTTCATTACATCTGAACAAAAAGAAATAAAACTAGGAATCAGCAGCAAGAAAAACTACATAAAGTACACAAATTCTTAAGGTTAAATGAAACTAGCTGGGCAGTGGTGGCACACACCTTTAATCCCAGCACTCGGGAGGCAGAGGCAGGCGGATCTCTGTGAGTTCGAGGCCAGCCTGGTCTACAAGAGCTAATTCCAGGACAGGAACCAAAAGCTATGGAGAAACCCTGTCTCGAAAATACCGTCCCCCCCAAAAAAGATTAAATGATACTAACGAATAAAGAAATGAAGAAAAAATTTTTAAAAATGTTCTTAGAATGGAATCAAATGGAAACAACATACCACAACATGCGTGACATGACAATGGTCATCTTAAGAAGAAAGTGTTTGCATCACAACTCAGAGAATGCAAACAAATAACTTAATAATGCATATTTGGGTCTTGGTAAGCAAAGGATGCCTGAAAAACATTAAAAAAATAAGAATACACCATTAATAACAACAATTAAAAACTACCACCACCACCAACAACAGAAAACAAATTTATTAGCAGCGCATGGGGGAAGCAATTAAAAACATGGCAGAAATTAACAAAATACACAAAGTGATCATAGAAACACCAAAAGGATTCATGATCCAAAAAGTAATATTTTGAAAAGATAAACAAGATGGTCTTTGCCAACCTAACCAAAAGAAAGAGAAAGAAACTGCTAAAATTTGAGATGGAAAGGAAGGGATTGGAGCAGATACCAGTGTATTCAGAAACTTATGAGAATGGACTCTTAAAAAATGTATTTTACTGAACAGAAAAATCCAATTTCTCAATGTATATGACCTATGAAAACTAAACCAGTATTGTATGATTTAATACATAGGAAGTCATAAAGACTCCACCAGAACTCTTAGAGCTCCTAAACTCAGCAAGGTAATACATAACCAAATTAATGCACAAGTCAGTAGTTTTCTTGTATACTAATGACAAACTACTGAGAAAGAAACCAGGAAATAATTGACAAGAACCCCAAAAGATAAAAAGGGTGGAGATATGCTTGACCTAGACAATGAAAGATCTTCATAATGAAAACTTTAAGACACTGAAAGAGAAATAGAGATGCTGGAAGTTAGAACCATCTCCCATAGTCACGGAGCAGAAGAACTAATATTGTGAAACTAACCATCCTATTAGGGCAGTTTATAAATTCAATGCAATATCCGTAAAAACTTCAGAGCCATTCTTCACACACATGGAAATATCAGCCTTAAAGTTTATATGGAAGCACAAAAGAACAAGGAAGGCAACCAGGCAGTGGTGGCGCACACCTTTAATCCCAGCACTCGGGACACAAAGGCAGGCAGATCTTTGTGAGTTCAAGGGCAGCCTGATTTACAAGAGTAAGTTCTAGGACAGGCACCTAAGCTACAGAGAAACCTTGTCTTGAAAAGAAAAAAAAATAATAATAAGGAAGGCTAAAAAATCCTGAAGAAAATGACGCTGCAAGGAGTGGGGAGATGGCTCAACAGGTAAAAGTGTTTTACCTCAACAGTTTTAATTGCTGAGGAGTTGGACTACACTCATCTATAGATATAAGGACAGACACACACACACAAATCTATCATACCAAATTTCAAGTAACAATGCAGGGTAAAGTAATAAAAACAGCATGGTATTTGCCCCAAAATAGACACTTACACTAATGGAGTATTGTAAACCAACAAGGTATAGGTCCAACTACAGTTACCTGATTTTTGAAAACGTTCTTAAAAATACACATTGGAAAAAAAAAGACTGTCTTCAACTGCATATAAGCATGTAGAAGAATGTAATCATGTTCTTACCTCTGACCCTGTATAAAACTCAACTCCAAATGGATCATTGACCTCAACATGAAACCTGGTTATCTGAAATTGCTGTATCAAAACGTGGGCCGTCCACTTCAACAGATAGGCACAGGTACGAACTTCCTGAACAGGAATAAAAGCAGCTACTGACAAATGATGCCTCACGAAACTAAATCCTTCTGTACAAAGAAAATTGTCAACAGAGTAAAAAGGCAGATCACAGAATGGGAAAAAAGTCTTTGCCATATATACATGTGGCAGAAGATTACATATATATATATATATATATATATATATATATATATATATATATATCTCCATATCCCATGGATCTGAACAGAGAACTCTCAAAAGAAGAAATCTAAATGGCTAATAAACATTTTTAAAACTGCTCAAAATCCTTAAGTGTCATGGAATTTAAGATTACACTACTTTAAGATTCTACCATACCCCAGTAAGAATGGCAATCATCAAAGATATACATGACAACAAATGCTAGTACCAATATGGACAAAGGTAGACTTTCTTACATTGTTGATGGAAGTATAAAGCAATGCAACTATCTTGGATATCAATATGGAGAGTTTCCAACAGATTAGAAACACCGTATGGCTCATAAATACCATTCCCGCACAATTATCCAATGTACTGTGTCCTACTACCAAGCTACTTTCCCATCTCTGTTCATTGTTCCTCTGTTCAGAACATCTAGGAAACTGAATCAACATAGCTGTATATCAACTGATGAATGGACCATAAAAATGTCCACATACACAATGGGATTTCTTTAAGTTTGTAGCAAGAAAAATAGACTTCCAGGACAACTTGATGGAACAAGAAAATATTGTGCTAAGTAAGATAAACAAATGTTGCATTTTTTTCCTCATCTGTGGATCATAGCTTCAACATTTGAGGTATGTTTGTTTCACTTGGAAACACTGTAGACCTGGAAGCATTATAGAGGGAGGGAGACTTAAGAATATTAGAACACATGTGTTACAAAAATATTGCGGGAGAATAGTGGAAATAACAATGTCTAAACAGAAATGAGGGTGGTGTATGGGGGAGATGTGCTTCACATGGATGGCTAACCAAGACTAAGACTATATAAAGAAGTTACAGAGAAATCCACTACCTTATTAGGTAATTAAAACACAATCGTAGGAAGGTTTTGAATGGGTGTACCATGCATGGGTTATATAAAACCATCTCACTTTAAGAAATAGAATGCCTTCCTAGGAGTTGTTGAGCATGAATACCCAGTCTTTCCAAGCTACATAGATCATGCCATTGATCTTACTTGCCCATCAGAAGTGGATTATAAGACTTTGTTGCTAAAGGTACCACCTAGCTTGACTGCAGAATACAGAGGAGCCATGCAGGAACTGAGGTGGAAATTTTCTCCGTCCTGGTTAGCCTTTATAATACCAGAGATTGCTAGACAGGCAGCCAGGAAATGGCAGTCAGTAATAGTCTCTGTGGTTTGGACCTTACATGTCATCTTAGCAGGCAAGAGGTGCTTACTGGGAAATAGTGGCATAATTGTTATAGGACTAACTAAGTAATTTGTTGTTGTATCTGAGGCCCAGTCTGTAAAAGGGAGTTAATTCCCTGCGCCATGAACCTTATCAACGTCCCATACCCGAAGAGACTCTGTGTGTGTGTGTGTGTGTGTGTGTGTGTGTGCGCGCGCGCGTGTGTATACTGTTGTCTTTTATGATGCTGGTAGCTGAGTTCACAACTTCACTCATGCTAGGTGAGAATGTTCCCCCTGATCTATATTCCTTGACACTTCTGCTGTTACACTTCAAGTGGTGGAAAAGTAAATTTCCAAAAAGATTGGCGTTTGTCGATGAAAGGGAAATCTATAGTGTAAACCTTATCTCTCTGCCTAGATTTACCATTCTGCCTTTGTGGTTGATACTCATAAGATACTTCACTGCCTGGAGATAGACACCTATTGAGAGCTCTGTCAGACTTTGTAACTCATTGGCAGCACATGAAATGTTTTATGCCCTCCAGATACATTGTTCCTTGTAATTGAGTTGAACTAGTGAGTAAGCTAAGGTTTCTCACATTTAAATATGCAAACATACCTCGTCAACTCTCAAATTATATTTGCCTTGTTTTCCTCCAAGTCTAGCCTATTCATTAATATACCTTGTGTAGTTATCTATTGCTGAGTAACAAATTATATTCATGTTTAGCATCTTAATATAGCAAAGCTTTATGATTGTATGTGTTTTCTCAGGGTCATGAATCTGAGAATTGCTTAGCCTGTTAGCCATGTTCCAACATCTCTCAGAGCATGTATTCAAGTCAATAAAAATAGGAAACAGAAATTTATCAGAAAATTTTATGTCACAGACCTAAAACTAAGCCACTCATTGTCATCCTTAGTCAGAAGGATGTCCTTGGTTGTATCCTGGCTGAAGCACAGAAATGCTAGAAGTGTTAAGAGCCTCTAATATCTAGCTGGTTTTGTTATTCCTTATATATAGTTACCTGGGCTCATACATGATGGCATTTCCTTTAATTTTCACCCAGGCACCATCCCGTCTTTTGATGAATAGTTTGGGGGTTAAATCTCTGGATTTTCATAGTAGAAATGTGGTTTATCTGATAAGCATGGTAGTGACAATACTAATGGCTAGCTGTATTTAAGTGCTGCCTTATTTATAGTTAACCCACAATCAGGTGGTTCTGCTACAGTTTAACTACATGTTTTCAGGTTTCTTGATTGCCATCCAAAACCCAAGAGTTAACAAGAATGTAGACAATAAACCTTTCTATTCTCCAATTTCCACTCATCTACTAAATGATTTTAGGGTCTTAACTCTTGAGGAGGAAACATAATGATTAGGAGGTTTGGAGAATGCCCTTATCTCATGACCTTCTTTGGATCCCACTTACTTTTTGTCAAATAACATTCAAAAGATAGATATCTCAATTGCTTGTCCCTAGGACCTAAAATATATGGAAAAGGTAGCATTAATCAGGGCTTTCTTGAGGTCCATTACTGGAAAACTACTCTGGACAAAAGGATGTAATCTGGTTTCTATGTAGTCCCTGAGTGGAGGCAGGATACCCCGATTTGCTCCAAATATTAGAATATTTATCCCATTGTTTCTTCCCTTAAGATTTTATCAAGCTGTGTCTGTCAATCACCTGATCAAAAGAACAGCCCTCTAGAAATTGAATTTACCTGAGAATGTTCTTAATAGATGGGAGGAATAATTATTCCTTTGATGAGATAATGTACTTATCCTTCCAGAAGTCTCCCCACTGCAACAATTCAGTTGCTTGCAGATCTCGAAGCTTTCTAAATTCTAACTCTAATTCTAACAATATAATTTTACTTTCCCATCTTCTGTGACTTTTGAAGACACCAGCCATCAGCCTAAGCATGCTTTTCCTGATCCTGTGGCATTTCTCATGATTCTCCTTCTCCCTTTTGCCAAGCAGCTGCTTGCCAAACTGTTGCTGAACATGTTGGCTTTCATGGAACCTAGCTCAAAAGGGTGGATTTTTCTCCTTTCCTCCCAATCCAGATTTCCAGTAGCTTCAGAGATTTATAGCTTGCCTTTTCCATTGTTTTTCTTTCAAACTCTAATAAATTTTCTCCAAGCTTTCTTTTGAGTCCATTTTGAAATCAATGTCATATTTGAGTCTAAGGACTTCAAAGGGAGCCTCAATTTTTATTGTAAAATTGGCTTTCCGGCAGGGCTATGGTTTCTGGAGGTTTGGAGTGTCCACTATGTGGATCAAGAAATGGCTTACATCAGAGAAAGGACAGGGAGGGAGAATAGGGTCGTTTTATTAATAACATAATTTTACATTTGACCTTTTACTAGTTCACTCATAGGTGGACTCCTCTAAAAGAGTCACTAATTTTAGTCCATGTTCAAGGGGTAAGGATAAAGATCCAACTTTGAGGCAATGGCGGTTAAAAAAATGTGAACATTACTAGAAAATGAGTGTGTTCACGTAATTGTTGTTCACTGTTGGTCCTTTTTAAAATCTATGCCTTCTGTCTCTTTTCTCTTCTGGTACCATTCCAAGATTCACCATAGCAGCCCCCATAATAGTTCAAAGGATTAGGGATTGTAATCTTTAATCAGTACTGTCTGTCTTTCAAATGCTTAGCCTGTTTTATCCAGAGATTACAAAGTACTTTGAAATGTGAGTGCTTTCTTAGTGAGTTTTGTCTCCCAAACATTCTATTGCACAAAGAGGATTCTAAATATTCTTCAGCATAAATAAATTGAATTATTTACCTCAAAATAGTCTTCCTTGATATTAACTCTTTAGATTTAATACAGACTCTGTTCCTACTGTTCTCACAATATGTATTGGCTTGCAAGTCATTCACAGTAAAAGCCAGCATCCTCGTACTGGTTCAAGGGTCCTGCTCCCATTTTACACATCTCATGGTCAACGCCCCACTCAGTGCTTACTCCACTCACATGCAGCCTTCGGTTGTTCCTTGAACACTTTAGATATTTTCTTGCCTCGGAACCTTTATAAAAACTCGTTCCTCTACCTGGAGCACTCTCCCTTTTCATAGCTGCTGATTCATTCTCTCACCGACTCAAGACCTTTACATGAACAATACCTCCTCAATGAGACATTTATTCCCACAATGTTTAAAATTACCTTCCTATTTTATTATTCCTGTTCTTTTTTCTTACTTCATGTTTTTACAAGCATCTCATTACTGAATATCACATTGTATATGAACGTTTTGCTCTCATTTATTCCCTGGCTGGAGTATGATCACTTTTATTGACTTATATATCTTTATTGCCTAGTATGTGTTGAGCATTCAAAGAGCATTTGCTGAAGCAGTGATTTACTGCTACAGATATAGTCAGTTCTGTGTTTTAGTTTATCCATGATGATACTAACATCATACCACCATTGTCTATTTCCACTAAGGCTTATGAGGGGGATACTGGAAAATTTTAGATTGGAAAGGGAGTGGCCCAGTTTCTCTTGAGCTCTTACCATAGTCCTCTATACACATACTTGACATAGAATGAGAAAAAAAATTCTACATGGGGTTAAAAATGAGATATAGAGAAACAAGAAATTAGTAGTATAAACCACAGGAAAAGGTCCTGGTGGAAAAGGGTGCAGAATACAAAAAGGTATGGCATTTCTATTTCTATTCATGGCCCACCACCTTCTTGCACACTAACATATTTTGAGCCTTCCAGTTAAGACAGAGGGACCATACTCTCACTTGGAATTGGCTTTCCATAAATTAAGCAATAATCTCTAAAGCATGGTTGTTTTTGTAACTTGATCTAAATATCTATTGCCTTGTTGCTTTCTGTCCCATCTTTGGGAGGAGTGTGTTGTACAAAGAAGGATTGATTTCATTCTGAGGGGGTTGAAACATGGAGGAAAAAGCTCTGGCTCTTCTCCATTCACTGGTAAATGGTGACAGTGATAAGCTAAGTTTCAGAAGTTCCACACAGAAGTGTTACAAGACATACAGAGTTCAGGATGGGATAACTACAGGGCAAAGGAGAAAGACTCTTCAGAGAGTAAATAGATGCATAAATAAGTGTATGTGATATTTAAATAGAAATGGGCTTTGAAAAGTATGTGCTAGAAGCAATATAACTTTCCTTTGGTTTTAAGTGTAACACAAAAAGACAATGTTTTTGTATCAAGAGGTTTACAATATTTATAAGTAGTACTTTAGGGAATAAATGAAACTAAAGCCTAGGTTCTGGGAAAGTTATTTCAAACTTTTCCACAATTACTGTAGCAAGTTAATAACAAATTGCATCAGTACTAAATTGTTAACACTTTAATAGTAAAATTTCCTGTTTACTTAAATAGCATTTGCACATGCACTTATTTTGACTTGTAATTTCAAGTCTAAATTCTGATGCTTAAGCCTGATTTTTTCCCATCTTTTCATGTGCATTTTGAAACCTATCAAATCAGTACATTCTTTCATCTTTTCCCATATTTTCAATCTTTCTCCAAAGATTATCTTTCAATATTTCCCTAGAGATATCTACTGGAAATTTTCCATTTCTTTGTCTTTAAGGAGCCTATATTTCCTATTGGTTGTTCTGGATGAACTTGTGCTGTGTGATGCTGACTTCTCACACATCAGGACCCTAAAGAAGAAAGCTTATTCTAGATTGTTGAGATAGGGTTATTTCTAAATGTTCTTTCAGCACATCATCACAAATACTTTAATATTTGTCAGCATAAAGTTCTCCTTTTTTAGATAAGCTGTGTTTTTATAAGAACCATGAACCCTTGAGGTGTTTGATTTGTGCTTACCTCTTCGTTATAATTTTTAGTTGCTTCCTGGAAAGTCCTTCTGTCTCATCTCTAAATCTTTTCTATAGAAAGTCTTTCTTTTTTGTTTATGTTTGAAGTTGTATTTTAATTGCAACATTTTCTAGAATAATTTAATTTAACTTTGGTCTTACCAGTTCTTGGTTATCACCATTGGAAATTCCAGCCTATACCTTGCTCTTATAGCACTGAACATTACCCTGTATCCCCCTTTGTTGCTTTGAAGGAGAAAGCATGGCAGAACTGACTCAGAATATTGTCCTCAACTTGCTAAGACTGGCTAGTTCATTCATGAACTTTTGTTTTCTGTAGATGCAAGTTTCTGATCAGCATAGTCTTGCAGCCTTTTAGTCTCAAAGAACACAAAGAGACTTATATTAATTATAAACTGCTTGGTCTATTAGCTCAGGTTTATTATTAACTGGCTCTTACAACTTAAATTAACCCATAATTCTTGTCTATGTTTAGCTATGTGGCTTGGTACATTTTCTCAGAAAGGCATTATTATTTTGCTTCCTTTGCATCTGGATGATGAGTGTATCTCTGCCATTCCTTTTCCCAGAATTTTATGAGTCCTTGTTGTTCCTCCTATGCTTTCTGCCTGGCAACTGGCCAATCAGCATTCTATTAAATTAATATGAATGACAAATCTTTGCAGTGTACTATAGCATTATACCACAACATTTCTCCTTTTTTCTTGTCAAAACAAGACCCTGAATCTAATCTTCATGTTTAGCTTTTTTCCTGACAGTTATTCATAACAACTTGTAACCAACACACTAAACAAAGACAAACATCCATAATCCATTTTTTGAAATGGTGGGCATAGTTTTCTAGGCTACTTCCTGCTGATTTGATGGGGGCACTGGTAATCTTATAGGGGCTCAAAGAAAATTTAGGATTATGCTCAAGTCCTGACTGGAATATTCTGTGAGGCTGGATCATCTCAGGCAGCAGCCTTGAAGCTGTACTGGGTATGGAACTCAGAAGAAACTGCATCAAAGTTGCTATGAAAAGTTTGATCATCTGGGCCATCTGTACCCATTGAAGATTTTTTAGGGCAGTCTTCCTTGAGTAAACCTTATTTTTCTTAATCATGAATGAATCCACAGCCTCTCCTTTCCTGTGGAAATAAAAGCAAAACCTCTTTTCCAAAGTAACATACCTTTTGACATAAATTTTGAAGTCAAGGAATTTTCAAAATAAATAGGTTGGATTAACCCAGCAGCATTTGTTATCAAATGATTTTTAGCAGCTGTTACTTCTTTCTCAGCAGTCAAACAATTCAAAGACAACACAATAATATACAGTATCTCGATTCTCTATGTATTTTCCATCTTTACATGTTTTTTAAAATTTCTATTTCTCTTATTTTTAGTTTTTATTTTTGATTTTTTGAGACAAAGTTTCTCTCTATAGCCCTGGCTATCCTGGTACTAGATCTGTAGACCAAGCTGGTCTTAAAGTCACAGAGATCTGTCTGCCTCTGCCTCCCAAGTACTGGGATTAAAGTCATGCACCACCATGCCCTGTTACTCTATTTCTCATTTCTATTTCTATTTAAATAACTTTATCCATCACCTTTTCTCTTCTCTCTGAAGCCTACATATCTTTTTAAACATACTACAAACCATTTACAGTTTTTTTTTCTATCTGAATTTGTCTTTACTCTTTATAGCTGTCTTTTTCTGAGCACATGAGTCTTTTATCTGCTAAACTTCATGGCTAGGATTAAAGCTGTGATCTTGATGGCTGGCTCTGCCCCATTCTTTAGCTTCCTGAGAGTATAGCTTCATGTTTTAGGTACAGGCAAAAGCCATGTCTATTGTTATAACTCTATGGAGTTTCTAGATCCCTGCAGCCACCAAGAAGCATGCCACTGTCTGCTCATAATAACAAATTAAGTGTTTGTTGGCAGGGCCTCTTAGAAGAGATGTGAAGTTTTTGCCACTAATTCTGAGCCAGGAAGCCTCTCTCAAAGGAGCCACAATTCTGTTTGCCTCTAACAAACATAGCCCACCTGAGTAAATGCTGGTATCAAAAAGCCATGCTTAACTCTGTTCTTTTGTGTCTAGAGTCCCTTTCCAAGCTCTCTTAGGTTTTATGTGGATGTAGTTGTTCCACATTGGGTGCCATTTGTAGTCCAAAATTTCTGTCCCACCAGGTCCTGAAGCTATTCAGTCTTAAAGAAACACACAAGGGTATATATTAACTAAAGTGTTTGGCCTATTGGCTCAGGCTTATTATTACCTAGCTCTTACAATTGAAAATAGCCCATAATCTTCTCTATATTTAGCCATGTGGCTTGGCACTTTTTCTCAGTAAAGCATTCTTAAATTTACTACCTGCTATCTGGGGGCAACAACATCTTTAGGACATCCTGAAAAGAAAATTTTTGGTTAATTGTCAAGTCCGGAGAGAGGTAACTTTATTATTTGTTGTCTAGTCTCTGTGGAATGGGAATGTGCAGGGCTTGTCTGTCCCCCCCCCCTTTTTTTGGTGGGAAAAGGTCTTTTATTACATTCTTTTTTAAAAAATTTATTTATTTATTAAGGATTTCTGCCTCCTCCCCGCAACCGCCTCCCATTTCCCTCCCCCTCCCTCGATCAAGTCCCCCTCCCTCATCTGCTCATAGAGCAATCAGGGTTCCATGACCTGTGGGAAGCCCAAGGACCGCCCACCTCTATCCAGGTCTCCTAAGGTGAGCATCCAAACTGCCTAGGCTCCGCCAAAGCCAGTACGTGCAGTAGGATCAAAAACCCACTGCGATTGTTCTTGAGTTCTCAGTATTCCTCATTGTCCGCTATGTTCGTCCACTGTGCCTGGTTGGTGACTGACTCTCTGCCTTTCCTTTTCCCAGATTTCTCCTAGTTTGGTTGCCCTGCTTATGTTTCCTGCTTGGCTACTGGCCAGTCAGCATTTTACTAAACCAATATGAGTGACAAATCTTTATAGTATACAAGACTATTATTCTATAGCAGTCTACCTAGACACAGTTACCTTTTCTCTTGTTTTTTCCTGAATTAGCTTCAAAACAATTCTTAAAATTAATACCACAAATAAACAAGGTCATATAAAACTAAACAGCAAAAAGTAGAATACTCATAGGAAACCCAATCAGTAAAACAAAATAAAAATGAAGAAAACATTGATAAGAGAACAGTAAATGTATAGAGAAGGTTTAGAAAAATACTGCTATAGTACAAATAAGGTTAAGATTGTAACTTTTATAAATAATAACTTTTATAAATAACTTTTTATAAATAAAAAATGCTAATTATCAAAATTACCCATGAGAATCCTTGGGAAGGATTTTATTATGTAAGTTTATATTTTAAATTATGAGCTTAAATGCTTTATGTAAAAGAGTTTTCAAAGATTTAGAAAATTTCAAAAAAACATGTGAATCCATTGACTGTATATAGTAAAATTATTAATTTCAGATAGAAGAACTGGACAATTACTGCAGAAATAGAATAATATATAAATGCATATTATGTATGTACAAGTCAAATAGCTATTTCTGTTTGCCTTTATCTAACTAATCTCATTTGCATAGAAAAACAATTTTAAGAATAAGCCATGAGCTAATTTAATCCTTATAAACTAAAATATAATCAAAATGCAAGATTTAATATTAGACTATAATAGCAAATTAATATCAAGAAAATTATTAATTGGATTAAGCGAGTGAAAATAATTATCTCATGAAATATTAAGCAGATTTTTGATTGTATTCAATACCCATTCCATCACAGTTCCTACAGAATGTTTCTAAAATGGAGAATCATGATCCAACATTATATTTAATGACAAAGCTTTAGAAATTACCCTATATCCAAGAAAATCTAAAAGTCCTTTTTAGTAGCAGAAGTTGAAAATCTAGGGAAAAAATAAAATTATTTGGGCAGAAAATGCAAGTAACATTCAAAATTAATTATTAGAGTATGAATTTTTTAAAAGAATTTCCTATATGAGTACTATATTTATATTATTTCTGCTTATCCCTTTCCTCGTTCTAGTTCCTCCATGTGTCCCCACTCCCTCTCAAGTTCATGACCTAATTACCAATGTTACATTATTATCTATATGTGCTATCATGTTGTTATATTGTCACATGTTGTCGTATATATATGTGTGTATATATGTGTGTGTGTGTGTGCTTGCGTGTGTGTGTAGGAGGTCCTGAGTCCCCTTAGTGCTGTCCCCTGTGTCTGTTTCATTCCAGTATGATCACTTGGTATTGGTAACTTATCAGGAATTTTCCTGTGGAGAAGACTGATTCTCCCTCTCAGCTGCCCTTAACCAGTTGTAAGATTCCAGAATGTCCACAAGAAACTTCTTTGATGGGAATAAGAGCTATACTTATCTATGGGTATGAGAATAAGTATTTAAAATGAATTAGAAACTGAACTATTTTAGTAAAGTGGCATTAGTGGGTTCTCTTCTGGATTCCATGACCTGCAGTACTAGACATGAATCCCCATCTATTTAACAGGTCTTAAAACCAGTAAGATGGCTAACGCTCACCCCCAGATATAAAGGCTACTATTGTATCCTTGAGGGTTATCTTGAGGTTTGTACATCTTACAGCTGGGTAGGATTACTGATTGCTTTTCTTTCTTGGCAGCTTTCCTAACATTTTCCAGTACTGAAGGTGCTAGACCTCAGGGAGAAGGCTACCAGGTCAGTTCCCCAGTGATTCCTCCAAGTTCTGAAGGAAAAAAAAAAGATAAATTTTTATGACAATGAATGAGTTTTTGAAAGTACCCAGACACAAAATAACCTTTACGAAAACAGTTAATAGCATTCTAATGTATAAATAAAAAACTGCATTTACAATCAGCAAATAAAAACGGCAGTCTGCTAGGCACTGGGCAAGCAGATCAGTGGCAGAGCTGTTGGCAAGCTGAGGCTGACAAGGGTGACGACAGTGATGGCAATGACGATGCTGACAACGCTGGCCATCATGATACAGTGCTCGAGAATGGGGATACAAAATTAACGTATGAGTAACAATGTGTGAAGCACAAGATACTTCTGAGTAACATCTGCTTATTTGATGGACAGAATCTTTCTCAAGCCAATATACAGCTTTACAGCAGTCTTTATAACAAGTGATAAGTTCTAATAATTAGTGGGTGCTGTGTTTCATAAAGTTTTGGGAATCTTGAATTAGTCAGTTCTAAATGATTGCTCTGGGAGATATGCAGTAAAGTTTCTAATGGTTTTTAGTCATGTATTTTTAGATTGTTTGTGTTTGTGTGTGTTGTGTGTGTGTTTGTACCACATGTATGTGGGTGCCTGCTGAGACCAGAAAAGGGTGTTGCATCCTCAGGAGCCATAGTTACAGGTGGTTGTGAATGGGCTGATGTGGTATTAAACTCTCAGGCTCTTTGTAACTGCAATCAGTGAGCCATCTCACCAACCACCTAGTCATAATATGTTCATTAAGCTGGTAAATACAAGTTAATTTTATGTTTCTTTATTTACTTTATTATACACATATACAACACCTTATTACATATATTACATATATATAATAAAGAATTTTTAATAGACAACATAAAATTAATGTGTGTGTTTGTAATTGTTAACATTGAAGCCCCAGCTAACAGAAGAAGAATTCATGTTAAATTAAAATTTATATAGTGTATATATTCCTCCATTAGGGTATTATCACAGCAATAATGACCAAAAGAACATTAAAGACAACTTGAGCTTACAGCGAAGGGTATTTTAAAGAGTAAAAATGACATAGCTTAATAAAACTTGACATTGAGTGACCCACAGGAAGGACAAGGTCTTTATAGTAGAAAAGTTGAGACCAGAAAACATGTTGCAGGTTGTTTTCCCTAGGTTCTGGTTGCAGATGTCTTCACTGCTCTGCCCATGTTTGAAAATGACCAAGAAAGAAAGCATTGAATTGGGGAGTTACAAGTACATTTTCTAAGGAACATTTAGCATCAGTTTGAGCAAATTTGCAAGTCTGAAGTGTCAGGCAATAAGGATCTCCTCTATCTATTATTTTTTCTTTTGTAGAGATTTGACAAAATAATTCTAAAATTCATCTCTAGTCTGGTAGGATACAGCCAAGAGAAATTGGAAGATGAGGGGAGGATTTGCCCCCTACTGGGTATTAAAATTGATTATACCACTAAAGCAATTTTGAATCCTTTGTTATAAATATTTACAGACAGATCAATAGAACTTGTAACCTTGGAATAAATCCTACTGTATCTAGATACTTGGTATTTGACACATAGTAGCTCATAAAAACAGTCGAAAAGCTGTGGGCTATTCAGGAATTGTTTTACTTTGGAGGAACACTAATTCATTTTCCTCTCATTTACATTGAAATGAACTTCAGATGAATTATAAAGTGAAATGTAGTAAAATTAAAACAACAAAAACAGAAGAAAACATCGGTGAATACTTAGTGGATATTCAGACAAAGTATTTTCTCAGATGAAAGCCAGGAAGGAAAAATGCAACAAGAAAAAAGTCAATAGATTTTGATAAACAGATCAAAAGACGAACAAAAACAAATTCTTCTGTTTTTGTGGAAAAGTAATTAAGAGACAAATATCAAGATGAGAAAAAAGAAAGTTATTACAATAGACAGCGTTATACTCGCGATGTACAAAAGCCTTTCAGAAATAAGCTAGAAACGGGAACTCAGTGGAAGTGAGCATCAAAAGGCTTGGGACGCATGGGGCAACCGAAATGGGAGAGAGGCAGGATTGCACTTCATGGTTAACTAGACATACAAATCTGGACAAAGAATGACATCACTGAGTTTCAAAAAATAGAGATGAGAAGTGCAGTAAAGACTACAGGCAGCATGAGACTTAGGAAGCTTCGTGACAGACAGGTTTTTGCAGTTGGAAACCTGTCTTCAAACATGGATTTTTTTTTTCTGGTCGCAGAAACTTAGGCAAACTGCCCACTCTCATTGCAGCAGCTAAGATTCATCAATCAACAGGGTTAGTAATAATCACACTCTATAGTGGACAGTTTAACAAAGCATGTGTAGAGGATTCAGAAGTTGTTCACAACAGAATGGTTCTCTCTCTTTCCCCCTCTCGATATGTGTGTGTGTATGTGTATATATATATACATATATCTTTCTTCATTTTACATTCCAATCACAGTTCTCCCTCCCACTCCTCCTCCCGCCCCCACTTGCCTCACCCCAGTCCATGCCCCATCCACTCCTCCTAAAGGATAAGGCCTTCCGTGAGGAGTCAGAGCCTGGCAGATCAAGTTGAGACTGGACCAAGCCCCTCCCCACCACATTAAGGCTGAGCATGGCATCCCACCATAGAGAATGGGCTCCAAAAAGCTAGCTGATACACCAGGGACAGATCTTGGGCCCACCACTGGGTCCCTTCAGATAGACCAAACTGCACAACTGTCTCCCACACGCAGAGGGCCTAGTTTGGCTCCCATGGAGGCTCCATAGCCATCAGTCATAAGTTCATAAGTCATCAGTTCATAAGTTTCCACGAGCTTGGTTCAGCTGTCTCTGTAGATTTCTCACCCATGATCTTGACCCTCCTTGCTCATATACAGAATGGTACTCTTATATTTGGATGGGAACATGTAGTAGGGTTCAGAAAATGACACCCCACAATGTTATGATCTGGCAGACTGAGAACTTTCCATCTAAAATATTTGATATTTTTGTTTTATTTTGTGTGTATGAATGTAGTAATAGGAGCGGCGGGGCTGCGTCCCCAGCACCCCGGCCTCCTGCTAGCTTATGCCCCGAAATAACAACACACAAACTGTATTCTTTTAAACACTGCTTGGCCCATTAACTCCAGCCCTTACAGGCTAATTCTCATATCCCGATCAACCCATCTCTAATAATCTGTGTAGCATCAGTCTTACCAGGAAAAATTCTAGCCTACGTCCATCCTGGGTCTGAGCTTCATGCGTCTGTTTCAGAGAGCACAGCTATAGCATCTGCCCGGGAGAGGGGAGCATGGCGTCTCTGAGCTCACTTCCTCTTCCTCCCAGCATTCTGTACTGTTTACTCCTCCCACCTATGTTTTAACCTATGAGACCAAGCAGTTTATTTATTACTTAACCAATGGCCTTCCTCCAGCATATGAGTGCTTTTCTTCCATAGATGTATGATTACTGCATGTATTCTTGATATTCAAGAAGGGCAGAAAAGGGTGTCTGAGCCTCTGAAACTGGAATTATGGGTAATTGTGAGAAACCACATGGGTTCAGAGAATCAAGAGACCCCTGTAAGAGCACTAAGTGATCTTAATCTTTGAGACAATTGTCAAAACCCAGGGCTGAGCACTTTCAATGAAAAGAAATTGGAAGGTTTCAGAGGTTCATACATCTGTTGTCTACTGTTGTTTCTACATGTGTCTGCTCTTCTTAAGAACAGATGAAGCAGTCCAAAGATTCTTTACTGGACTCTGGTCAAAATTCTTTCAAAATTATTATTATTTCGTTGAACTTCTGCCCTCAAGGAGGATTAACATGAAAAGAGGGAAATTCCACTGTCTTCACCTATTTCCACCAAATGCACCATCATGGTCTCCTGATTACTGCGGTCTGAGAGATGGTTCAGCATAGGACTGTCTCTGTTCCTAGTGTGTTCCAGTCTGCATCTTCACACAAGTGAACCCCATCAGATCTCAAACCCAGAAAGTTTAATTCCAAGATATTGCCTGTTCGTAACATTAATTTTTCCTAAAAATCAATACCCTGTTCAATTTGCCTAACCTCCATTTTCGTGTTCTCCATGACAAAGACATTGATGATTCATCCATATGACTTTTCTTTGAGTTTCATATATTCCAAGATCCCTTTGTGTATGTCTATATTAATAAATTCATTCTGACAGTTGTTAATTTATTTTAGCAAATTTGGATTTTCAGAGGGGAAGGGAAATTAATTTTTTTATATGGATACATTTTGGGAAACAAACATTCTAAATGTGTATAAATAATCCCTTCTGATGTACATGCCTGATAAACTAATTTGACTTGTTTTTTAAAACCTATTTTAATAATAGATCAGATAATCTGATATAAAAATTACTTATATAATATAATATTAACAAAATCAATCATGTTGTATATAATCATTAATTATAATATAATATTATAATACTTTAATCCAAAATGCCAGCAAATGCATTATTCATCAAATAGGCTTCTATGTATTATTTGCAAATGTGAAGCTTAGAAAAATTCAAATAATCAAAAATAAAGAGCAGAAACATATTATAGAAGTCATAAACTTATTCATTTAGGTTTGTTAAAAAAGACCTGCCCTGCAGTAATTAAAAATATTTCACAAGAATGTTTGACCACACAAGAATATTCACACTGCTCCATTAAGTGAAGAGAGCTTAATCCTGATTTCTCTGAAGACTTTCTAATTTTGTCTTAATCTTTTAGTACTCTATCACATTTTCTTTGCCAGCTTGCATAGCAACACGAAGCACCATATACTGTGTGTTTCTCCTAATAGCTATAAAATCCAGGATAGTATCAATCATGTCTATCTTGTTCAGCTGATGCCTTCATTTCAGATGGAGTAGAATGGTCCTGGTAATTATTGCAGTAGACAATGAATATTTAATGAAATAACTAAAATAATAGTAGAGGCATATTTCATACATTATGAAAATTTTGATCTTCCTTATCCAAATTGTATCTAGAAAAGAAATTATAAAACCCGTAGCAAATCATCTCTTTCATATACATCTTTCCTGATATTGGCTTAAAATTCTTTGTTATTCTGAGTGTTTTCCCAGCATGTTGCTGTGTTTCATATAGTCCCTTTTAGTTTAGGCTTATACCACCATTATAATAAGAGGGAAGTTAGACCAACAATGTCTGCTATTTGTTTTAGTTGTTGAAGATGTTCTTCCTTGATTAACCAAGTGGTAATTCTAACTGTATTTGTTTTAACTGAACAAAGTTAGACAGCTGCAGGATGCACCAAGGCCACGCATCCTCATCCTTCTTACTGTATTTTACAGAGCTCTCCACCTACACACACTGATCCTCAGAGCACAGATCATTGCCTGCCTGAGGCTGCCCCTGTTTGCCACTTCCTCTTCTTAGAAGCACCAATCATGCTGAAGGAAAACATCTATATAAGCTTCCCCTTGGTATTTGAAGAAAAGAAAGAGGTGGGAATTAGCCTTACCTTAATTCCATTGGAAGTGATAAATGGAGTCAGGGCCTGGAAAGGTTTTTGCAGGGAGGAACCCAACCTCTCATAGGCAGCTGGAAACATTCATAACACAGTCATTTGGCCAACGGTATTTTCCTCTTTAGTACATACTGGGTAACCTGCATAAAAGGTTTGAATTACAAAGCTGCCTAATCCACACATTCTTTGAACAATGACTGCTATTCGTGTCAAGAAAATAAAGAGGCAGAGCAAATGAGGGAGAGAGGGAGAGAGGGAGAGAGAGGGACAGGGAATTGATGAACAAGTAAGAGCTATCCTTTCTCACCGGAGCGGGGCGGAATTAGATTTTGGTTTTGTTTAAAAGTTTGTCCTTTATATCTTTGGTAATGTCATTATTTATCGAAAAAGGAAACATTTCTAGGGTTTTAATAGGACTCACGTCCCCACTTTGTGAGTGCAGAGAGCCAGTGCCAGTGGCCAGCATACCTGTAACCCCTTTCGTCCTGTCCTTTAGCCTTCCCTACTAGCTGGTGCGGGGGTTGCTAATGCGCAGTAATGGTGCCGATGAAAAACATTTATGTTCCATTTCCCCCCCAATATTATTAAAACTGCTCCATCACCGCCTGTAATGGTGGCGTCCATATTTTCTCTTGCCTGTATTTCTGACATGACATAATGCCTGCCCTCACCAGTATACCATAATATGGAGGTAATTGAAACATAACTCACCGTAAATTACAGGCAATGTTCAGGCACAGCCCCAGTGAGTTTCCTGAGGCTCATTAGAAATATAAGCTAAGTATTTCTTTAAGAGAAGTGGGAAGAAACTAGAACTTGAAAGAGAAGCAGGGGTAGAAGGAAAGAGTGTGACAGACAGGGAGAAAGGGACGAAGACAGGAGCTATAGGGAGCATACATCGATCAAAAGGGTGGGAGTTGTCTCTTCATTTAACCAGCAACTTGTTAACATTTGTTGGCTACGTGGCTACTGTCTGGACAACTTGAAACTGTAAGCTGCTAATCAGTTCTTATGCAGTCTTGGCCCATAAAAATGCATTTACCGGCTCAGTGATTTTTGGGTTAGTAGTATGGACTACTGGAAGGTGCTTATGGGAAATGAAATAGTAACTCCAAGAGAGTAGACGATACACCGCAGTAATGTGTTTTCCATAATTCCGTTAGCTCTGCAAACTTTGAAGTCTCAGCCATGTCTGTGTGGAGTGAGGAACCTAAGTTCATTCATCCCTAAATTGGAATTAGCTTCTTCCTGTTCCAGTGTCTGGAGACACGCAGGAGGGTCTGCAACAATCACTGTGAAATCCATTCCCTTTAAAGTGGATGCTTGCCTGTGACTGGGTCCATTTCCTTCTCGTGTGGAGGGCATTTGTGACTCCTCACACTTCGTCCTCCATTTCATTTCTCCTCTAGTGCTGCCTGTTGACAGTTGTTTGACTCCCTTCCTAGAGCTGAATTTATTAAAGTTCATACCTAGTACCGCAACTCTTCCCCTCTAAAAAACGCCTGCCTTCACCCTGTCCTTTGGAGGTTGGGGGATGTAGAGCTTATGAGTACTGGGGAAGAAGGCTTCATCCATGGTGTTTCTGGAAGTTGATCAGCTGATTCTACTCTCTATGTTTGGATAGTGGTTCAGTGGTTCATCACACAACCCATGTGTCTTGTCATAAGGCACATTTTCCAGTTATTATGGGCTGGCTATGAGGAACAAGCACTTTGAGCAGCATATATATGGGATAAAGTACCTGACAATTACTCCTGACATCAACCCAGAGCGAGAGAGACAAACAAACAAAAACACAACAAACAGCAAGTGAACGAACTAGTTTTTTCTCTGTTCTCCATCAGTTTCTTGCCTTTTCTCCAGTTTTTGTGACTGACCGCCTCACAGAAACCAAACATCCACATAAGAAATCAGCATTATCATTGAAAACTCCTGATCAGGTCCTAAAATGATTCACAGTTACTTAGCTCTCATGACCATGAAGATATTATCTATTCCAATCTGATTGTTCTGCTGAAGGAGGATGATCAGGGGAGATAACTAATTAAAATACAATTAGCAATCGAACTCTAAGCAAAAAAACCAAATTCTTCTTTTCTAATTCTATGTTTTTCTTGTATTTTCAAAAATAAGTAGATTTTATACTTTTTAAAAAATAATTTAGAACACTTATTTCTATTTTATTAATTTTGTGGGCATGCCTGTCTTGTCAGAGTGTGTCATGGCGTTGGGTGATGGTGGAGGCCAGAAGAGAGGGTAGACCAGCTCCCCCACCAAACTGAAGTCACAGACAGTTGTGAACCAACTCACTTGTATGCTGGGAATTGATCCAGGTCCTCTAGAAGAGCTGCATCTTAAACACTGGATCATCAATCTAGTTCCTTCTACTGATTCTTACAGAATATGATTCTAGTAACCAACAAACTGAAAATGGTTCATCATCACATCCTTCAATCACTGATAAGAGCTTCATCTGGTACCATCTTTTCATAATTTACCATTCACCAAATACCTGTGCATAATCAAGACTATTGAACTTATTTCACATACACTGAAGGAACTTTTGGGTAGCCATCACTGAGGTTACATTTCATTCAAAGACTTTTCCTTTGGTTTTGGTGCTGGGTTTCTTTGTGTTAGCTGGTGAGTATGAGTTTATGTAACAGATCTTACGGTGTTAACACTGGCAGAGCATCTATCAGGTTTATTTCCCTCTTGCAAGGGAGTAATATCCAGGACTGGACATCTTGTTATTTGCATCAACCAGGACTTTCACTCACGAGGGCTGACCTTGTAAACAGTACTTGAATTGTTAGCCTACAGAAATAAAGTGACTTGAGAACAAAAGTGTGAGTAAAAGTCATGGGGAAACTGGGTGGTGGTGGCGCATACCTTTAATCCCAGCACTCGAGAGACAGAGGCAGGTGGATCTCTATGAGTTCGAGGTTAGCCTGGTCTACAGAGTGAGTTCCAGGACAGTCAGGACCTTTATATAGAGAATATATATAACAAAAAAAATCATGGGGGAAACATGGGAAACTGGTATGGAAAGTCCTTCTGTATTTGTGTTGCTTTTATTGGTTAATGAATAAAGAAGTTTCTTTTGGCCGATGGCTTAAAGGAATATAGCCAGGCTGGAAGATATATATATATATATATATATATATATATATATATATATATATATATATATAGAGAGAGAGAGAGAGAGAGAGAGAGAGAGTAGGTGGAGTCAAAGAGATGCCATATAACCGCCAGAGGGGAAAGAAACAAGCTTCCAGCTGGAACCTTGCCGGTAAGCCACAAGCAAGTGGCAATGCACAGATTAATGGAGATGGGTTAATTTGGGATACAAGAGCTAGCCAATAAGAAGCTAGAGCTAATAAGCCAAGCAGTGATTCAAATAATATAATTTCTTAGTGATTATTTCGAGTTTGGGCAGCTGCAACAAATAAGCAGCCTCCTTCAGCAGTGAAACATTTGAACACACATACACACACACCCTTCTTGTGATTATACTTATCAGAACCAAATAGTATATCTAGCAACAATACTTGTTCCTTTGAAAGAATGACTGTAGTATGTTTTCATATAACAAAGTACAGAAATCATTGGTATACATGTAATGGTTTTATACACAGACATATGTCTGTGTGTGTGTGTGTGTGCGCGCGCGCATGCACATTCCTATAAAAACAGTTGTATGATTACTAAAATAAGCAAAAATTAAAATTTCCAGGATTCTTGAAAATTCTCTGTGATCCTTCTCAGATGGCGATTTTCTCCTTCAAGGACAGCCACACTCAGTAGTTATGCTCCTTGGTGTCAAACTTTCTACTGGCTCAACTGATCTGTACTTTGTCTGGAGTTCTTTATTTTAGTATTATATTTTTGACATTTGTATATATCCAGGAGTCATAACTTCTTTTGTATTTCTTAATAGTATTCTATTATAATGTATACATATTTCATTTTATATCTTTATATATGCCATATATATTTCATTTTTACTGTTGCTGAAAAGTTATCTTAACATTTTCATCTGTGGATGTCACTCATGTATATTCTTATACTGTTAATGATACAGACCAATGCCTTTTGGATATTACTGTATCATTAGTGTGTCCTACAGTATTATTGAAAATGTTTTTTTTCAAAGCAGTTCTAGCATTTGGTCCACCAGCAAGTAAGGGAATCATTATTTTTCTATAGTAATACTAGTACTTCCTTGGTATTCATTTGAAATCATTGTACATATTTATAATGTAGAATGGAATATTTTGAGACATGCATACATTTTATGATTTAAGCAAGTTATTTTCATGCCATACCTACAACTATTGTTGTTCTCTGTGTTAGGAACACTCAGAATACTCTGTTTTTTGCCAATTTGAAACGCACAATTAATAAATGTCACTCTACCACAAGAAGACTTCTTAAATGTTATTTTTATTTGTGATTAATGTTTACCTGAGAAATTTTCATGTGATGCTGAATACAGGCATATTAAATAACTATAAAAATAAAAAATAAAGCAATGACTACTAATAATAAATCAAAAAGCAATTTATATCACAATTCTTTGGTATATATATAATTCTACTGTTTATTAAATATGAATACAAATATGCACACTAATGAGGTGCATATGCTTGTTTATTTTTGCATATATAATTAAGTCACAGATGAATATTTAATACTGCAGGATGTAGAATTTATTCAACATTTTTCAGATTTGAATGACATTTTGTCTTTATCATTGCCAATGCAGAGAACATCTTTTTGATAAAATGTATAGTACAAGATGCAGACTATGCTTATGGCCATTTCAGAAATTGTTGGAAACTATATATTCCCTCTAAGTCAGGATTAATGTAACGTCATTTTAAAGAAATGAAACTCATCAATTCAAATATCAGGATTAAACCTTTTTAACTCAGTACATTCCAGAGATATTAATCATTTCATATGCTAAGAGTAACAGTAGGAAACTTTTAAGAGCTTTTGTTTTCTGGAATTAAACCATTAAATTTATATGGGAGAAGAATACCTTGTCTACACAGCAAACACACTGCAATCTATGGCATATGGTAGCTTACAACTGAGGTATTTCAGGCAATGCTGCTTGGTGTGACAGGTCGCACAGTGCAAAGTAATTGCATTCAAACTAAAGCTGCCATGTTCTTTTTTTTCTTTTTTTTAACTTTATTTATTAAAGATTTCTGTCTCTTCCCCACCACCGCCTCCCATTTCCCTCCCCCTCCCCCAATCAAGTCCCCCTCCCTCCTTAGCCCGAAGAGCAATCAGGGTTCCCTGCCCTGTGGGAAGTCCAAGGAACCCCCACCTCCATCCAGGTCTAGTAAGGTGAGCATCCAAACTGCCTAGGCTCCCACAAAGCCATTATGTTCAGTAGGATCAAAAACCCATTGCCATTGATCTTTTTTTTTTATTTAATTTATTTATTTATTAAGGATTTCTGCCTCCTCCCCGCAACCGCCTCCCATTTCCCTCCCCCTCCCCCGATCAAGTCACCCTCCCTCATCTGCTCGAAGAGCAATCAGGGTTCCATGACCTGTGGGAAGCCCAAGGACCGCCCACCTCTATCCAGGTCTCCTAAGGTGAGCATCCAAACTGCCTAGGCTCCCACAAAGCCAGTACGTGCAGTAGGATCAAAAACCCTCTGCGATTGTTCTTGAGTTCTCAGTATTCCTCATTGTCCTCTATGTTCAGCCAGTCCGGATTTATCCCATGCTTTTTCAGACCCAGGCCAGCTGGCCTTGGTGAGTTCCCGATAGAACATCGCCATTGTCTCAGTGTGTGGGTGCACCCCTCGCGGTCCTGAGTTCCTTGCTCGTGCTCCGTCTCCTTCTGCTCCTGATTTGGACCTTGAGATTTCTGTTCCGTGCTCCTCTGTCTCTGTCTCCTTTCATCGCCTGATGAAGGTTAATATTCAGGAGGATGCCTATATGTTTTTCTTTGGGTTCTCCTTATTTAGCTTCTCTAGGATCACTAATTATAGGCTCAATGTCCTTTGTTTATGGCTAGAAACCAAATATGAGTGAGTACATCCCATGCTCCTCTTTTTGGGTTTGGCTTACCTCACTCAGGATAGTGTTTTCTATTTCCATCCATTTGCATGCAAAATTCAAGAAGCCCTTGTTTAAGATTTTCAAAAACATCCATTGGAGAAAGGACAGCCAGTAAAGAACGGGTGTGAGATAACTGGTTTCCAAGCATGAAAGAATGAGTCTAGATCCCCGTCTGTCACCATACATCAAAGTCAGTCCACAGTGGATCACAGACCTTAACGTAGTAGGACCTGAAACTAAAACCGATGGAAGAAAACACATGGAAAACAATTTCAGACGATCACAGGCACGGACTTTACAAAAAGACTCAAGTAGCATCGGAAATAACCCCAAGAAATAAAAAAAAATGGGTGTACATGATACTTGAATGTTTCTATGTTTATATATAAGTATACACAAACATGTGTAATAATAGTAACTAAAGAAAGAGACCATGAGTTTGAGAAGGAAAAGGGGGAGACATGTAAGGTATTGAAGAAAGGAGAGCTAGAGGGGTATTATAATTTGAAAAATAGAAAATTAAAATTATTTGTTGCATTAGAGAAGAATTTATTTTCAGTAAAAAGGATGAAGATAAAAATATGAAGAATTCACAATGTGCCAACTTACATGAGAAAAAAATCATGTTAATTTTATAAAAGTTTCTATGTCAATGAGAACCTATACAGCAAATGAAACATCCCCAGAATGAGAAAGTAGTTACAGAGTGGGAAAGCTAATTACACACAGGCAGGGGAACAATAGCAAGGATTATATAAAGAACTGCCAGAACTGAACACTAAAAACCAAAGTATCCCCTCAATAAATGAGCTGAGAAACTGAATAGACAGTTCTTAATAAATATTTGGAATCATGTTCAATATCTTTATCTATCTGGAAATACAAAATGGAGCTAACTGCTTTGAGGTTCTGTCTCATCCTACTCAGTGTGGCGATCATCAAGAAAACATACAATAACACAAGCTAGAGAATGCGTTAGGGAAGGAATGCTTCCTAGTCTATTGCATTTATTAAAAGTTTTGGTATTTATTGTAAACAACATTGCTATCTGGATTTTCCATTTGGCTAGTTCGTTACTGGTACCTTGCTAATGGTTTTTTTTTTATTTTCACTCCTTTGTTTGGAATAGGATAGTATTATCTTGTTGAGGCTGCTTTTGAACTTGTTTCTCTTGACTTCAACCTCCCAAACAGTTATTTAGGTGCAGGCATGTGCCAATATACTTGTCTCTTCTTGGATTTGCTTCTCAGTTGTAATAATTTTGTAGTGGATGTCCATGTCTTTATAAATATGATCACAACACCTATAATTAGGCAATTAGAATTTTTCCTTTCTAGTTTCTGTGCCCTTTATTTCTTTCTCTTTCCTAAGGTATTTGTGTAGAACTTTCAGCATTGTGTTAAGTAAAAGTGATGAAAAAGATCATTCTTGCCTTTTCCTTGATCTTAGGGCTAAAGCTCCAACTTTTTCTATTTGCCATGATTTTTTTCATGTGTGTTTTCCAATATGACCTTTACTTTATTGAGAAAATCCCTTCTATATCTAACTTGTTATGAGTTTGTCTCATGAGGGAATCTATTGTCACCTAAATGCTTCTTCAGTTTCTACTGAGACTATCATATGGCTTATATCCTCATTCCACTGACAAATAAATCCCACTTGATTACAGTTTCCAGAATTTGTGATGAGCTCTTGGATTCTTCAGTTTACACTTCAGGTAACATCCATCATTGATGGAAACTAGGGAAGGAACTCAAGTAGGAGCAGACATAGACACTAAAGAGAAGAGCTCCTTATTTTGTTGCTTTCTGACTCATGCAGCTAGAAACACCTGCTTAGGGATTGCAACTTTCACAGTAGGGCCCCTCCCATGTCAACCGTTAATCAAGTAAATTCCCCACAGACTTGCTCACCAACCAGTCTGATGTAGGCATGACTCTCATGTGTATCAAGCTGGCAAGAGCACCAGCCAGAACATGGTAAGAGGATGGTACATGCCAAAGCACATTCTTCCTTGAGGTGTCTTCTGCAAGCTCTTCATTACAGCAATGAGAAAAATAACTAATACAAATGTGTTAGGGATATTGAACTTCTTATACCTTGGTGTCCATATGTCTTCTAATAAAATACATTTTGGTTTATCATAAATAATACATTTAAGATAAACAAATTTTCTAGCAACTATTTAGTTAAGGTTTCTACCCCAAGTTCACTCTCTTTTGTTTCTGAAATTCCCATAAGATAAACTTTTTCCCTATGATTTTGAGGGCTGTATTTAGTGTTCCTTTTTCCTCTCCCCATCTCTCTGATTGAAAAATATCAAGGTATTTATCTTTAAATTAAAATAGCCTTTTTTCTGCTGAACTCGTCTGCAGGCAAAGTTTCTAAAACTATACTTTATTTCACTCTTTTAATTCTTCAGTTGTAAGATTTCAAACTTTGGGGCTGGAGAGATGACTCAGCAATTCAGAGCACTAGCTGTTCATCCAGAGGACCAGTTCCCAGCACCCATACGGCAGCTCGCAACTGTCTGTAACCTGACACCCTCATGCAGGCAAAACACCAATGCACATAAAATACAAATAAGTAAATTATTTTTTAAAGTTTTTAAATATTTTTTCTTTTCTTTTTGGAGGGGGGGGTTTATCTATCTCTATGGGGGTGGTGATCACATTTTGCCGTTATAAGCCTCCCCACAATTTTAATTTTAAGCTTTCCTTTTTTATTGATTTTATTGTTCTATACATTTTTTGTTCCCCTCCCTTTTCTTTCCTCTCCTTTTCAACCCTCTCCCATGGTCCCCATACTCCCAATTTACTCAGGAGATCTTGTCTTTTTCCACTTCCCATGTAGATTACATCCATGTCTTCATTGTTGTCTAGATTCTCTGGGATTGTGATTTGTAGGCTGCTTTTCTTTGCTTTATTTTTAAAAGCCACTTATGAATGAGTATATATGATATTTGTCTTTCTGAGTCTGGTTACCTCACTCAATATGATGTTTTCTAGTTACATCCATTTGCCTGCACATTTCAAGATGTCATCTTTTTTTTCTGCTGTGTAGTACTCCATTGTGTAAATGTACCACATTTTCCTTACCCATTCTTTGGTCGAGGGGCATTTAGGTTGTTTCCAGGTTCTGGATATGACAAACAATGCTGCTATAAACATAGTTGAGCACATGTCCTTGTGGTATGATTGAACATTCTTTGGGTATACACCCAAAAGTGTTATTGCTGGGTCTTGAGGAAGGTTGTTTCCTAATTTTCTGAGAAATCACCACACTGATGTCCAAAGTGGCTGTACCAGTTTGCACTCCTACCAACAATGGAGGAGTGTTTCCTTTACCCCACATCTTCTCCAGCAAGAGCTGTCATCAGTGTTTTTGATCTTAACCATTCTTACAGATATAAGTGACATCTCAGAGTTGTTTTGATTTGCATTTCTCCAATGGCCAAGGATGTTGAACAATTCCTGTAGTGGCTTTCAGCCATTTTAGATTCTTCTGTTGAGAGTTCTCTGTTTAGGTCTGTCCCCCATTTTTTATTGGATTATTTGTTCTTTTGATGACCAGTTTCTTGAGTTCTTTTTATATTTTGGAGATCAGTCCTTTGTCTCATATGGCGTTGATGAAGATCTTTTCCCATTCTGTAGCCTGCTGTTTTGCCTTGTTGACTGTGTATGTCCTTTGCTTTACAGAAGCTTTTCTGTTTCAGGAGGTCCCATTTATTAATTGTTTCTCTCAGTTTCTGTGCTACTGAGGTTATATTTAGAAAGTGGTCTCCTAGGCCAATGTATTCAAGTGTACTTGCCACTTTCTCTTCTACGAGGTTCAGTATGACTGGCTTTATGCTGAGGTCTTTGATCCATTTGGGCTTTAGTTTTGTGCATGGGAATAGATATGGATCTATTTTCATTCTTCTACATGTTGATATCCAGTTATGCGAGCAACATTTGTTAATTATGATTTCTTTTTCCATTTTATATTTTTTGCTTCTTTGTCAAAAGTCAGATGTTCATAGTCATGTAGATTAATATCCAGGTCTTTGATTCGGTTCCATTGGTCCTCATGTCTGTTTTGATGCCAATGCCAGGCTGTTTTCAATACTGTAGCTCTGTAGTAGAGTTTGAAGTCAGAGATTATGATGCCTTCAGAAGTTTTTCTATTGTACAGGATTGGTAAGCTGCTAACTAATGAAATTTGCTCCCATACTCTGGGAATCCCAGGCATGGACTTGGCCAATGTCCATCATCTTGACCAGTATTTAATAAATTTTGTTTCCAATTTGGCTCAAAAATAATTTTAAGCTTTCTGATGGTTGATGTGATTTGCTTTTATCTTTTGCTTATCCATCTATTCATCCGTGCATCCATCCATGCATATCCATTTATCTATCTGTCCATACATCATCTATCTACCTATCTATCTATCTATCTATCTATCTATCTATCTATCTATCTATCTATCTATCTATCTATCTATCATTTGTCTGTGCCATCCATCCATCCATCCATCCATCCATCCATCCATCCATCCATCCATCCATCCATCCGTCTGTCCTTATGTTATCTATTTATCCATCTATTCTCTACCCACCTATGTTATTATTTTTATCCTGTTTTATACCTATCTCCCTTCATAGTGAATTTAGATGAGCAGAAGATCTTAGCTTTAGTAATGTCCAATTTGCTATTCTTTTTTAACACTTGCCATTATATTTTAAGTGGCATAAGAAATCTGCCATGCTTTATAATAGAATCTTTATTATTTTCAGTTTTCATATTCAGGCATGTGATCTATCTTAATATGTTTTTGTGTATGGCAGTAGCTAAAACATTTTAAAGCTCTCCAATTAATTTTGATGACATTCTTTGTTGTGAATATTTGAAAGTAAAAATTTAGAGTGAGGTCTGGATTCAAATAACATTTACGCTACCCATTAGCTGAGTCTTATTTGCCAAATCCCTTTCCTCAAATTAAAGTCATCAAGAATAATAATGTCCATATTTCAATGTTTAAGGAATATGAAGTTGATATTCATTTTAAAAAGATTGACATAGAGTAGATCATTAAATCGTAGCTATTTTAATTTTATTTAATTTAAAAATTTAATTTGTAAACATGGTCATGCTAGATTCAGTTTTGATGAGATGTAATTATTGTGATTAGTTGGTCTTGGTTGGCTTGTCTCAACTTTCATTTGCTGATACAAACACATAGGTCATTGGTAGTATTAAGGTTTTTCTAAAGATAAGGTGGTAACATTTAGGCTAACATTTCACTGAATTAAAATTAAGTAACATGTGAATTAAAAACACATAGTATGTCTCCTGAGAACATAGACTTACTCCCAATATTAGAATGAGAAGATCAGAAAATAAAGATAAAATTCTGGACCCTGAAGGTGGTGAAACCTATTTTCTTTTTTGAGGAAAATTTCTGTCAATGTATGAATGGATCCTTGGTCCATAATAGGCAATGCACTGTAGGGGGATGTTCCTTGTATATGATGCTATAGCCACATACTTTTTCCTTTCTTTTTTTAAAGTCCCTAAAGTGTCTCTTGACAGCCTATACCCACTTTTACTAGTAAGAGTGAGACATATAAATAAAAATGGCTATGTGTTTACCTCATCTAACTCTCTCAGAGTCTCACCTTTAAGTTAAACTCCGTAGAAAGTTACACTTGATGGCTTAGGCTCCATTGCCAAAATGCTATTTACAGAGAATGTTTACTTAAGTCACAGCAAGCAGGTCTAATCCTAAACTTTGTCTTCTTTACCACAGAGACACATGTTTATTTATCTGGTCAGAGTTTAGGAGAACACGTGTATACCTAAGTGCCACGTACTGGAACTTAGATTTGAACAGTGCGGTGAACTGAATTGGAAATGCTGGGCATTGGTGCAGATGCCATGCAAGTGGTACCGTGGTTCCTCTGTGCCTGCTTACTTGTGTGGCTCTGGAGGAGAGTGGTCAATGCGGCAGAAGGAGGCTATTTAAGCATCTTAGGTTAAATAACAAAAATAACTCCATGGCCCACTCCTGTGTTAATTTTATCAGTTCTGTAGATTGACCTCTCCTTCTCCTGCCTAAATTAGGAGTTACAGATACTCTGTCTATCCAAGTCAATATGAAATATGGATATATTAAATTAAATTAAATTTCAGGTTTCTGCACTATATTGGCTGGGTTTTGCTACTTGACAGAAACTAGAGTCACTTGGGAAGCTAGAACCTCAACCAAAGAATTGCTTCCATCAAATTGACCTGTGGGAATATCTATGGAGCAGTTTCTTAATTGCTAACTGTTGTAGGAGAGCCCATCCCTCTGTGGGTGGTGCCATCCCTAGACAGGTGGGCTGAGCTGTATAAGTACCTGTGTAAGCCAGATAAAGAAAGTCAACAAGTAGCATCTCTCCTTGGTTTCTACAGCTCCTGCTTGAGTCCCTGCCCTGATCTCCCTCAGTGATGGATTATGACCTAGAACTCTTAAGGTAAAATAAACACTGTTCTCCCCAATTTGACTTTGGTTAGTGTTTTATCACAGAAACATAAAAGCAAACTAATACATACAGACAAGTTCCCCTTTGCCATCCTGAATTACAGGATCTTGCTGGAGGTGGGAGGCAACTTGGGTTGCCTGGTTGTGGTTACAGACACGGTTAATGCTTACCTTCTGGATGACTTTCAGCACTCTGTATCAGCTGAAGACCTGGTAATTACATGATGGCTCTATTAACAAGGATCCTAGACACTTGAGTGCTTACATCCAGACTGCTATATGTGAAACAGCATTCTTCTTACCCTCTTGGATTTCTGGTTGAAATGAGAATGGTATTCAAATTGCTAAGCCATGTGCCTTTATTTTGGCTCAGAATACTCAATCTTTGCATTTTATTAGATATTATTATATACTTAGTACACAGATTCATGGGGCTAGGTGTTTTTTTTTTTATTTTTCTCTCATTTCTCTCATGAAATATCTCCTGATCACAGTTTTCCCTCCCTTTACTTTTCCCAGTTCCTCCCCTACCTTTTCTCTCCCCGGGAGCCACTCCTCTTGCTGTTTTTCTTCAGTAAAGACCCCCTAGGGATATCAACTGAACACGATATAACAAGATACAATAAGACCATGCACAATCCCTTATATCAAGGGTGGACAAGGAAACACAATAGGGGAGAAAGGGCCCCAGAAAGAGGCAAAAGAGTCAGAGACAGCCTCTTACTCCCATAATTTAGGAGTCCCGTAAGAGGATCAAGCTAAGCAACCATAACAAATATGCAGAGAACCTCTTGCAGAGGCATGTAGATGCCATGATGGCTGCTTCAGTCTCCATGAGCCCCTATGAACCCTGTTTTGTCCATTCTGTGGGTTATTTTTTTAATTGACCAACATATATACTTGGTCTACTTTGAGTATGAATGTAAAGACAAATTTCCAGGTCCAGGTACAGAGAAAAAATCATCTCAAAGTCCCAAATCCGTTCATTTTATACTATGGAAATAATTCAATTTCTGTAGTGGAAACAGTTGGCTTTCAGAACGCTGCCCTCTTCCTTTACTTCCATAAGTTTCTCCATGGCAGCTGCATCCTAATCTGCCCTTATATGAAGGACCCATTAAAAAAAGACTTCGTTACTGAACAAAGAGTTGGAAAAGATCCAGGGAAGGGATGGCTAAGCATGGAAATGCGTTTCCTCCAATAATCAGCTGCTGTCCTTGTGGCAACACTAGGACGTAGAGCTTCAAGGGATGGCTTAGGTGGGCTTCTTCCCTTGCCTGCTCAGTGTTTGGGTAGGCATGCCCTCCTGGTTCTTGCCTATGTGAGGGCAAAACAGTTGCCATTTTTCAGGGGGTGTGGTTTCACTAGATGTCCCTAGATATGTACTTCTACTGCCATTTCCATCTGGACTCCTCATATCCTAGAAAATAAGTTGATTGAATAGATAAGTTGTGGGATCATGGAAACTACTGTGGGCCTTCCTTTTTACCAACAACCAACCCTTAGGTTGGTTAAAAGGTAAATGAGATGAGATGTGAATTACTGAGCAATGAGAAGCAGTGAAGCATAAGTTTTGTCCAAGCAGAGCAAACTTGGATGACACCAGGGGCATCCAGTCCTTGTTGACTTCTCCAGGCTTCCTCAGACGAGGAAGACTATTTTCGGGCCATATATTAAATACATGAGCATTAATAAAACCGATGAGCAAAGGCAGGTCTGGGCATAGCTTTTATTTATCTGCCACCACAGAAAAGCAAAAAATGCTTTTAATCCTAATTATTTGATGCCCAGTTCAGAGGGGCTTTCAAAATTGTCAGCCACTTGTCATGTTTATGATCACTAATAAGGGACTAATATATACGTAACAAATCACTGGTAAAAAATATTTTTTTATCTATTAATTTTTTTTTGAGACAGGATCTCACTATGCAGCCTTAGTTGGTCTGGAGTTTGCTATGTAGACCATGCTGGCTTTGAACTCAGAGATCTACCTTCCTCAGCCTTCAGAGTGACAGGATTAATGGCATGTTCCACCACTCCTGGTCAAAATAGTTTTAAATTATTTAATTAATTATTTATTTCTTATGTACAGTGCTCTGTAACGTGTGTCTGTATGCCAGAAGAGGGTACTAGATCTCATTATAGATATGGAAGGGATCATATCATGCATGGTCATGATGTTAGGAATACCTGCTTCTGAAAAGTCAGACCTACAAAAGTCTAACAAAGAGACACGATCATATGTTTTCCTGCATTGAGTATCGGATTGGAGCTTTATACATTACACTGGATAACTTCAGACAGCATATGTATGCCTTCCCAAAATGAACACAAATATGCCAAAGTATTGATTATTTCCTACAAATTATGGCATCAAATAAAAAAGAGAGTCTGCATATTTGTTGCTATTTAATGGACTTTGTTTAGGAAAGATGTTAAAATGAGAAAAGTTTCCTTAATTTGAGCTTGACAGAAATACAGTTTCACTTGGAGCATTGTTGTAATTGGAAGCATTGTATCCATCAGTTGGTGCTTGCCTCCAGCTTTACTCCCTGGATAAGCAGTAAAGTGCATTGCAGTGCTAAATTTGTCGGCCAGGTGTCATCACGCTCTGGCATAAAGTTTGTTATTGATACATAAATGACTTGATAGCTTCATAAATATGAAATTTTCCCAACATTTGGCTTTGACTAAACTACCCTTGCCCAAAGGAAATGACATCACCATAGCCAACGTGAAGACATCTACATTCCTAGAACTGTCAATGGTTGCAGTACTCGTGAATTTCGGTCTTGGTTATGGTTTCCATTTTGTTATCCATTTTTAATGCTTTTGAGCATTACCGCCCTTGATGTGTATGCAATTTACCTCATTAAATGTGGGGTGACCCTTGATTCACCTTTGATTATTCTCACAGTTGCTCTCTCTTACCTGTCATTTCTGGAACACCATCAGTAACTGCCAGCAAAGAAAATTACTTTAACATAGTTTTTGTTACTGCTTCAAAAATAAGTCTTTTTATTTAGTTGCGCAGTTTAACGACAACTAAGAAACCATTTCATCAGTGACATATTTGTCATTAATACTTCTAATAAAAACAGCAAGGAAGCCCAATCTTCTCCACTGGCGCTGTCACCCATAGCCAGAAAATAAGATTCATAGTTATCTTTTCTCCAAACTTATTTCAGTAGGTTTTCCAGTTTAGTGTCAAACTGATTTTAGATGTAGCTTGTTCTTTTTTCAGGGCAACTTATATTGGCCATACTCTCTCTATACTGTGCTTAGTAAACTCACTATCAATGAGTAACTTTCTATTAAATTTATTAGTCCATAAGGAGCTTTTATGGTTGCCTCCCACTGGGTTTCAACAGAAAACAACAATGGGTTAGAAGGAAGACTTTTCATTTCTGCTCTTGTGTCTTGACATAGTGCTCCGTGGGAATGAATTTGCTACTGTAGTTTCACATGCAAAGTCATGGGCTTTGGGAGCTTGCACAAATTTTCCTATGAATTAAGCAGAGTTCTTTACTACTTATTATAAAAAAAAAAAACAATCAGCTGCCCTCTTTTCATTCAATCTTTGTTTGCTCTTTTCCTTTATGGTGTTCTGCTTTTTTTTTTTTTTTTTTTTTTTTTTTGCAATGTTGTGGAAGCCATGCGGGGAGTTGAAAAAATAGTAAAGGACTATGTTTACTTTTATGCTGCAAAGTAACTGATGGGAAAAATAGAAAACAAGGTTTAGGCCTATCTTCCTTTGTTTCCTATTGCTGTGATTAAACACTGGTTAATTATAATGTGGGGAGAAAGGGCTTACACATGCCAGACCACAGTCTAGATCACTGAAGGAACTCAAGGCAGGAACTCAAACATGAACCTAGAGGAGGAACTCAAACATGAACCTAGAGGCAGACACTCAAACATGAACCTAGAGGCAGAAACTCAAATATGAACCTAGAGGCAGGAACTCAAACATAAACCTAGAGGCAGGAACTCAAACATGACCATGGGGCTATAGTGCTTATCAGCTACCCCATAGGTTTTTCAGCTTACTGTCTTAAAATACCCAATCCAATTGTGCCACAAAGACATGTACTCAACTATGTTCATAGCAGCATTGTTTCTCATAGCAAAAAATGGGAAACAATCTAAATGTCCTTCGTCTGGTAAGGATATGGATAAGGAAAATGTGGTACATATTCACAATGGAGTACTACACAGCAGAAAAAAATGATATCTTGAATTTTGTAAGCAAATGGAGGGAGCTAGAAAATATCATTTTGAGTGAGGTAACCCAGACACAGAAAAACAATTATCAAATGTATTCACTCGTAAGTGGTTTTTAAACATAAAGCAAAGAAAACCAGCCCACAAATCACGATCCCAGAGAACCTAGACATCAATGGGGACCCTAAGAGAGACATACATAGATCTAATCTGTATTAGAAGCAGAAAAAGACAAGATTTCCTAAGTAAATTGGGACCATGGGGACCTTGGGAGAGGGTTGAAGAGGAGGCGGGATATAGGGAGGGGAACATAGAAAAATGTGGAGCTTAATAAAAATAAAAAAAATACACAATTCACAATTACTGCCCAGGCTTGCTTTGACAATAATTACCAATTTAAAAAGCAAATACCTAGGCCAATCTGATGGAGCCATTTTCTCGGTTGAGAGTCCCTCTTCCCTGATTCCCTCCAAATGTGTCAAGTTGACTTGTGTTGAACCCTTTGACATCTCTGGTGGGTAAACTGAGAGCTGACTTATGAGGGGTGACAGGAGAGGCAACAATGAGGTGTGACAGTCCCATTAACAAGCAAATAAGAGTAGTTACCTGCCTTCTAAAAAACATTCAATGCCCATCCTTTGTAATGGCGGCTTAAAACATTATTGATAACCCTGTGTTTACCCACCAAGTCATCACATGCACATGTGGCATCTGATGGTGCCAATTCTACTGTCTGTGTCTGAAAGATAACACACTGGAAACCTCACAGCACCCATAAAACCGAAGCTGTGCATGCATAAAAATACATATGCTTATTTTGAATGACCTTGCAAAACAGCACTGTCATCTACAGAGTTCGCACTCGCAAACTGCACAATTGAATTGAAAACAATCACAAAAGGAATTTCATAATGTTTTAAGCCAGCTCAGGAGTTTGTGTCATGATGTATACATAGGTATCCTGGACATATACAGCCTGTGGCCTGAGGGATAGACACCCCTAACATCACAGAAGCAATTATAACAAGGACCGGCTACTATCTCTGTGCTTCCTGAATTGTAACAAATTTAGTCGATATTGGAGAGAGAAATACACTGAAGAAAGGAAAGACAAATATAATCTAAACAAGAAACAATCCCACCCTCACAGCATTGGTGTCTATTACTCATTGTATGTTTTGTTTTTGAGTTTGCTGATAATTCAGCTCAACAGCTTCATTCACTAACCACACCATGAGTCATAGTAGCCATCCAAACTAGTTCAGCACTGGGGTCAGAGTACCCAATTGTTCCTAGAAACATGACAACCTGAAACAGAAACAAAATATTCTTTTGTATGCTTCATCATACAACAGAAGCCAGACTGTATCTGTTAGAATTTTAGAAAAGTTTAAAGTCTAAAACATGCCAACAAAAGATACAGAATTACAAATAATTACTCCTACCGAGCCTATTTTATGAGGAGAAAGTGTTACTTGGCAGGAGACAAGATCCAGTACACTAGCTACACCCCTAATTAAACTGTCCCCTCCTTTTTTCTTTTGCTCCTAATGAAATCAACTGCCAGTTCGTTTTATCCGGTCGAAACAGAAAATAATCTGCTCTGTTGATGTGTCTCCTGGAGCATTAGATTTACCCCTGACAGAAGCGCAGAGTGTACAGGGCTTCCGTCAACCAGGAGACCCTTCTCTCACCTTCCACTGTGGGACTTTGCCAATAAGGGCAAATATCTCACTGAACTGATGTCATCTGCCATCTGTCTATGACTTGGGGTCATGCAATCCCAAGATCTAACATATCAAAGGAGGAGACAGTCAAGTAGCTCTACCCTAGAAAAGCACTTCAATTACCATTACCCCAGTCATTTGGATTTGCTTTCTAGTCAAAAGGAAACATTTTTGTTGGCCTGTTGTACTTGTCAGTGACAAGACAAAGAAAACTGGACAGAAAGGGTCTGACCTCCCAGGCAGAACTCACCTACAGCCATGACAAAGGGTCGCCAGGTAACTTCTACAAGCTAAGAACCTTCAACAACATTTTAGATAGAATTCGATAATAACTCAGTTCTGGCATCTAAAACACCCTTATTCTACAGACAAGGACAGGCAGAAAGTGAAATATACAAATTTCTGATGTGTGATTAAAGGGTTATGTTGAAGGCCTGGAACAGTAACTCAATTAGTGCAAGCTTGAGGGTTCCATCACAAGAACACATAAAAATCTGGACACAACTTTGTCATTCCTGTGCTGAGGAGGGAGAGGCAGGAGATTCCTAAATCTCTCCGGCTAGGCAGCCCAGTCTTGTCAGTCAGCCTCACCACTCATTGAAAGACTATGATTAAGAAAACAAGGTAAGTTGAGCGGTGGTGGCACACACCTTTAATTGGGAAGCAGAGGCAGGCGGTTCTTTGTGAGTTTGAGGCCAGCCTTATCTACAAGAGCTAGTTCTAGGACAGGTACCAAAGTTACACAGAGAAACCCTGTCTCAAGAAACCCTTTAGTAAGTAAGTAAATAAATAAATACATATTAAAAATAAATAGAAGAAAAGAAAGAAAACAAGGTGGATAATTCCTGGGAAACAACATTGCAGAAAACTGGTGTTCCTATGCATATCATCCACACATACATGCCTGTGGATTCATGTTCATCCTTGTTACATGAACCCACCAAACAGGCATGAATGAATGTCTACACACACACACACACACACACACACACACACACACACACACACACACAGAGAGAGAGAGAGAGAGAGAGAGAGAGAGAGAGAGAGAATAATAGATGATCTAAAACAGAAAATAAGATCCACTGCATATATGAATGCTTAGTCACAAGATTAAAATCTCTGGCTACTAGAAGATATTCTAGGATGATCCACTGTAACTTTTGTATCTTACAAATGGGAAGAAAGATAAATTGATCAGGATAAATATCTTGTTATTCACCGAGAGAAGTTAGAATAAAAACAGCCAATCTTAGCTCAGAACATTTTTATATAAAATTCAATGGCCAATGAAGTATCGGATGAGTGAATACTAGGCAAAAACGTGACACAATAGCTAGCAGATAATTAATCAGAACCTCGCCAGTCCCCCACAGAAATACGGTTTAGCCAGAGGAGAAGAAAACCCACTTCAAACAATATTTGCTAATAAATGGAGTAGGATATAAAATTTAATGGCGATTAAAATACTTCATTAGGCTGAACTCATTTTTAAATCTGTCCTCAAGAAGAAAAATAAATCCCATAAATCTAAACATCGAGAAATAATAAGGCAACTATTGACCCAATGAATGCAAAAGAGTATGTAGAAAATTTGAACATGTGCACATCAAGTCAAAGCATTATTTATCTACAGCCACTGTAATTAGCAAATATGTATTTGCAAAGCAGCTATTTTTGAAGAATGCGTAAGCTGAATAAATATCTCAAGGTTGGGAAGGACAATATTAAATTCCACTTGGACATAAAATCTCTGGATTGAATATTATGCACCAATTTTTCTGTGCCTCATATGACATAAATAAGAAGTAGAACTCATTTATGTGGAATTATTAACAAAATCATAATAAAAAAAAGCAGATCGTTACCATTGTTCAGATGCCTTCATAATGTAGCCTGCACCTGTATAGCCTACTTGTGTTGTTATGTCTTTTCCTTGTCCTGTGCTCTGACCATAATGAGTTCTAGTTTCTGGCATCTGGTTCTGTTTTCTGTCACTCCAAGCTGTTGCTCAAACTCATTTACTGTCCCCATCCTCCACTTCGATTCCCTTTCCTCCCATCCTTTTGTCAAGCTTTGGTTTGCCCTGAACTATTATTATTTTCTCACGTCCTTTGTTTTGGTCCCTTCTTTATGCCATCAATTAGATTATTTTTTCCTTCCTTTTCCTGTGATATTCAAGGGCACATAGACATCAGTACTCTAATTTTTAATACCTATTTATAAATTGCTAAATTTTCAGATTCATCAACTAAACCCTACTTTTTTAAAACCTTTATTTATTTGTCAAAGCCAGTTTTTGTTATATTGCCAAGGCTGTGCTTGAACTCACGTCTGAGCTCAAAGGATACTCTTGCCTTAGCTTCCTGATTAATTGGGTTATAAATGTGTGCCACCATTTCAGACTTACACACTATACCCTTAAGAGCAGGGGCTGCTTTTAAGAGGAGTGTCATAATGGCTCTGGTCTTAGGATCAGGAAGATGGCCATAGTTAATAGTCTAGAATATTGCACAACTCCAAAGTAGAGGAGCTAAATGTATAGATTTATTTCTATAACTGAACTTGGAAGACTTTGTTAGCAATTATGTAAAGTAACAAGACGATCAAAAAAGAAAGAGAGACAAAGGCATTCTGATCAGAGAATTGAAGTCGAGTATGTCCTCCCACACCGCCAGGCCCATTCCTTTTTATCATCTGAAATGAGGAGGAGCAATTCCCTTCCCTTGTCATCAAGCTTATTACTGAATCATGTGCAGAGTGAGCTCTTAGGCATCTGCCTTGGGACCTGTCACAAGCTCTGGAGAGCTCACTGTGATGCGCGGGATTCAGGCAGCTTTGGATAATGTTATGTTATATGGCCATCATTATCCTTCCAATAGAATTGATGACACTTCAGAGATGAAAAGGAATAAGAGAAAATGAAAAATAAAACTAAGAGAGATGCCGGGCTGAGCTCACTTTTCCAGAGGCAGTGTGCTAGGAGTGATGGACTATTCGTACATGGCAGCAAATCATGCCTAAATGACGTGGAGAGCAAAAATCAAGTGGAAAAGTTCATTCAGTTCACCATAGGAAGATCTGGAATCCATACTGACACCCATAATACCCGAGAGAGACCCCATAAAACCCATAACGTGGAAGACAAGTAACTGATAAGCAGGAAACCAATGTAAAACACTGTTGGGAGAGATGCTTGTTCGTTCCTGGCTAGCTTTGACCCGAAATTATCACACAGACTCTATTTTAATTAAAACACTGCTTGGCCCATTAGCTCTAACTTCTTATTGGTTAACTCTTATATTAATTTAAACCATCTCCATTAATCTGTATATCACTACATAGCAGTGGCTCATTGGGTAAAATTCCCAGCATTTGTGACTCCGCCTTTTTTCTCCCAGCATTCAGTCCAGTTTTCCCTGTCTACCTAAGTTCTACCCTATCAACAGGCCAAGGCCATTTTTTTTATTATTATTATTATTCATTAATGGTGATCACAGCACACAGAGGGAACTCTAACATCAAAACGCCATGTGGAGTCTGAGGATAGCTCAGTTTTTCATGTAGAACCAGGATCAGTCTCCAGAAACTCAAAATTATCACAAGCTTTAGAATGCCTTTAAGAGTTTCCCAGTGTGCATGGATAGCAAGAAACAGAAAGACGTCTCACTGACATGGTAAGACTTTGAATCATTCCCAAGTATTTGTTCAGTGATGCTTTATTTTATTCATAAAATAAAAGTTAAATAAAATAAATAAATATTTTATTTTTATTTGTGAATTCCCAATTTTCCTGTTCTGGATGCAGTGTTTTATTTAGTGAGGTGTTCTTCTGCTAAAAATTTCCATTGGAGAAAATTAAATGTGTTCCAAAAAACTGATTGTAATGCAAGCTTATTCATCTGATAAATTTAGGTGAGTGTGTGCTGGATACTTGTTATCTACTCATCTATGATACAGACCAAGTCCTGTGTTCGTGGAGTTTTTAATCCCATTGACATGTGTATTCACGCATGCCTGTGCTCATGTGGCAAATAAACAGCAGATAAAATAATCAAGTGTAAATCACATAGTGATTTTGAAAGTGATGCAAGCATTGTATAAAAGGGACCACGAACAGAGATATTGATAGGGGGTTAAATCACATTACTGATTAGAGTGGTTGGGGTAGTTTTACTGATGGATGGCATTTAAATAAAGGTCTGGAGATGACAGACGACATGTCATGCCAGGCTCTGGGGGTAAGACACAGAAATACCTAGAAAAGTGCCTCTTCAAGACATCTGTGGCAGAAGCATCTCGATCTTGAGTAGTGTCAAGGAGGCCTGTATATCTCCAAGAAAATTAGAGACAGGTGGAAGGTGAAGTTAGCTAGAAAATGGCAACAGTCATAGGGAGCTTATAGGCAGGGTTTTAGGTTTTCCTTCTAAGTGAATTTTAAAACAATTGATTTCTATGACTGATTGGCTTTGTTTAAAGTTTCTGGCAATTAGTCTGAGAAAAACAAAAACAAAATAAAATGCACAGGAAAAGACCCTACAAGCAAGAGCCTTATCAGGAGGTTAGTATTAGAGCCCTCTTGTTGCAATAAATTACCACCAATATGGCAGCTCAAAACAATCTAAATTTGTTTCCTCACAGTGTAAAAGGCAAAAGACTGAAATGAATCTCACTGGGTAGGAGATAATGAGTTGGTTGTGTTTCTTTTGGAGGATCCGGATGAAGTCCTTTCTTTGTGTTTTAACACTCCAGGTCCTGGAGACTGCATTCCATGGCTGTAGGTTCCCATTTAAAAACTGTATCACTGCAGTCTCTGCTCTGACTCCCTGGTGATTAGTTTGGGCCTGCACAGATAATCCAGGGTAATCTCTGCATTTTAATATATTCAACTTAATCTTACCTGAAAAGTCTCTTCTGTGTCCCAACAATGCTACAGGATGAGAACTCATTCGATCACAAGGCTGTTCATACCAGTCAGGTATGGTAGCTGCGTAAGCAAAAAAGTCACAATGAAGCCAGTATAAGTGTGTGTGTGTGTGTGTGTGTGTGTGTGTGTGTGTGGTGTGAAGGGGGGATGCCTGCAGCTGGATTTCAAATAACATGTGAAAGCAAAGCCAACTTTTTTGCAGATTATATTTGACGTGTGGAATGGTGAATAAAGATACATGCAAACCCTGACACCCCTGTGATCCCTGAGGGTAACGGCCACCTCTGTCTTCTAATTTCTGTTTTCACAGGGCTTCACACAATGCCTAGCACATAGTGGATGCACAGTAAATATTCATGAACCTGAGAACTGTTTATTAGCAATAAGTTATGTAGAAGAAATCTAGATGAGAGAGAGAGATCAGAGTATCATTCCTAAACCTATAAAACTATTTTAACTTTTTAAAAATTATTTGTTTCAAAAATTTATTTTATGATTTTATATTCCTGTGGAAGCATTAAACCTTCATATAAGAAGTCCTTGAAATGCATTTTAAATTAACATTTTGTCATGTTTAGAGTCTTCACATCAATTTTAATAAATTTGATAGTTCCTCCAGTGGATGTTTTATAATTTATATAATCATTCCCTTTCTACTGGGTATTCAAGTAACTTCAGCATCTTTCTAATATAAAGTATATAATAAGAATACTCTCAAAGTCTGCATATACATCAGCTCTGAAAGCTCTCAGTTTATATTCTTAGAACGCCCAAAGTGGAATCACTGACAAGAGCAGAATAGTCTTCGTAATTTTGATGCACAGTACCAAGCTGTTTATAAAAGAGATGCTGTAATTTCCATGGGCAAAATTAATATTTGAGTATATAAGCATCTCTGGATTTTCCAAGTAATAATCATTGTCACTGACAGGTTCCCCCTTTATTAAATGAAAAGCAATGTCTGTGAGTTTAAAGCCATTGACACCTTTTCATTTGGCAGGCATCTGTAATTTTTCTTTGGTGAATTCTCTTTCCATTGGACAATTATGTTAATATATTTCCTTCTTGGTATTATCTGAGCAGTTTTGTTAATATAAAGTCTCAGTACATAAAATGCTTCTTTACTAAAATTGATTATAAATTAGAAAAATGTATGCATCTGTCTAAAAGACAACAAGGTTGAATGGTTGTGTTACATTCATCAGATTCAAGGGAAGGCTATGAGTTCCCAGTCAGCAAGCTAGTTTTGTGGAGATTAGCTATTTGAAACATCTGCATGGACCAGAAAAGAAGCAGAGAAGTTTTCCAAATATGGTAAGATTGGATGTGTGTGTGTGTGTGTGTGTGTGTGTGTGTGTGTGTGTGTGCACGCCCATCTGTGTGGCAGAGTATGCATGTATATGTACATGGCCATGGTGGGCAGAGATGGAGCTACATGTCTTTCTCAATCACTTTTCCTCCTTCTGGTGTTTTAATCATGGTCTCTCTTTTGTATGGAACTTACTTATCAGCTACACTGACTGGCCAACAAGCACCAGAGATCCTCCCTTCTCTGCCCCTAAGATGGGACTACGGGTTTACACCACCACCATGCCTAGATTTTCAAACATAGACTGGAACAAAACTAAGGATCTTATGTCTGCATCTCTTTACTGACTGAGCCATCTCCATACAACCTAAATCAGAAAATTTGAAGAACTGCCTCCCTTAATAGAATTTACAAACAAAACACTATAATGTTATTTTTAAATGAGTATAAACACCCCTTTCTCATTTTTCTTGGAAACACTTCAAAAAGGAGATGTTATCAAGAAAAGTCATAAATAATAAGTTAAGCATAAGGCAGTGGACTAAATAACTTGTTGAACTGGAGAGGGAACAGAGGACATTATGAATGCCATGGGCAAAGATGTGCTTCTATTTTTTTCAATTCTTCAATTAATATCTTCGGAAATAAGTAGCATATTAATACGCCTTGAAATGATGCTATATTAGGCAATACGGTAAACATAGATAATGACTTAGAAACTACTTCTCTGCAACTTGAAAAGGTTACAAATATGGACTCAAATCAAAATGAGATTAAACTGGGAGAAAGTAAACTAGTACATCTGGGAAGAAATTGAATCAGCTTGGTGGTCCTCCTGAGAAATCTGGGGGGAGATCTGGAGCCAAGTGAGGAGCTAAATCAAAAGAAATTTACGATATAATATTTGAGCAGAAAAAGTCAACGTGATGTGAGCTGCAAAAAAGAAGAAATCTTAAAAAGCAAAGAACAAAATGAAACAGGAAGCAGTAATCAAGTCTATTCTTAAAATTTTGGAGGCTGCTATTCTGTGAGACATTTTGACAATCAAGCCAACTAGTCAGAAAATGAGGGTAGTTATTTGGGAAGAAAAGACTTTAATAAACAAAATAGATTCAGGGAACAACCCGAAGCCCCACAGAGAGTCCTGTGAAGTGTGTTGATATTCTCTGCAGCTTGTCCTATTTGGCAATTATTTGCTTTGGCCCCTGAGATTCTACACCACCCCCACCCTATCCTTCACCATCCTCATTTCTACTGCTCCTATCCTTGCCCAGTTTCCCACTTCTTTTTTTTTTTTCTGGGTTTTGCTATTTGACTGCTTTTGTTCATGCTGTTGCTTCAGAGTAAAAGTCTCTGGCTACCACTTAGTCTAAAAAGCTAAAACACGTAACAACAACTACAACAAAAATGCCAAATGTGCTTGGATCCTTCAATTGCTCAACGGTAGTTCAAGTGGCATTTCTGCTAACTGTGGTGGACTACCGCCTCTCCAAAATTAGATCTAATTGCTTCTCACTTGAAGTTCTACTATTGCTTACGTGCCCTGTGTTAATTAGTTACACCCCCGACACTGTGAAATTGGAGCTTCTTCATAACCAGAAACAAATTTTCTTTTATTTGATTCATTACTACAGTTTTCTTTTACAACTAGCCACTATGCCTTGTATACAAGAGGCACTTAATGTATGCTTATTATTTGATCTAAAGTGAAAAAAACATATCTTTATTTCTAGAAATAGGATTCAGCTTACCAAGAGACCAGGGCAGCAGGGACCCACATTCCAGACACACACCTCCTGGAGAGAGCAGAAGAAATGCACATTTAGTGAGTGATGCTTGCTGTTTGCCAGCCCCTACAGTAGCTTCTTTAAGTGCTCCAATGCACTCCAAGACACAGATACTATTCATTCCTTTCATATGAAAGACGGCAGACAAAATGGAATTAGAGAGTAGTCAACAGGCTTTTTGTAATAATCCACCTTTATTCTAACACCTATGTTTACAGGAAGCATACCTTTACGTGTATGTATGTAGTGTACTTTATCCAATGCCACCTTTCTTGATGTCACCCCTTTCAAACATGTATATCATTTCTGCGTTTGAAAAAGATTTCCTTTTGGTGCTGTCACAACACCACAGATTCCATGCTTTCCCATTCTCTCTCACATCCCTCCTTATAAGGTATTTCCTCTGCTGAACTGGAAATTCATAAAAGAACAATGGGGTGAAAAATGGCCATTTCTTTCATTAACTAAATGTCTCCAAGTTTACCTGGTAACTGTAGCTCCTGGTAAAACTAAACAAAATGTCTTTGAGTTGAAATAGTTAAAATGTATCAAAATCTGAAAGAATGAGAACCACTCTGGTAACTTAAGGACTATGTGCAAATGTACAGAATGCTTGATTACAAAACCAAGTATGGTGATTGAAGAAGGATGCTTAAAAGAAATCCCAGACTAGCTCAGAATTGAGTATAACAGAGAGTTATTTATTTAGGGGTAGACTCACAGATCACAATCCTCTGCTGGAACAGGAACAGCAGTCGAATCCTGAAGCTGGGAAAGAGGCCGGATGCTCACTTTACATTGGCATAAATAGTATAAGAGGCCACACCCAAGTGGGCTGGTAACTTAAGGCTACTGGTGGTAGGGTTTCCTACAGCAGGTGATTTACATAGAAAAATAATTCTGAACTAAGGATGGCAACACAATCCATTACTAGAATTTCTCACCCTTTTCAAAGAATTGCAAATTAATGAGCCAGGCAAGAGTTTAGCAGATTTATGTTGGGCCCCAGTTCTACTGGGCTAGGGCCTTAAAAAGCTTTAAGTTTAAATAACTATTTTAATGGTCATTGCATTGAATCTGTAGATCTGTAGATTGCTTTTGGTAAGATTGCCATTTTTACTATGTTGATTCTGCCTACACAAGAGCATAAGAGTTCTTTCAATTTTTCTGGTGTCCTCTTCAATTTCTTTCTTCAAAGATTAAAAATTTTTGTCATGTAAGTCTTCTACTTGTTAGGTTAGAGTTACTCCGAGATATTTTATGCTATTTGTGGCTATTGTGAAGGGTGTTGTTTCTCTGATTTCTTCCCCAGCCCTTTTATCATCTGTGTACAGGAGGGCTGCTGATTTTTTTTTTTTGAGTTAATCTTGTATCCTGCTACATTACTGAATTGTAGAAGTTCTTGGTAGAATTTTTGGGATCGCTTACATAAATTATCATATCATCAGTGAACAGTGAGAGTTTCACTTCTTCTCTTTAAATTTGTATTGGTAGAATTTTTGGGATCGCTTACATAAATTATCATATCATCAGTGAACAGTGAGAGTTTCACTTCTTCTCTTTAAATTTGTATCCCCTTGATTTTTTTTTGTTGTTTTATTGCTCTAGCTAGGACCTCAAGGACTATTTTGAATAGATATGGAGAGAGTGGGCAACCTTGTCTTGTTCCTGATTTCAGTGGAATTGCTGGGAGTTTTTTTTCCATTTAGTTTGATGTTGGCTCTAAGCTTGCTGTATATTGCCTTTATTATGCTCAGGTATGTTCTGTGTATCCCTGCTCTCTCCAAGACCTTTATCATTAAGGAATGTTGCATTTTGTTGAAAGCTTTTTCGGCATCTAATGAGATGATCACTTGGTTTTTATTTTCCAGTTTGTTTATATGGTGGATTATGATAACATATTTTCATATGTTGAACCATCCCTGCATCTCTGGGATGAAGCTGACTTGATTATGGTGGATGATGGTTCTAATATGTTCTTGGATTTGATTTGCCAGTATTTTATTTATCATCAATGTTCAAGAGTTATTATTGGTCTGTAATTCTCCTTCTTAGTAATGTCTTTCTGTGGTTTGGGCATCAGGGTAATTGTAGCCTCATAAAAAGAGTGTGGCAATTTTCCTTCTGTTTCTATTGTGTGGAATAATTTCAGGTATTAGTTCTTCTTTGAAAGTCTTGTAGAATCCTGAGCTGAAACCATCTGGTTCTGGGCTTTTTTTAGTGGGAGACTTTTGAAACTGTTTCTATTTCTTCAGCAGTTATAGGTCTGTTTAATTTGCTTATCTGGTCTTGAATTAATTTTGAATTAATTAAATTAAGTGATATTTATCAAGAAAGTTGTCCATTTCCTTTAACTTTTCCAATTTTGTGAAGTACACGTTTTCAAAATATGACCTGATGATTCTCTGTATTTCCTCCGTGTCTGTTGTTATGTCCTCATTTTCATTTGTGATTTTGTTTATTTGGGTATTCTCTCTCTGTCTTTTGGTTACTTTGGATAAAGGTTTGTCTATTTTGTTGATTATTCTTGAAGAACAAATTCTTTTTCTCATTGATTCTTTGTATTGTTTTCTTTGTTTCTATTTTGTTGATTCCAGCTCTCAATTTGTTATTTCCTACCATCTAGTTTTCTTAGGTGAGTTTGCTTCTTTTTGTTCTAAAGTTTTCTAATGTTCTGTTAATTCACTAGTGTGGGATTTTTCCAGCTTCTTTATGTAGGCATTTAATGCTATGAACTTTCCTCTTAACACTGCTTTCATTGTGTCCCGTAAATTTGGGATGTGTGGTCATTTTCATTGATTTTTAGGAAGTCTTTAATTTCTCCCTTTATTTCTTTTTTTTTTTTTACCCATTGATGATTCAGGTGAGCATTGTTTAATTTCCATGTGTTTGTGGGCTTTCTGGAATTAGTCAAATGTCTCAGTGTTCATTGTATGCAGGATTCATTCATCCATAGGTGCTGATCTAACCTTTAAGGCCCAAGTATCTTTTTGCATTTTAAGTTGGAATTTTCAAAAGCCAGAGATTCATTAGCATCTGGATCTCTTACTCCTATCTGTACAACCATACTTAATCTTTGTAAAATGTCAGTAAAGGGTTCTCTCTGGCCCTGTTTAACCCTGGTATAAGATTCAATTAGTTTTTCTAGTTCTTGAATCCTGTCTCAAGCATTTAAGGCTGCTTTGTTTTATAGGGGCAAGACTTGTTCATTGTAAAGAGTTTGAACCTGTGGGTCATGATAAAAGCCTTCACTAAGAATTTGATCTTGGGAAATCTCAAGGCCTTTTCCTTTTCCCTGTTGTTCCAAAATTGTTGCTTCTTCTCTGAAATAAATTCTAAACATTAATTGAAGCCCATCATCCAGGACTGCTGAAACTAACTGAATTTTGTCATGTGGCATTGCTTTGCTGCTAGAAGACCATGTCTTTATCATCTCCATAACAAATGAAGAATGCAAGGCATAAGTTACAACAGCTTGCTTATTTTATTTTAGATCATTTATTCCTATAGGTATTCATCTAACCTTTGTTGGATCCTGTAGGACTTTTAGAACTTGATACTTTGTCAGAGGAGATTACAGGGTAGGAAGCTAAAACCCTGGGTAAGTCATCTCTGACATATACTGGAGATGTTGAATCTTGTCCTTGTGCCTTCTCTCCCTGTTTATCAGCTCCAATAATTTCTTCAAGTCTTTTTATTATTGTCTTTTGTAAAGCCTGAATCTCCTAGCCTGAATATTTCTAGTGATTTCATTGAGGCACCTAGTCTCTGGTCCTCATTCTGCACATATGATTCCATGGTCTGAAGTTTCTCCTATAAAGATAACATCTCATCCTTGGATATTACATGAATTGTGTGCATATTGCCATCCTGGAGATATGCTCTATCTCCTAACTTATCATAACTTTTAAACAAATTTTGATTATCAAATTCAACAGTATGAATTATTTCAGATAACTTCTTAGTACCCTTAGATATAGATTCAATTGTGTCTGTCAAATTAGTGTTTTCCTTTTTTAAAGAATTTATTTTTTCGGGTAACTTTTGATTTTTGATGGTATTAATCCTATAAACTAGCTGTTCATTATTAATCTGTAAAGACTGTATCATTCTTAAAAGTGCCACATTCTTTCTTAATGAGAGAATATGAAGAAAAAAACTGAGTCCCAATATCCAATAAATTGAAATATCACCATAACCATATAAGCTTTGCATAATAAAATCCATGGTATTAGCAAAAGTTACTAAAAGTTTCAATATTAATGTAATCTGCCATATTTATTTATTAATTACCTGTTATGTGATCCAGTAAACTGTTTTAGGTGTAATAATCTTTACTGTCCAACAGATGTCATGGTTGCAGAGTCATGATGGCAACAGGAATGGTTTTGAGCCACTTTATAAAGTTTCTCAGCAACTTTAGATTCCTGCCTTGGTATTGGTTAAATACTGAGAAATATGCTTTGCTTGACAAATTAAAAGTGATTAAATCAGTTCCATACATGGAGCAAGAAACTCCATGCCCAGAACTCATGGGCAGGGAGCAGAAAACGGAAGCTGCACAAGTCGCCACAAGGCAAGGAACCATACCAGGAAACCTTGCCAGGGAACATGGCAATCATGCAAGTGCTTGGGAAATTTCCCTTTTATCACATTCAGTAAGCTCCACTGTGGTGGAGGTTGTACAAAACACTGCTTCCGTAAAAGCAAGCCAAGCAGGCAGGGTTGGGAGACTATCTGGGCCTGGGCCATGGACCGGCTTGGCCTTTAGGCTGTCCACCCAGTAGGCATGGAATCTGAATCCGTGTGGGCACCAAATGAAGAAGGACACTTAAAAGAAATCCCAAAGCAGATCAGAATTGAGAAATAGATGGTTATTTATTTATGGGTAGACTCACAAATCAGAATCTTCTGCTGGAACGGACATGAGAAACTGAATACCACAACCAGAAAAGAGGCCAGATGCAAGATCTACATTGGCATAAATAGTATAAGAAGCCACACCCAAATGGGCGGGTTACTACTGGCTGTAGGACTTCTTACAGCAATATAAAAGCTTAAAAACAATATATACATAAACACAAGCATATATACATTATATATGTATTTTATATAAGTATATATTTCTCCATGGCTTTTTTAGACATCCTTAGTGTTATTTATCTATCATTCCTTAGTCCTTTATATTACTCCATTTCTTATTCATGAGCTAAAGCCCCCTTTCACTTCCCCATCATAGAACCTGTGTTCCACTAATCACCACTCTAGAGCTCCATCTTCCATCCTTTTCAATGGTGCTTTTCTATTTTCCTGGCTTCTGTAGTTATTTTAGATTATTATTTAAGTCTAAACTTTTAGGGCTAGGATTCACAATTAAGAGATAACAACATTGTGTATTTGTGTCTCTGAATCTGTGTCGCTTCAGTTGGTATACTATTTTCCAGTTCCATCTATTTTCTGGCAAATGTCATAATTCCCTTTTTCTTAGTAGAAGAGTGGAATTCTATTGTATATATGCACAACATTTTCATTACCTATTCATCAACTGAAGGTTGGCATTTAAGTTGCTTACATTTCCTAGCTATTGTGAACCAAGCAGCAATTAACACCCACCAGACATAGTCTATCTAACAAAAATTTCCATCCAAGACAAGGGAAATCCATTTTGGTGGAGGCTGCTTGTTTGTTTCTGGCTTCCCAGAACCAAAACAACCACCCAGAAACCGTATTATTTAAAACATTGCTTGGCCAATAACTTAAGTGTATAGCTATATAGCTCTTATATCTTAAATTAACCAATTTCTATTATTTTATATTTTACCACTAGGCTCGTGCCCTATCAGTAAGGTTCCAACTGGCTGTTCATGTTTTCCTCCTCTGGTGGTTACATGGCATCTTCCTGACTCGGCCTACCTTCTTTCTACATATCTGTTCAGATTTCCCACCTGACTTTACTCTGTTAAGCCACTGACTGAATGGAGCTTTATTCATCAACCAATAAAAGCAACACATATATAGAAGAACCTCCAACATCAAATTCCCACTAGAGTTATTGATTATGGGTGTCAAAGGGACTCCCCCAAACTATATAAACTATTACCCTTGCTCTTGGTTGTTTCCCACAATTTTAAAGTAAGACATTATTACTGAACATATACACTTCAGGCACAGGACTTGGAGGAACTGAGCTGGAATTGAGTCTCTTCCCTGAGAGCTAATTCTCACAGAATTGGAAGGTGCTATGGAAGCTGTCAATGGAAAAAGGCAATCAATAGTCCTACCTAGTTGTAAACTCTTGAACCAGACCATGACTAGCATGGCAGGCTATCTCTAAGGGGGCAAGAGTGTCACATATATCTTAGAGGTAACCAAAAACTGTATAGTGGGACTTAATGCTCACTCAACAAAAGGAAATTCCTGCTCAGTATTGTAAACCTAGTCAACTACTTGGGTCCAAAGAGTTCATAGACACAGGAAAATCTATTACTACTATTACCACTATTTTCCTAAACTACTATAAGTACTAATTGTGTCTTTAATATTTATTCTTACACCTACAGATAAGTGCAGCTCTTACTCTTCATCAAAGAGACACCCCTTTTCAGTAGATCAAGATTATTATAGAAATTTACATCTAGTAAAAATGCATAGTGACTGTGGAGTGCCTAGTCCCAGTTGTTAACTTCTACAGCACAATATCTATACCCAATGCTCAGGTAACATTGTGGAAGAAGGAGAAGGGAGACTGTAAGAGTCAGAGAATCAGAGATCCTGCTGCTATATTATGTCTTCTAGATATGACAGAGAAGCTGCACCCATTAAACCACAACAATTCATTTACCCAAACAATATCTGCATGATAATACCATCATCAGACATGCCAGCATAGATGGTGGAAATTGTACAATATCTGTCTCTTCTGAAAAAATCTCCAGCAATTAATGACTGCCAGAATAGGGAGAGTCAGTTTTCTCCAAGAAGGAGCCCCTGGTAGGTTTGTTGAATTTTAAGTGGTACACATATAAGGGCCACTTATAGGATACACTCATGCACAAGCACAAGCACACACACACACACTCATGTAATCTCGCACACACATAAAAATAATTAAAGAAAAAGAAGTCCGTCTGTTCACCTGCCAGCTCAATGGAACCCTGGAACACAGATTGCTCCTGGGAGCCAGCCAGCAGGGAGTATTCCAATACTGAGGGGACCTAAGAGACAACCACAGCAAGGATTGGACCAAGATGCCAAGACACTGCTGGCCGCATTTGAAGGAAGAGATGGGTAGGTGCCAATGCAAGAATTCTACCAACATCCTAAAAAGCAACATGGTAAAACCAGAACCCAGAAGACACACAAAAGGAAGACTTGATCATCCTAACCCAGAAGATAGAAGAAAATGACTTTAAATGTAACTTTATGAAAATAATGAAGATATTAAAAGAGGAAGTGATAAACTCCCTTAAAGAATTGGAAGAGAAGACAAACAAAAAGTTGAAAGAAATTAATAAATCTCAAAGAAACCCAAGAAAACTAAGAAAAAGCAATCAAACAGGTGAAGGAAACAGTTCAAGACCGGAAGACTGAAATAGAGGTAATAAAGAAAACACAAACTGAGGGAATTCTAGATATGGAAAATCTGGGTAAATGAACAGGAACTACAGAGATAATTATAACCAACAGAATACAAGGGATAGAAGAAAGAATCTCAGGTGCTGAAGATACTATAGAGGAAATAGACTCATTGGTTAAAGAAAAAATTAAATCCAATAAATTCTTAACATAGAACATTCAGGAAATCTGGGACACCATGAAAAGACCAAATTTAAGAATAATAGCAGTAGAAGAAGGAGAAGAACTCCAGCTCAGAGGCACAGAAAAATATATTCAACAAAATTATAGAAGAAAACTTTCCCAACCTAAAGAAGGATATCCCTATGAAGGTACAAGAAGCTTACAGAAGACCACATAGACTGGATTAAAAAAAAATCCCCTTGTCATATAATAATCAAAACAAAACATACAGAACAAAGAAAGAATATTAAGAGCTACAAAGGAAGAAGGTCAAGTAACATATAAAGGTAAACCTAACAGAATTACACATGACTTCTCAATGGAAACCACTAAAGCCAGGCAGTCATGGACAGATATGCTGAAGACACTAAAAAACCACAGACGTAAGCCCAGACTACTATATCCAGCAAAGTTTTCATTCACCATCGATGGAAAAAACAAGCTATTCCATGATAAAAAAAGATTTAGACAATACATATCCACATATCCAGTCTTACAGAAAGTACTAGAAGGAAAATCTCAACCTAAAAAAGCTAACTACACCCACAATAACACAGACATCTGATAACCCCAAACCAGCATAACCCAAAGAAGAAAATACACAAGCACTACTACCGAAAAATAACCAGAGTTAACAACCACTGGTCATTCATATTGTTTAATATCAATGGACTCAATTCACCTATAAAAAGACACAGGCTAAGAGAATAGATATGAAAACAGGATCCAGCCTTCTACAGTTTACAAGAAACATACCGCAGCCTCAAAGACAGACAACCTCAGAGTAAATGGTTGGGAAAAGTTTTCCAATCAAATGGACCTAAGAAACAATTGGGTATGGCTATCCTAATATCTAAATAATTGATTTCAAAGTTAAATCAATCAGAAGATATGAGAAGGACATTTTATACTCATGACAGGAACAACTCATCAAAATGAAGTCTCAATCTTGAATATCTATGCCTCTAATACCAGAGCACCCACATATGTAAAAGAAACATTACTAAAACTTAAATGGCCCATCATCCCCCACATACTAATAGTAGGAGATTTTAACACTCATCTCTCCCAAATGGACAGGTCGACTGGACATAAACTTTAACAGAAAAAGAAGAGAATTAACAGATATAATGAATCAATTGGACTTAACAGACATCTATACAACATTCCGCCCAATCAGAAAATAATATTCCTTCTTCTCAGCACCTCATGCAACCATCTCTAATATTGATCACATATTCGGTAACAAAGCAAACCTCCACAGATACAAAAAATTGGAGGAATTCCCCCCCCCCCCCGTGTCTTATGGGATCATCATGGAGTAAAGTTAGAATTTAACAAGAATAATACTCCCAGAAAGCCTACAAACTCATGGAAACTGAACAGTCAACTACTGAACCACTCCTGGGTCAAGGAAGAAATAAAGAAAGAAATTAAAGTCTTCCTTGAATTCAATGAAAATGAAGGCACAACATATCCAAACCTATGGAACACTATGAAATCAGTGCTAAGAGGAAAGTTCATAGCACTAAGTGCCCACATTAAAAAAATGGAGAAAGTTCGCATTAATGACTTAACAGAACACCTGAAAGCTCTAGAAAAAAAAGAAGCAGACTCACCCAGGAGGAGTAGAAGACAGGAAATAATCAAATTGAGGGCTGAAATCAACAAAATAGAAACACACACACACACACACACACACACACAAATACAAAGAATCAATGAAACAAAAAGCTGTTTCTTTGAGAAAGTCAACAAGATTGAAAAACCCTTATCCAAACTAATCAAAAGGCAGAGAGAGAACACACAAATTAACAAGATCAGAAATGAAAAGGGGGATAAATCAACAGATACTGAAGAATCATCAGGTCTTACTACAAAAAGCTGTACTCCACAAAATAGAAAATTTAAAAAATTGGACATTTTTTAGATAGGTAACATATACCAAAATTAAATCAAGACCAGGTAAGCAATTAAAATAGACCTATAAGTCATAAGAAACAGAAGCTGTCATCAAAAACCTCTCAACAAAACAGCCCAGGGCTGGATGATTTTAGTGTAGAATTCTACCAGAACTTTCAAGAAGAGCTAATACCTATACTCCTCAAAGTGCTCCATATAACAGAAACAGAACATTCATCCAATGCTGGTGGGAATGCAAACTCGTGCAACCACTTTGGAAATCACTATGGTGGTTTCTCAGAAAATTTGGAATAAACCTACCTCAGGACTCAGCAATACCACTCTTGAGCATATACCCAAAAGATGCTCAATCATACAAAAACATTTGTTCAACTATGTTCATAGCAGCATTATTTGTAATAGTCAAAACCTGGAAACAACCTAGATGCCCTTCAACTGAAGAATAGATAAAGAAAGTGTGGTACATTTACACATTATAGTACTATTCAGTGGTTAAAAAAATGACATCTTGACCGGGCGGCGGAACGCAACGCGGCCGGACCACCGGGCGGCGGAACGCAACGCGGCCGGACCACCGGGCGGCGGAACGCGGCCGGACCACCGGGCGGCGGAACGCGGCCGGACCACCGGGCGGCGGAACGCGGCCGGACCACCGGGCGGCGGAACGCGGCCGGACCACCGGGCGGCGGAACGCGGCCGGACCACCGGGCGGCGGAACGCGGCCGGACCACCGGGCGGCGGAACGCGGCCGGACCACCGGGCGGCGGAACGCGGCCGGACCACCGGGCGGCGGAACGCGGCCGGACCACCGGGCGGCGGAACGCGGCCGGACCACCGGGCGGCGGAACGCGGCCGGACCACCGGGCGGCGGAACGCGGCCGGACCACCGGGCGGCGGAACGCGGCCGGACCACCGGGCGGCGGAACGCGGCCGGACCACCGGGCGGCGGAACGCGGCCGGACCACCGGGCGGCGGAACGCGGCCGGACCACCGGGCGGCGGAACGCGGCCGGACCACCGGGCGGCGGAACGCGGCCGGACCACCGGGCGGCGGAACGCGGCCGGAGGACGCCCAGCGCAGCCTGCGGGGACCCACTGGGACCAGAGCGGCAGCAGAGGACACAGGCTGCTGGCGGCGGAAACCGTCCCAGCAGGAGAAGCAGGCTGCAGGGACCGCACGCGCAACACCAAGAACAGATCGCCCCACTACAATTAAACCAAAGAGGTAGGCCTTCGGTTGGGGAGGTCCCTGGCAAAGGAGGAGCCGGGTCCTATTCCTGAAGACCTTTCTGAGGGGTGAGAGGGATCTTGGCCCCCAGCAGGATCCAGGAAACAGAGCAAGGGCATTTTGTAAGAGGAGCCCCTGGCCAGCAGGGGAACCTGAACCAGTTTTAAAAGACCCCTTAGATAGCATCGATAGGAGGAGATGGGCAGGCGCCAAGGAAAGAATTCACCCAATAATCTGAAAAACAACATGAAAACACCAGAACCCAACGATCTTACAACAGAAGGTCTCCAACACCATAACACAGAAGAAGTGGAAAAAATTGACTTTATGAAAGCTGTAGAGTCCCTTAAACAACATGTGAAAAATGCCCTTATAGAAATGGATGAGAAGTATAACCAAAAATTTGAAGAAATGAGTAAATACGTACATAATACCTTGGGAAACCAAGAAAGAACGATCAAACAGGTAATGGAAACAGTTCAAGAATTGAAAACTGAAATGGAAGCAAGGAAGAAAACACAAACTGAGGCCCAGCTGGATATGGAAAATCTAGGTCAACGAGCAGAGCCTACAGAAACAAGCATAATCAATAGAATACAAGAAATAGAAGAGAGAATCTCAGATTCTGAGGACAACATAGAGAAAATAAACGCTCTGATCAAAGAAAACTGCAAAGCCAACAAATTCTCATCACAAAACATTCAGGAAATATGGGACACAATAAAAAGACCAAATCTAAGAATAATAGGAATAGAAGAAGGAGAAGAGTCACAGCTCAAAGGCCCAGAAAATATTTTGAACAAAATTATGGAAGAAAACTTTCCCAACATAAAGAAGGATATTCCTTTGAATATTCAAGAAGCATACAGAACACCAAACAGACTGGATCAAAGGAAAACATCCCCTCGCCATATAATAATCAAAACACAAAATATACAGGTTAAAGAAAGGATACTAAGAGCTGCAAAGGAAAAAGGCCAAGTAACTTATAAAGGTAAACCGATCAGACTTACACCTGATTTCTCTATGGAAACAATGAAAGCCAGAAGGTCCTGGATAGAAGTACTGCAGAAGCTAAGAGACCATGGATGCAAGCCCAGACTACTATACCCAGCCAAGCTTTCGTTCACTATAAATGGAGAAATCAAGACATTCCAGGATAAAAACAAATTTAAACAATACGTAGCCACGAATCCAGCCCTACAGAAAGTAATAGAAGGAAAATCGCAACCCAAGGAATCCAACATTGCCAACACTGCTTACAATAACTCAGGCATCTAGCGACCCTTCACTAGCACAACTCAAAGAAGGGAGACACACAAATTCTACTTCCAAAAACAATAAGAATATCTGGCGTAAACAACCACTGGTCATTAATATCACTTAATATTAATGGTCTCAATTCACCTATAAAAAGGCACAGGCTAAGAGATTGGATACGAAAACAGGATCCAACATTCTGCTGTTTGCAAGAAACACATCTCAACCACAAAGACAGGCATCTACTCAGAGTAAAGGGCTGGGAAAAGATCTTTCAAGCAAATGGTCCTAAGAAAAAAGCAGGTGTGGCCATATTAATTTCTAACAAAACTGACTTCAAACTAAAATCAATCCGAAGAGATCGAGATGGACACTTTATACTCATAACAGGAACAATTTGTCAGGATGAAGTCTCAATCCTGAATATTTACGCCCCTAATATAAAAGCACCCACGTATGTAAAAGAAATATTACTAAAACTCAAGGCAGACATCAAACCACACACACTAGTAGTAGGAGACTTCAATACACCTCTCTCAGCAATGGACAGGTCAATCAGACAGAAACCTAATAGAGAAGTAAGAGAACTACTGGAGGTAATGAAGCAAATGGACTTAACAGACATCTATAGAACATTCCACCCAAATAGGAAAGAATATACCTTCTTCTCTGCAGCCCATGGAACCTTCTCGAAAATTGACCACATACTCGGAAACAAAGGAAACCTCCACAGATACAAAAAAATATCAGTGTCCACCTGTGTCTTATCAGATCACCACGGATTAAAGTTAGAATTCAACAACAATCCTACCTCCAGAAAGCCGACAAACTCATGGAAACTGAACAGTCAACTACTGAACCACACCTGGGTCAAGGAAGAAATCAAGAAAGAAATTAAAGTCTTCCTTGAATTTAATGAAAATAAAGGGACAACATACTCAAACCTATGGGACACCATGAAAGCAGTGCTAAGAGGAAAGTTCATAGCACTAAGTGCCCACTTAAAGAAAACAGAGAAAGCATACATCGGAGACTTAACAGCACACCTGAAAGCTTTAGAAAAAAAAGAAGCAGATGCGCCCAGGAGGAGTAGAAGACTGGAAATAATCAAACTGAGGGCGGAAATCAACAAAATAGAAACGCAGAAAACAGTCCAAAGAATCAATGAAACAAAAAGTTGGTTCTTGGAGAAAATCAACAAGATCGACAAACCCCTATCCAAATTAATTAAACGACAGAGAGAGAACACGCAAATAAATAAGATCAGAAATGAAAAGGGGGACATAACCACAGACACAGAGGAAATTCAGAGACTCATTAGATCTTACTACAAAAGCCTGTATGCCACAAAACTAGAAAATACAAAAGAAATGGACATTTTTTTAGATAAGTACCACATACCAAAGCTAAACCAAGACCAGGTGAACGATCTAAATAGACCTGTTAGTCGCGAAGAGCTAGAAACCGTTATCAAAAATCTACCTTCCAAAAAAAGCCCAGGACCAGATGGTTTCAATGCAGAATTCTACCAGAACTTCCAAGAAGAGCTAATACCTATACTCCTTAATGTATTTCACAGTATAGAAACAGAAGAGTCATTGCCAAATTCCTTTTATGAAGCTACAGTTACCCTGATACCAAAACCACACAAAGACCCAACCAAGAAAGAAAATTACAGGCCGATCTCACTCATGAATATCGATGCAAAAATTCTCAATAAAATACTGGCAAACCGAATCCAAGAACACATTAGAAAAATTATCCATTATGATCAAGTAGGCTTCATCCCAGAGATGCAGGGCTGGTTCAACATACGAAAATCTATCAATGTAATCCACCATATAAATAAACTGAAAGAAAAAAGCCATATGATCATTTCATTAGATGCTGAAAAAGCATTTGACAAAATTCAACACCCCTTTATAATAAAAGTCTTGGAGAGATTAGGGATACAAGGATCATACCTAAATATAATAAAAGCTATTTACAGCAAGCCGTCAGCTAACATTAAATTAAATGGAGAAAAACTCAAAGCCATCCCACTAAAATCAGGAACACGACAAGGCTGTCCACTCTCTCCATACCTCTTCAATATAGTGCTTGAAGTTCTAGCAATAGCAATAAGACAACATAAAGGGATCAAGGGGATTCGTATCGGAAAAGAAGAAGTTAAGCTCTCGTTATTTGCAGATGATATGATAGTATACATAAGCGACCCCAAAAACTCTACCAAAGAACTCCTACAGCTGATAAACACCTTTAGTAATGTGGCAGGATACAAGATCAACTCCAAAAAATCAGTGGCCTTCCTATACACTAAGGATAAGGAAACAGAGAGGGAAATTAGAGAAGCATCACCTTTCACGATAGTCACAAATACCATAAAATATCTTGGGGTAACTCTGACCAAGGATGTGAAAGATCTATTTGACAAGAACTTTAAGTCTTTGAAGAAAGAAATTGAAGAGGACACCAGAAAATGGAAAGATCTTCCTTGCTCCTGGATTGGGAGGATCAACATAGTAAAAATGGCAATTCTACCAAAAGCAATCTATAGATTCAATGCAATCCCCATCAAAATCCCATCAAAATTCTTCACAGATCTGGAGAAGACAATAATCAACTTTATATGGAAAAACAAAAAACCCAGGATAGCCAAAACAATCTTATACAACAAAGGATCGTCTGGAGGCATTACCATCCCTGACTTCAAACTCTACTACAGAGCTACAGTATTGAAAACAGCTTGGTATTGGCATAAAAACAGAGAAGTCGACCAATGGAATCGAATAGAAGACCCTGACATTAACCCACAAACCTATGAACACCTGATTTTCGATAAAGGAGCTAAAAGTATACAATGGAAAAAAGAGAGCATCTTCAACAAATTGTGCTGGCAAAACTGGATGTCAACCTGTAGAAGAATGAAAATAGATCCATATCTATCACCATGCACAAAACTCAAGTCCAAATGGATTAAAGACATCAATATCAGTATGAACACAGTAAACCTGATAGAAGAGAAAGTGGGAAGTACTCTACAACACATGGGCACAGGAGACCACTTCTTACGTATAACCCCAGCAGCACAGACATTAAGGACCTCATTGAATAAATGGGACCTCCTGAGATTGAGAAGCTTCTGTAAAGCAAAGGACACTGTCACTAAGACACAGAGGCAACCCACCAACTGGGAGAAAATCTTCACCAACCCCGCAACTGACAAAGGTCTGATCTCCAAAATATATAAAGAACTCAGGAAACTAGACCGTAAAAGGCTAATCAACCCAATTATAAAATGGGGCATTGAGCTGAACAGAGAATTCTCAACAGAAGAACTTCAAATGGCCAAAAGACACTTAAGGTCATGCTCAACTTCCTTAGCGATCAGGGAAATGCAAATCAAGACAACTTTAAGATACCATCTTACACCTGTCAGAATGGCTAAAATCAAAAATACCAATGATAGCCTTTGTTGGAGAGGTTGTGGAGAAAGGGGTACACTCATCCATTGCTGGTGGGAATGCAAACTTGTGCAACCACTTTGGAAGGCAGTATGGCGGTTTCTCAGGAAATTCGGGATCAACTTACCCCTGGACCCAGCAATACCACTCTTGGGAATATACCCAAGAGAGGCCTTATCATACAACAAAAGTATATGCTCTATAATGTTCATAGCAGCATTGTTTGTAATAGCCAGAACCTGGAAACAACCTAGATGCCCTTCAATGGAAGAATGGATGAAGAAAGTATGGAATTTATACATATTAGAGTACTACTCAGCAATAAAAAACAAGGACTTCATGAATTTTGCATACAAATGGATGGAAATAGAAAACACTATCCTGAGTGAGGTAAGCCAGACCCAAAAAGAGGAACATGGGATGTACTCACTCATATTTGGTTTCTAGCCATAAACCAAGGACATTGAGCTTATAATTAGTGATCCTAGAGAAGCTAAATAAGGAGAACCCAAAGAAAAACATATAGGCATCCTCCTGAATATTAACCTTCAGCAAGCGATGAAAGGAGACAGAGACAGAGACCTAAATTGGAGCACAGGACTGAAATCTCAAGGTCCAAATCAGGAGCAGAAAGAGAGAGAGCACGAGCATGGAACTCAGGACCGCGAGGGGTGCACCCACACATTGAGACAATGGGGATGTTCTATTGGGAACTCACCAAGGCCAGCTGGCCTGGGTCTGGAAAAGCCTGGGATAAAACCGGACTCTCTGAACATAGCGGACAATGAGGACTACTGAGGACTCAAGAACAATGGCAATGGGTTTCTGATCCTACTGCACGCACTGGCTTTGTGGGAGCCTAGGCAGTTTGGATGCTCAACTTACTAGACCTGGATGGAGGTGGGGGTTCCTTGGACTTCCCACAGGACAGGGAACCCTGATTGCTTTTCGGGCTGGGGGGGAGACTTAATTGGGGGAGGGGGAGGGAAATGGGAGGCGGTGGCGGGAAAGAGACAGAAATCTTTAATAAATAAATAAATTAAAAAAAAAAAAAAGAAATAAATAAAAAAAAAAAAAAAAAAAAAAAAAACCTTTGTCTTCACCTACCCGGAGGCTGACTCCTTCCCTAGCTGTGCAGCTGCCCACCGGAAGGGCAGCAGCAGCAACGAGCCCTCCTCTGACTCCCTCAGCTCACCCACACTACTCGCCCTGTGAGCGGTCAGGGAAGGGGAGGCAGCCGGCATTCAAAAGTGCCACTGCTTTGAGCTGGTGCATTACAGAGAGGAGAACCACGTCTTCCCTCGAGGGTTTCCGTAGACCTAGGGAGGACCTTGTCTGTGCGTGAAACACACCAGGCTGTGGGCCTCATGGACTTGAAAGCATCGCATCCACATCTGGACTCAAGTCCTCACTTCTTCCGGAGTTGTAGCAAAAGCGCATGGAGTCTTTTGTTCCTAGTGACACCTGAGAGCTGGTAGTTAGTAGCATGTGAGCCAGGCCTGGGTCTGTGTCTCTTTCCTCTTTCTCCTTAGTCTTCTCATAGCATTAACTAATCTGTTGGGTTCATTATTGGAATTAACCTGGTGCTGGATATTCTCGGATTGTATCTAGTGCAGCTGATTTTAACAATACCTACTGTGTATCTGGCAATAGTGTGTTCCAATTAGACATGACCAATGTTAAACTAAGAGAAAAATTGAACTTTATTTTCCAGTAGATAGAACTAAATAGCTATATCCACGTACTGTAGTTCCTCTTCGGCGTCAATGTTCATCGTGATGTTACTGATCATGCATTGTTGAGGTGATCTGAATGTCCTGACATTAACAGTTTTCCATGAAAACGTTTTATTGTGTTTTCAATTTATTTATTAAGATGGATTCTCAGATATTTATATTTTTATTTTATTTTTTTCTACCCTGAGGTCTTTCGACATGTGGAAAGTGAATATGGATGAAATTTTAAGCATTGTTTGCTTATTGTTCCAAGACATTGTCAATAAAAGCATTTAAGTTGAAAAAAAAAATGACATCTTTAAATTTGCATGTAAATAGATGGAATTAGAAAACACTATCCTGAGTGAGGTAACCCAGACCCCCCAAAATTGAATACAGTATGTACTCACTCATAAGTGGATACTAGCCATAAACAAAGGACACTGAGCCCATAGTTCATGATCCTAGAGATGCTAAGTAATAAAGTGAACTCAAAGAAAAACATATATAGACCCACCTGGGTATTGGAAACAGACAAGATCGCCTGACAAAATTGGGAGTATAGAGGTGGGAGTAGAAAGAAGGGGAGAAGGGGGAGGGTTGAGGAGAATTTGAGGGAATGGGATCGTCAAGATAAAGGAAAGAGAGATATGAGAGCAAGGAAAGAGATATCTTGATTGAGGGAACCATTATGGGGTTAGCATGAAACTTGGCCCTAGAAAAAATCCCAGAAATCCACAAGGATAACCCTAAGCATTAGAGGAGAGGGTGCCTGAACTGGCCTTGCCCTGTAGTCAGACTGATGATTATCTTAAATATCACCATATAACCTTCAACCAACAACAGATGGAAAAAGAGGCAGAGAACCATATCAGAGTACTGGACTGAGCTCCCAAGGTCTACTTGAAGAGTGGAAGGAGTGAGAATATGAGTAAGGAGGTCAAGACCATGAGGGACTCACTCCCTGAGACAGTTTGCCTGAGCTAATGGGAGCTCACCAACTCCAAATGGACTGGGAGTGAAGGTGCATGTGATCAATCTAGTCCCTCTGATTGTGGTTGACAGTTGGGTCTGAGGGACCAATGACAGCAGCATTGGGATTTGTCTCTGCTGCATGTACTGGCTTTTTGGGATCCTATTCTCTTTGGATATATACCTTGCTCAACCTAGATGTAGTAGGGAGGGTCTTGGACTTTCCCCAGGACAGGGTGCCTTGTCCTCTCTTAGGATTGGAGGGGAAGGGCTGGCAGGGTGTAGGGAGGGAATGGGATGAGGGGTTGTTATTTTCTTAAAATAATAAAATAAATAAAACAAAACAAAAAGATAAAAAAGTCATGAGGGATATGAGATATGGGAGAATGTCAAGAGGGAGGAAGGGGGTAGAAATGGTTTAGATAAAGTACTCATAGATGAAACTGTAAAAAACAGTAAAAATGTTAAATAAAAAGCTTTGTTTTTCTAGTGGGTTTGAAGCTTAAGTTAGTTACTATCATACAATATCACACATATCACAAGCTAACACTTATGTGATATTTTCAATGAGAAATACACAGCTCTATGTGCATTATCTGAAAAATAAAACCCTCATTGTCCTTCAATAAATTGGTTTAAAAACACCTTTTCCCTTTTGGTTACTATATATTAACTGCATGTACTAATAGAGTTCAGTGTAATATTTCTTCCATGTATACAGTATGCACTGATCCATTTCCACACCTACCTCTTTATCATTCTGCTGCAGGAGCTCCTTCCGCTCCTTCTGCTTCTCAGCCAATAGCCTTTAAGATACCACTCCACTGGGGCGTGGTCTCTTATACTTTAGAAAGCAGCCCACTCTTTGTAACACCATTCCCTATTTTCATTTTAATATTTTATTTTAATTTTTTGAATTTTCTTCTTTTCTCCAGGCTGACCTCGCTCTCAGGCTTAAGTGATCAGTAGCATCAATTGCCTAAGTAGTTGGAACTATAGGCACAATCCACTGTGTCCAGCTCTTAACTTTGATCAACCAACATTATACACTCAGCTAAATACTTTTTTAACTTCCCTAAATGAGAGGAACAACTTTGTACTTCTTTTTATGTTTCTAACTTATTTCACTTAAAATAATGCCTTGTGGTATTATCCATGTTTCTCCAAATGACAAGAATTAATTCTTTTTTGCTTGAGTAATATCTTTCCCTCTTGCCTCTCTCTCTTGACATGTATGCATCTATATCTATCTGTGCACCTCTCTGTCTCTCTGTCTGTCTATCTATCTACATACATATTTTCTTCCTATATCTGATGAGGATACCTAGGCTTATTACAGCTTTAAGTATTGGAGGACTAAGAAAGCTCCAGTTTTCCAAAGCTATGTAGTGGAAGAAATGTTTTATGAATGCTAACAGTCTAATTCCTCAGACCATTGTTTTAATTACTCCCATATTCTTACTTGCTTATGTGATAAAGCCCTTGAATGAACCATTAAGAAACATATCCCTTCTTAGTAAGTCTGTACTATGCATTGTGGGCTGAAAGGACAAGATGGTTCTGTATTTGCTTATGTGAACAGAAGGGATATCTTGTGACGGTAATGTCTAGGGATTGGGATGCAGACTGGCAGTGGAGAAAAACAGGAATATTTAGATTGAACTTAAGTCACTATCAACTTTGGAATATAGAAAAGGTGTGTACAGGATTGAAGGTGCTGGTGGGAATTGGGATTAAAGACTCATACACTCAAATAGATGAATTAACACGGTAGTTGCATTCAGGTTCAATGTCTTGCCATTGAAAAATCATTTTGAAAGAATGCTTAGCACTTTATCTGCTCAGGCTAATTCTCCTAACTAGGTTTTTGGTTCAAAAGTGGTTAGTCTATACTGGCAGTTACTAGCTGTGGAATTTCAAGAAACACTCTTCATTTCTCTGACTCAGCTTTACACTGTTACTACTGTCATTGTAATCATCATTAGAGTCAGAGTTTGAAAGCAAGCCCTACAAATGATGATGGCAAAATGATTATTGAAAATTCTATGGGGTATTGAGAACAAGGGTCCTCAAACTTGAATGTATGTAAGCATCATCTGGGAAGCAGAGAAGAGGATGCAATGTCTTGACTATCTCTTTTGAGGAATTGACTAAATTGGTGTGTAGTAGAGAAAGGTAGTAAGTGAGCATAATTCTATTTGAGTTGGAGCTAGTATTGTATAATGGAAAATGATACAGTGTGGGGAGCGACAGTTACAGCAAGGCATTTCAGATGAAGATTATACTCTACCTTTGTAATACAGAAGCCACAGTCACATCACCCTCAAGGGTATTGGCTTCAGAGGTAAGAAGGGTTTGCCATAGCGGTATGCTCTTGGCTCATCTGTGTACCAGGAGTAAATATTTATAAAGATGAATTTAGTTGGGGCACTCTAGGAGATGCACCATCTGGAGGTACTGAGACATGCTGACATTTACTCTAACTGATGTAGAACAGGAGGACATTTTCACGTGTTTTTACCTTATTTACTATTTTTCTGTGAAGTGGCATGACATAGAAAGCATGACTATAGGCAGTGTATATGTCCTGATTATAAGGAGCTAATGATGGATATATGAGAGAAGGAGGAACTGAACACAGAAAGACATATATTATGATGTCATCATTTCAGATTCTTTACTTAAATATCTCAAACTATGTTTGGTGATTGTAACTTCTTAAAACTTGATCAACGATTCCTTCATCAGACAAGCTACCTCTTTCCATGATGAGTTTGACCACAACCACCTCGGATTATCCTCAGATAGCTATAGTGGTTTCCTTATCTTAAAATGTTCTGAGTAATACCTTAGGTGACTCTTATGTGGTCTCGTGGGTTGGTGGTGGGGTAGAAGGAAGAGCAGTTGAGGAAGGAAGTGGCAAACACATCAGAGGATAATGTGTGAAGTCTTTAGAATTAAGAAAACATTACCAAAGGAAATCTAGAAGTGTGAAGTGTTTCTTTATCATCCACTGGTTTTTGCTGTAGTTACAATCCTTTTGACAACAGTCCTCTTTCAATTTGAAAAGGGCAGCTTTGGTTGGTGCAGTTCATTTGTAGTGACATTTTCTGTATTGGTGCAGATAGGATTCCTGTTTCCTATCCTCTCCAGAATAGTCTCACAACAGACGTCTCAGACTCCAAACTGTTGCTACTTTGGGATAATTACATCTTTGTTGGGGAAGGAGGATGCCTATAAAATATTAGGTACTGTATACCCCTAATGTCTGTTAGATGTCATCAATGCTCTTCATACAGTTGTGACAGCCCAAAGAGAAAGTGTCTGCTGGAAATGTTCTGTTTGAAGACACAACTGCCCTTTGAGCAGAACCACCTCAGTGTTGAGTCACTGGTTTTCCAGCTGTCCATCAATTTTCCACTGTGTGCCATTAACCCAATGATGCCCTTGGAGATAGCACAACCCACCTGCAAACATGTCATGTCATAGCTGAGGTTTATGTACCTCAGTATTCTGATATTTGCCTTTGACCTATGGCAAAATTCTCAAGCAATTAAACCAAACCAAACAAAAAAAAAATGTTTGCACTTGCTGAAATATCGCTTTTAGGTATTAGAGGGATTGGTTATCCTATTAATCATATAGTTTTAAAAATAATTTATCTATGCATTTTACTGATATGGGAGCAATCTTAATGTCCATTAAATTTGAAGCTTAAAGGATTAGTGAGGCAATGAAGCTGTATCTTTAATGAAAATACCCCTCTTCTTTCCTGCCTTGGTTAGCTGATCTGTGTATATAATGACCTTTTGTTTTCAGATGTGTCTTAATGTTGCTACACTTGACTTAGTAAAATAATTTTCTTTCTTCCTTTTACAGAGTATAAGAACTTGTCCTAAACAAAGAATTTTGAAATTTTCTTGTTTATAGACATTGCTTTGATTTTCTTGTGTTGACTGCAGCTGTATTAACGAGGCTTTAGAATGGACAAAGTGTTGATATATGTATCGATGTTCTTCATTGATAGCTTCTTTATTGATTCACATCTTTGTGAATGAGTTCTATAGTTCGCCTAAGTAAAATACATCTGGTTAAGTCAATTTCTGGGAGAACACTAACTGCTTTTGAGATTTGCTGGTGACAAAGGCTTGATCTTTGACTGAAGTCCACACTTACTCCTCTGAGACCCTTGTTGACTAGACCTTGTCCTTGTCCTTTAATTTCCAGTTGTATCAAGGTTCCCTCTAAACCAAGACAAACACCACCCTCCATCCTCAATATGTGGGTCTGATTTCCTTCTTTTCCACTGATTCATTAGATAATAACAGAACATTCTGACTACCTTGAGTCATATTCTTACCACCATAACTGAGCAAAAATTCATCTCTGATATTTGCAGTTGAGCTCAGCTCTGTACCAAGTTCCTTTTCCTCTACTGCAGTGCTCCCTGAATAATCTCCCTCTACCATTTTGTCTACTGCACAACTCTTGTTTTCTTTGACTCCCTTTCAAGTTTTAAAGTCTCATTGCAATTGTTGACCACAGTCTTCACTAAGGAATTTTTAAAGAGTACAAGCGGTCTAAAGAGGTGGAGCAAATGAGGGCACCTAAAACTTAAGCTTAGCTTGCATTCTGCTGAGTGTATTCTGGAGTAAAGGAGCATGTTTTACCCCATCATTCTGGGTGTTAAATGATGTGAAATCAAGATATATTCTAGTAATTGAGGCAGTGACTCATATACTTAGTACATGTAAAGTGTTTATCTTTAGTATCCTACAGTAAGAAAGCCTATACTAAAGGAAGTGGAAAGTCAGCAAGTAGAAGAATGCAAATAGATCCATATCTATTATCCTACACAAAACTCAAATCCAAGTGGATCAAAGAGTTCATCACAAAACCAGATACACTGAACCTGATAAAGAAAAAATGGGAAATAGCCTTGAACACACTGAGACAGGAGAAAGCTTCCAAAACAGAACACCAATAGTGCATGTGTTAAGATTGACAATTAATGAATAGAATCTCTTGAAACTGAAAAGCTTCTATAAGGCAAAGAATAATTTCAATAGGACAAAATGGCTCCTACAGGATAGAAACAGATTTTCCCCAACTCGACATCTGACAGAGTGTTAATAGCTAAAATATAGAAAGAACTCAAGAAAGTAGACATCAAATAAAAAAAACAATAAACTTAATAAAAGGTAGAGTACTTTTATCTTTCTGGGTCAGGTTTACCTCACTCAGTATGCTTTTTTTTCTAGATTCATCCCTTTGAGGATGCTAAGAGAGACATACATAGATCTACATAGGAAGGAAAAAAAAACCCAAAATCTTCTGAGTAAATTGGGAGTGTAGGGGGCATTAGAGATGGTAGAAGGAGAGGGGGAGGATGGAAGGGGAGTGAGAAATATGCGTAGCTCAATAACAACAATAAAATATTATTTTCAGTTAAGAAAAATAAAAAAAACAGTAAAAAGCTACACCTCTTTTGAAAAAAGAAGTTCTCCCCAAGAGTATTTGACCTACTTTACAATTTAATAAGCATTGGCTGTTTGTATGCAATACCCTGAAAAATTCAATGTTATTATGTGTGGAAATATTCTAGTATATAAATGTTATATATACATAAATATAAATCTATACATATAAGTATTTAAAATTATCAAAAATAATCTATTAATATAAATATACACATTTGTATAAATCTAGATCCTAAATTCTGCTTCATGGATCTCTTTTCCTATACTTATGCAAAAATCTAAAATGTTTTAATTATTATAGACCTGTGTAAGCAGGGCTCCATTCACTAGCAATGTTTCTGTTTAGTTTTTTTTTTTAGGTGAAAAAGTTTGTTATTCATTTTAAAAGTATTTACTTTTACTGCAAATAAAATTATTTTCAAGCAATGTATTCTAATCACGATTTTCCCTCACTCATCTCTGCCCAGATCCTCCCTTCCTCCCCACCATCCCAACTCTCCTCAGAACCTCCTTACCTCCCTATCTCCCATCACTGCCCAGATCTTCCCTTCCTCTGCACCATCCCAACTCTACCTGGATTCCCCCTACCTCCCCACCATCCCAATTCCACCTCTTCATTTTTTTAGTAATAATATAACATCTTCCACTAATTGAATAAAAATTTGCTTAATAAATAAGTGATAAAACTATAAAAAAGATAGAGTTCAGATCTAAACAGAATTATCAACAGAGAAATATTAAATGGCCGAGAAACACTTAAAGAAATGTTCAACCTCCTTAGCCAGCAGGGAATGCAAATCAAAGCTACTTTGAGATTCCATCTTATACCTGTCAGAATAAGATCAATAACATAAGTGACAGCGCATGCTGGCTAGGCTGCAGAGCAAGGAGAGCACTCCTCCATTGCTGGTAGGGTGTAGATTTGCACAGCCACTGTGGAAATCAATATGGCTGTTTCTGAGAAAATTGTGGATAGATTTCCTGCAAGACCCAGCTATAGCACTCCTGCCATATACCCAAAGGACACTCCATCCTACGGCAAGGACATCTGTTTAACTATGTTTATAGCAGCTTTATTCCTAATAGCCAGAAACTGGAAACAACCTAGATGTTCCTCACCTGAAGAATGGATAAAGAAAATGTGGAACATTTACACAATGGAGCATTACTCAGCTGTTAAAAGTATTATCATGAAATGTGCAGCCAAACAGATGAAACTGAAAAACAAAAAAACTCCTGAGTGAGGTGACTCAGATCCAGAAAGACAAACATGGTATGTACTCACTCATAAGTAGGTATTAGCTATGAAGTAAAGGAGAACCATGCTACAACCCACAGATTGAGAGACGCGAAGTAACACAAAGTGCTCAAGGGGGATGCATGAAACTCTCTGGGCATGGAACTAGAATGTAATCATTGGTGAACAGGGGGCAGGTAGGGACAGGAACAGGAAGGATCAGGTGTGGAGAGGATTGTAGGAGAGAGTATTGAGAGAGGAAACTGAAATGTGTGTGTGTGTGTGTGGGGCTCATCTCAGGGTCTACGTGGGAACCTAATGTAATGGAAACTCCCAGGAATCTAGGAGATAACTATAGCAAAGACTCTTAGTAACAGGGGATATGGTACTTGAACTGGGCATCTTCTGTAACACAGCAAGGCTTCCAGTGAAGGTACTAAGACACCAATCCAGCCACAAAACCTTCAATCTATAATTTGGCTTGCTTGCAGGATGTACTGGGGTAAACTTGGCACAGAACTTATGGGAGAAGCCAACCAATGTCTGTTCCAGCTTGAGAGGGAACCCAGCCCTAGTACTGCCTGAAGGGCAAGGACCAGAAGCTGGATAGCCCAGAGACCTAGAATAGAATCAAACATGACCAGCAAAACAAAACAAGGAAACAAACAAAAAATTGAATGAAATGATTCCTAATTTTACTCTGCTGACCAGAGACTAGCATAATTATGATCAGAGAGGCATCATCCAGTAACTGGTGGAAGCAGATGAAGAGACACACAGCCAAACATTAAGCAGAGCTTGGGAAATCCTGCGGAAGAGGTTGAGGGAAGGATTATAGGAGCCAGAGGGCTTAAGAACACCACAAGAAAACGCACAGAACCAACTAATCTAGGCTCAGAGGGGCTCACAGAGACTGAATTGGCAGTCAGGGAGCCTGTGGGGTCTGACACAGGTCCTCTGAATATATGTTATGGTTATGTAGCTTTGGGACTCCTAACAGTGGGAACTGGGGCTGTCTCTGAATCTTTCATGTGCTTTTGGGATCCTTTTTCCCCTATTGGGTTGCCTTGTCCAGCCTTAATACAAGGGGAGAGGCCTAATCTTTTTGCAACTAGATATGCCATGCTTGTTTGATATCCCTGGGAGGCTTGCCCTTTTCTCAAGAGTAGCAGAGGAGGAATGGATGCGGTGGGGGGAGGGAAGGTAGGGAGAAAAACTGGGAAAACTGTGGTCAGGGTGTAGCATATAAAAGAAGAATAAATAAAAACAGTCTGAAGAAAGAGATTACAACACATCTAAAAGGTGGAGCAAATAAGGGCACCTAAAGCTCAGGCTTAGCCTGCATCCTGGTGCGTGTATCTCTGGAGTACAGGAGTGTGATTTACCCCATCCTTCAGCCTGGATGTTAAGGGATGTGAAGTTGAAGATGTATTATAGTCAGTGAGGCCATAGATAACATTCCTAGCACATGCAAAGTGTGTATATCTAGAACTCAACACCAGCAAAGCCTACAGGAAAGGAACTGGGAAGTCTCATCGGTGTGACTCCATGGCTAGTGGTGGAGTGTTGAAGTTTAGAATGACAAAGGACTGAGTGTCAGAGTAATATGCCACACCACTTCTTTGGTGATCTTGGACTCTATGGGTTATTGTGAGCAAACCAGGAGAAGGATTTAATGTAGGATCCAGGCTGGGCGTCGGGAGCTGAATATAATATAGCTTAGTAACCTTTTCAGAGCTCCTAGAGAAGTCAAGAGAAAATCAGTGGTGCTTATCACTCAATGAGTTGGCACATGGGACTGGGTCAGAGAAGTCTTTTTTGTTATTTACATTGTGAGAGATTTGTGGGTAGAGTAGGCCAGCATGGACTCTGTTGATAGGCATGAATGAGGAAGAATTAAACTCTCTACTGTAAGTTATTCTAAGAATTTTTTTTTTTTGGTTTTTTGAGACAGGGTTTCTCTGTGGTTTTGGAGCCTGTTCTGGAACTAGCTCTTGTAGACCAGGCTGGCCTCGAACTCACAGAGATCTGCCTGCCTCTGAGTCCCGAGTGCTGGGATTAGAGGCATGTGCCACCACTGCCGGCTTCTAAGAAATTTTTATGCCATAGACAGTAGACTTGCACTCACTGACCTCCAAATTAGCTATCAGCCTCCATCTTTGGTCAATGCTGGATAATGCTGATATCAGCAATTATCTCTTGTCTGGCATGCAGACATCTGCTCCTTCTAGAGAGTTTGTATGCTAATCAAGGGTCAATATATATGTATATAAACTTGATGATTGTCTTATCTTTCTTCTGTTTTGTGATTTATTAAATAATATATAAAATATATTTTCCATTAAAATACATATAAATATGATGAGGAATGGATTGTTGACCATAAAATCTAAATTAAATGCTTGGGTAATGCTTGGAATAGGGAAGCATCGGCAGATAGAGAGTAAATGTAACAAGAAGAAGAAAACTTAAAAACTGTAGAAAAATTTTGTATTCAGGTTGTTTGAAAAACACTTATCATCATGTCCTTATTTTACTTTTTTTAAAAAATAGGGAACAAAAGAAGCTGAAATAGGGAACAATATCTGCTTCCTGTGCTTGTGGGTAAGAAGAAACCTTTACCCAAAATGCAATCGGCAGACGTTCAATGAGCTTTTTCTTCTCTATGTCAACTAATATATTCCATCTTGTTTTTGTATTGGAAGTGATAGACATCCATCATTGTTTTAATGCTTGTCATTCAGAACAACTTTCCCCATTTTATGGGTTCTATTTTTAGATGTCTGGTCCATGCATGGCTTCCCAGGATGAAAACAGCTGGAACTGTGAGGGAAGGAAGAAAAGACAGACACATGGACACTGAGACAAACAGTGAAATTGAGATTGGGTGGACTGGACTCTGATGAGGAAACCATTGCACCCTGGTTGCTCAGTGTGCTTTGTATCTAGAATGACAGGGAGGCAGTATTGCTTTATACAGCTGAATAAGGAAGTAGGGTCATTATACGCAGATAAACAAGAAGTCAGGGTTTGTGGTCCTCAGCTGGATCAGAGATAGGTATAGCTGATCTTTCAGGAATAGTCTCTGTAGGGAGCATTCTCCAGGCTGTTAATATCCAGGGGGAATAATAACCTATAGTGGTTATTTCCTGCACACACTGTCACCATCTACACAGGGACCAGAAGAGAAAGCTTGGCTATTTCTCTCAAAGCCTCACTCTGGCAAAAGGCAGTGGAAGGGTGGGTTGCTTGGCCATTTCTTCATGAGCCTGAAACCCTGAGGTCCTTGGCATGGCCGTGACCATGTCAACAGTATGCATTCATTCACTCAGGAGCTCCCACACTCATGGATTCTTCCTACTCCCTACATCTAGACAAGGAACTACTGGCAACACCTGACTGTGGAGGGAGGAGAATTAGCCTCTCCCAGGGATGAGGCCCCTCATTGATTGTCCAGTACAGAAAGGTCAGCTTTGAAACTAGATAAACACTACCACTTAAAAAACGGACTCAGTATCATGGATCAGCCGAGGCTCCCATGATCTGCTCCTGGGCAGTTGCAAAGATGAATCCAGGCTAGTGGGGTTATGAAATGTTTTTTATCTGAGGGTAATTAGAAATGTTTCTCTTTATCTGACAGGTAAATAAAGAAACACAGACACTTTCTGATGGTAACTTCTCTTTTACTTCATCTTACATAGTCTCTGAAAATCTCTGTGTCTCCACATTGCTGCATAGTTCTTTATAGTCTCCTAATTATCCCTACATAAGATCTACTGCTTACATCTCTGCCCAGTCCATTTCTTCTCTGTCCAGTTCTCCTCCTGCTGCTCTCTGCCTAGTTCTCCCTTCTTCCTCTACCCCACCCCCCTCTATCTCTCACTGATGCCCAACATTTTCTTGACATTCCATCGTGGCTTCTGCTGCTTTGCTGCGTCTTTCTCTGCCTCCCGCCAGGCAAAACTCTGGACAGTTATAAGTCACATAGCTTCTCTCAGGCTAGAAATGTCACAATGACCCATGCATGAAGCTCTAGGTTGGTGAGGGTTCCCAGACAGGAAATTACAGTGAAAATCAAGACTTAACAATAGCAATTAGTTAGCTGGACCTCCAGCCGGAGACTGGGACTGTGTGCCGAGTAAAATTGTTTCAAGCTCTGGCTTTGAATCAGCATAGCATTACCTGGGAAGATGACCCTGTCTCCTGGGGGCAACCAGCCTGCTCTGAAGCCTAAAGTTTGCGTGTCTGTGTGAAAGACTGACTTTGTGACTGAGAACACTTGTCAGTTTGAGTAAAGTAAAACAGCCTAGTTTTATTTCTGTTCATCAATATTTCAAAACGTAAGCAGAAAATCATCTTCTGGCTATCCAGTTATATGTGTACCCAGTGGATAGGATATATACAAGAGATAAACACACAAGCAGTAGAAATACACCCGAAGCTATTATTAGGGAAGGAATAAAGTTCTTAGGGAAGAAAGGAAGTGACTCATGAAATAAGTTACAGACAGGAGCAACTGGTTTCCACAGCCAGTGACCCTACAGCTCTGCCAAGTGGGGCTCCCCACCAGGGAATCATACACCTGATGGGTCAGCTTGCTTAACCCAAATTGTCACCTGCTGTAAACTACCATGGCAGCTCTTTACAACTAAGTATGTTCATTTATATATATTTGTGCATGCGCATACACACACACACACCTGTGTATACATATACATATGTATGTACACATAGGCAGATGCATATGTGAGGGACAGTAAAGAAAAAGAAGCTCTCACCTTGAGAGTGGGGGGTATGGGAGAACTTTGAGGGAATGTAGTTGGGAGGGAGGAAAAGGTGGGGGGAAGTTATGTAAATCTGTTTCAGTTAAAAACATAGTAAAGTTAAAATGTAAAATAAAAAGACTTTTCCCAAATAGTCAACTAATACTCTTTTGAATTACAAAATAATACAATATGGGCTCATGGTATTAACTGTGAAATTTTCGTTACTGAAATTTGATACGACTCTCATTTTGGTACTACAGTGAATTCTTCCAGTTTGGGAGCTTCACTTCCTTTCCTATCTCGTGCCTGGCTAAGCCTCTGCTTCTGCCTTATTCATATTCTGTATGACAAGGCCTCTTCCTTGTACTGGGACATTAATAATACTGTACGGTGTGGGGATCTCCATGACTGCCTTGGTTTGCATATGAAATTGCATTGTTCTTGTTGATTGATTTCTAATTATTTTCTTTTTCTGTTAATGCCTTCTGCAGAAAACCTGCTGCAGCCACTTGTGATGCAGGAACTGCTTCTGGGCCTGCTTGCTTGTGCCTGGAGCACTCTGCTTCTTTTTTTTTTTTTTTTTTTTTAGCATTTTTGCCTTCTGGCTGAGTCATCGTGGCCAATTCATCTTTCTTCTATCAGGGAGAGAAAGTACTGACACCCCAAACTTTGAGAGAAGAGATATATCCAGGAAGAATAGTTTACAGTCCCAATGGACTCCTCATGACATCAGAACCATAAAGCTAGGCTGATAAACAAACAAACAAAGTTTCCGTGCTTTTGAATGGATATAGAGATGGATGCCTGTAAGGAAGGAAGATTACAATTTCAATATTTCCTTGGCTATTCAGCTGGTTTAAGGTCAGCCTTGACCACATAAATTTCTATCTCAACAAAGCAAAACAAATAAAAAATAAACCTCTTTTGTGTTTATGAAAAATTGGAGCATCAAGAAACATTTATGTTGTTTGAAATTAATTTCTTGGCTACAACCAGTCTTCAGAATGTGGTGCTCACCAATTGTATTTTAGAGCCATATAGGAGGATATCCAGAAAGACTGTTAGTGCACAAGGAAATTAGATAGAAGGGAATGAAATTAGAAGGAAAATGACTGGCATGCACACTCTTTCGTGGAATTTTCTGGGTGCAACTTCAGAGTGCCATACACAAGAAAAGAAGAGACTCCTCACAGGCACTACCACTCGAGGCTATAATGCACGCATTCTGTTGATTTGGAAAAGCAGATACTACAGGAATCATTTGAGAGTGGACGGAATTGGAACTGAGCTTCCAGAAAAGTCCTTTCTATCCTTAGCCATCTCTGAAAGCACAAGATGATTCTTCAAGGTCTACAAGTTCTGCCTTCATGTGGGTAAGTCACCTCATTAAACAGAGAAATAGAATAGACAAGCTGACTCAGAAGTAGGAGAGCCTGGGGATGGAGTCGTTCCAGTCAACAACCCTGTGGTCAACGTTGTGGTTGCTACCACCACCACTGCCAATCACCACCACCACCAACCATTAGCAAGATCAATGACTGCAACATCATTGTCACCGTGTTTTTTCTCAGTGCCTGCAAGGCTGTCATTTTCTCATGGTTGATTCATCAGTTCCATATACTATTCTTATACAACATTTTTCTCTGCTAATACCTAGACCAATTATGAGATAGTACCACGATGATGAAGGTCTTTCTACTTCCGATGATAGGATTCAAGTTTATTATAAATCTAAGGAGAGAGGGAAAAACTTCATTTTCCCATTTCTTATTACAATAACTACAAATTTCAGTATGGTAAGATCTACATTTTAAATGGAGAGTTTTGATTTAGCCACTCAATTTCAGACTTTTCCCATTATTAGTCAACCAAAGAACCAGGTGGCAGGATATAGGTAATCTCTTAGTACAAAGATTGAGTTCTGAGCTCTACTGACCAGGAAGTTAAACAATGTTGGTAGATGTAAATACATGCTAGCCACATGTTCTTAGTCAGTGGTACAAGTGTTTTGA